>NW_012114799.1:3600211-3700146 GCF_000951035.1 Colobus angolensis palliatus
CCTCCCCTCCCCCACCCTTGCCACCCCATGTAGAGGCCTCCAGAGAAAGGCAAGAGGCAAGGTGAAGGGAATGGCTGCTTGGCCACCCAGGAGGACAGTACTTGGCATAGGGTTCCCAGCCCTCCCCATCACCCCAGCCCATCCAGGTTCCCAGGCACCAAGCATGGCTAAGAAGCAGCAGAGCTGTCAGCCTTGCAGGGATACCTGTGCGCTCAGTATATGTGGCTCTCAGTAGCAAGTGTGGCAGACAGGATATTTGAGGACCCTCACCAGTTTTCAGACACAGTCTAGCTCTTCTTTGATCTGCAACCCCTGGGAATGAGGGATCTCTAGTACTGGCTGAGACTGAGGATTAGAATCAGATTATTTTTAATAAGAAATAAACATTTGATTTTTAAAATTGTTTTTGCCACTAGTCATAAAGTAAATTATATCAACATCATTTTACCTTTTTATAATATGCATTATTTAGTTTCTCAGTAGTTTTAATATCTAATATTTATTCAGTATTAAATTCAAATTATATTCAAGAACTATTAAGTCATACTTCGAAACTCATTAAAACATATTTAAATGAAAATTGAAGTCAGACTGTTTCTGTCTCTGGAAACAGATTTAATTTGACTTAGAGAAAACAGATTGATGGAGAAGTCTCTTTAAATGCAGATTCCTGGGACCCATCCCAGGTCCACTGAATTAATCTGATGGTACAGACTTGGTATTTGCATTCTTACCAGGCTCCACTCAGAATTCTCAGCTCTTTTCCCCTTGAACCTGTGAGGTTTGAGATGTCCTGCAATGTCTGCTCTCAGGAAAGTGGAAATGTTAGAAGACCCAGAGTGGGAGGGTAAGCACTAGGCCCCCAGCCTCACCATGCTCCAAGGTACTTGGTAAGGGACAGTGTACAAGACCTTGTCTCCAGAGACCTGCCGAGGTGGGCTAACAGCCAAATAAACCAAGTGGAGGCAGAGAGGCTTGAATTCATGAGGGAAAAAGAGATGGAGAAGAAACAAGAGGAAAAATATAGGGTTAACAAATAATGAAGGTTAATATTAGCTAAGAATGATGTCCAGGCTTCTTTAACACATTGTGGAAAGAGGAAAGAAAAGAGAGAAGGTTCTTTTGAAATCAGGCAGCCCAAGAACTGGATACAGTGAGCATTTCTGTGGATTCAAGGAAAGAACACATGTCCATGATGGAGATGACTTGGGCCTGAACCTTGGCTTCTCTTCTCTTTGTTCTCTTTGTTTCTTTGGGATGATCACTGATCTGTGCCTAGGATTCCTCATCTGTAAGAGGCATATATCATTATCTGTGCTTTCCCCTTGACATTCTGGAAGGTAGGCTGGTCGAGTCCATATATGACAGAAAATTCCAACCAGGAACAATTCTTGCCCACACCAACACTCCAAAGAATGGAGCGGAAACAGCTCTAACCCAGGTCTGCTTCTTGTTGGTTGCCCATACCAAGTACATGACCACTAAGACTTTGAATTTGCTCTCACCCTACCTGGATCCACCTTTCTCTTCCCCTCCATGATGAACTTGCTTTCCTTTGTTTGCCTGGAATATTCTCCACACGGTACCGTCTCATCATTCTGGTCTAGGCTTGACTTTCACCACTACAGAGAGACCTTACCAGGCCTTGTCATCCAATATTGCTTCTTCCCCTCCCCATTCTATCACATCATCCTCTTTTTTCTTTGTCATAGTACTTATCACTCTGAAATTATCTAATTTGTTCACAAATGTGTTGCCCGCACCTGAGCTGTCATGGGAGTTCTTGGAGGGCAGAAGCCTTCTTTTCCTGTGAGCACATTCCCTGAAATATAGGAGACTTTCATAAACATCCAAGAATGAGTGAATTAATGAACTTCCTTAAGTTGCCTCTTGGTCCACCTGCTGTCTATTCTACTCTCAGTTCTTCTCCCCTTGATTCTTTTGGTCTTTTTATCTCTGCCCTTCCCCATTTTGTCCTGTAGTTCCCTGAGTCTGACTGTGTTTCCCCAACACAATGCTGGAGTGGAAGTTTTAGGCCCTTCCATTTCTCCTAGAGGATATTGGCTTGAAATAATTCAGCTTGGGCAGGAATCATTGAAGATAACGGAGCATTCTCTAGTAAAAGATCTAGTGCTGATGCATTATTAAGTAGACATCTCCTCATCAAAGAGGGCCTTCTGGCCACTCAGTTTGAGAAGGCAGGGAAGAGGGCATGGAAGGTAAAACCCCCTCCTGCTATACTAACCAACAAGCATTGGGATGATAGATGAGAGCCCAGAGCAAAATGCCCTCTGGAGAACTGAAAAAGAAGGAAAATAAGATTGCTTTTAGGTAAACAGGAAACTGAACCACCTTGGATCAGGGGTGCAAGCTTGGCCAAATCTCAGGTGGAGGCTCAACCACATCTAAAGGAAAGATCTCTTCTTCAAAGCAGTGGGTTGGCCCTGGAATTACATAAATGTTTAGCCTCATTACTTGCCAAACATCTTGCCAAAAGATCTCCTTGCATTACCTCCTGTAATCCTCCCAACAGCCCTTTTCTTCGCTACTGTTGGTCTTATAAGAATGAGATTCCTAAACCCATGGGAATAGGAACTATGTCTTTTCTCATTATTCTCGCTCAATATTTTGTCCAAACATCACAGCATAGAACTGTTCTGGGAGGACGAGCCATTTTTTAATTCCTCCACCCTGGGATTTTCCTCCCTTTTGAAAATATTCTCCTTTATTAGCTTCTGTATCGGCAGCAACTACATAGCCCATTCCTTTCTCTATTTTAGATTATTCTGTTCTGTGAGGAACACATCTGTTACATTTCTTTGATGGCCATTACTTATTTCAAAGCAATAGAGCCTGGTGGCTGGGCAAATGAACTTTTGAAAATAAGAGACCTGCAGGGCATGGTGGTTCACACCTGTAATTTCAGCACTTTGGGAGGCTGAGGCAGGAAGATTTGAACCCAGGAGTTCAAGATGAGCCTGGGTAACATAGTGAGACCCTGTCTTTACAAATAAAAAGAAAAAAAGTCAGCCGGGCATGGTAGTCCATATGGTACCAGCTACTTGGGAGGGTGAAGTGGGAGGACCGTTTGAGCCCAGGAGGTCAAGGCTACAGTAAGCTGTGATTGCGCCACTGCACTCCAGCCTGGGAGACAGAGCAAGACCTTGTCTCCAAACAAAAACAAAAACAAAAACAAATCACAACAACAAAAAACCGTATTTCAATTCAGGTGCTGCCGCCAAATAGATACATGACATTGGGCAAGTTAACCTCTTTGTGCTGATTTCTATCAGTGAAATGGGCTTAAAACTAGTTAACCTTAGGATTATTGTGAAATTTATCATTAAGAGTTACAGTGTAAAGAGTAAATTATTATGAAGTGTTAAAAAGTAATTAAAGTACACAGCACAATATCTGGAAGGGGAGGTCAAGCTGGAGAGAATATTTGGGAAAGAAGATGGTAAGTGCTGAGCAAATGATAGCTGGTAAGGTTTTTTGACTGCAAGTAAAAGAAATTGCATTTGGCTAATCAAAGCAAAAAAAAAAATGAAGTTCATCATAAAGATACTGGGTCACTAATTGGCTCAAGGTAATCAGATCAATCAATCTGGGGAGGAATGGGCCTACAGGGAACCCAGCCTTCATGCAGAACCTTATCCTGAGTGTTGTTGCTGGGGTGACCCAGTTGCAATGGCCTTCCATTCTGATTCTGGTCTCAGAAAATCTGGGTCATGTTTTTCCTTTGGGTGAAAGCAGAGTTGGCCTTGTGATGGATAGTTCCTCCAAGATTATATTGAATGGGACAGGAATTGAAATCTATTAATTTCATATTGCTGCTACAACAAATTACCACACACTTTAAACACCACCAATTTATTGTTTTACAGTTGTGGCAGTCAGAAGTCCACAATCAATCTCAGTGGGTTAACATTAAGGTACTGGCAAGGCTGCATTCCCACAGGCTGCTATGACAGCCTTACCTAACTTATGGTAATCACATAGTGTTATCATATCACCTCTGCCAATATAGGGTAACCTAATCAATGGCATGATATCCCATTGTATTCACAGGGCCTAGCCACACTTAACAGAAGAGGACTGTACACACCAGTTGTGTGTCTAAGATACGCCTTTTAGCAAGGTGGACAGACAGGTAATCAGATAGTGGGACAGCGTGGGAGGTGCTGTCACAAAGGTGTGTGAGAGACCTTCTGGGCAATTATGAGTCAAAGTGCCTGGGAAAGAGGAAGAAAATGGGCTCCTGGGCAGAGCATGGGGCATTCAGAAAGATGAATTCAGGGCTGTATTTTGAAGAATGAAGATAAGCCTCTGATGGGAACCGTGCATGTAAACCAAGGGAAAACTAAATTCAGGTTTCTAGTTAAAAGGTTAATGCTTTAATTTAGACCACAGCTGAAACCCAGAAAAGCCAGAAATTAAATCCAGGCAGAATTAATCATTTAATCAGCCAGTCAGGCTACCTTGATTTGCTCTGGCAATTTAAGAGAGCTTAGTAGATAGTGCATATGAACTCCATTTCTAAAGCTTGCTCCATCTTGAAATTCTTAGCTGAGGATTTGTAGTGAATTCTCAGAGTCTGTTGGCTTTAAAAAAAAAAAGTCATAAAGAAGCAGGCATATATGGAGTTGCTGGAAGGAAAAATAGTCATAATATTGTTGAGATAGCACGGTGGTTGAATTCATCAATCAGTCAGTTGCCCTGGGCTTATTATTTTCTTTTTAATCTTACACTGCAATATAGAACTGCAGGATGGCATGAAATGTGAAAAAGAAAAGCAGGGGAGGGAGGAAAAGTGATTAAAGCACACACAAAATAGAAAGGGAGCAAGTGGAAAGCGGTCCGTGAAGTTCCAGCTGGCTAGTGGTGATTGATCATAGCTCCATTTGCTGTTAGATTTGGGGAGGTGGTGGGGTGGGGCACCCTGATTCTCTTGATATTCCTTTTTTCGCCAGTTCTAGGGTTGGCTCAGCCTAAAATAAACTTAAGCCTAGAAATTTGGAATATTCAAAGATTTTATTTTTGTTTACATTTTTATCCAAGTAACTCATGCATTTCTTTAAAATCAGGTTTTACAGAGGGATTTCTAGTGAAAGACAGCAATTTTAGTTCAGTGGTTCCTGCCCTATCTACAAATAATGTATTTGTGTCTCTCAAATACATTAGTGTGGATTTGCACATCAAAACTTCGGTAATCATGTATTTGTGTCTCTTTCACTTTGTGTATTGAGAGATCTCCTGACTTCCTTTAGTAGATCAGTTTCACTCACCTAAATTATCACACCAACCCCTAACTCCAGTATAGTTTTATTACTATTTGTATCACAATTATTCAGTAATATACTATTATTTAGTGATCACTATTAGGTAGTGACTGTTATTTTGTCACTTTAGGTGATACGCTATAACCTTTGTTTTCTGTTCCATTGTCCATAAACACTTGTGCCTCTTTTTCTCCCTTTCATTGAAGAGATTAAAAAAAAAAAAAAACCTGGGATGTTGGCAGGTGAAAATAGTTACACCAGATGTTTGTAAATGGTTTGTAACAAAAGTGTTTCATGTGTAAATACATTTAAGACATCCTAGATAAATGAAATAGAACAAATTTCTCTATAATGGAGCAATTCAGAAGCTTTGAAGTGCAAATCCACAGTGTGAAACTTCTGAAGGATGTGTAATGTATAGTGTTTCACAAACTCTTGATCATAGAAACATGTTTGGCTGGTTTCTTTCCCCCACAGAACATCTATTCACATTTTAGGGAAATGCTTCTAAAATAGGAGGGGAGGCAGTGTCCCATTTCTTGTGATGTCAGGCGTACCAAAAATCTCCTTTTGCTAAAACGGTGTACCCTTTTTGAGCACTTGCAATGTGCCTGTGCAGTACTGAGTGCTGGTGCCTGTGCAGTACTGAGTGCTGGCACATAGCACCCTGTGAGCAATGTACTAATAGTATCTTCACTTTACAAATATGAAGATCAAGACATAGAAATGGCAAATCGTTTTGTCCAGCATCCCACAATTAGCTAAGTGGTCAAGACAAGATTCTAATCACTGTAGAGCTCTCTAAATATACTATACTACCTCTCCCACTGGCTGTGGCACTGCCCAGAATGAGAGCATTACAAGGGCACTTTTTAAAGTAGTTAGACATTTTAAGCAGGCTTAGTCATTTCTATAATCATTATGCTGTCTCTATCTCTATACTATAATGCATCACACACCAACAGCATGTGCAACCATTATCTCAGTTGAGCCCTGTCAGACAGTAGAGCTGACAATGATACAGAGGGTAAGCGTCCTAAATCAAGCTAATTAATATATGCACTACCTCATATTTATCTTGTTGGGGGTAGAATACCATCTTAGTACATTTTTTTGTGCTGCTCTCTCTGAATACCTGTGACTGGGTAATTTATAAACAAAAGAAACTTACATTCTCATAGTTCTGGAGACTGGGAAGTCTGAGATAGAGGTGCTGGCAGGTTCCCTTGTCTGATAAGGGCTGCTTTCCCAAGATGGCACCTTGATGTTCTGTCCTCCAGAGGGGAGAAATGCGGAGCCCCCACGTGGTGGAAGGTGGAAGGGCAAGGGAGCTGAATGCTGTATGAAGTCTCTTTTATAAAGGCCTTAATTCCATCAGAAGGGAGAAGCCCTCATGGCCTAATTGCCTTCTAAAGGCCCCACCTGTTAACACTATCACATTGGCAACACCTGAATTTTATAGGGAACACATTCAAACTATGGCAAACACTTAAAATCTACTTTCTCAGTAATTTTTAAGTATATAATATAGTGTTATTAACTATAGTTACCATGTTGTATAATAGATCTCTTGACCTTATTCCTCCTAACTGAAATTTTATTTTCTTTGATCAACATCTCCCCAATTTTCTTAACATTAGCCTCTGGTAACCACCATTCTAGTCTCTGCTTCTATGAGTTCAACTTTTTTAGATTCCACATATGAGCGAGATCATGTGGTATTAGTCACCCTGGGTCTAGCTTGTTTCATTTAATACAACGTTCTCCAGGTGTATCCATGTTGTCACAAATGACAGGATTTCCTTTTTTTAAAAGGCTGAATAGTATTCCATTGTGTGTGTATATATATATATATATATACACACACACACACCACATTTTCTTTATCCATCCATCAGTTAATGGACATTTAGGCTAATTCTATAATTTGGCTATTGAAAAAATGCTGCAATTAATATAGAAATATGCCTATTTCTTCAACATACCAATTTCATTTCCTTTGTAACTCCAAATTTCTATTTCTCTTATATCTGTTAATTGTTTCTTTGTAGCTGATGGTGCTCTCACTAGCAACCCAGTTAACTTTCTGGTAATTGCTCTATACATTAGATTTCCATTGTTATTTTCAAATACTTGATATGCAAAAGATGGCTTGCATTTGAATTCTGTTTGTCTTGTTACAAAATAAAATTTAACATAGCATTTGTCAATAAAAAATAGCTATTAAAGTTTTTAAATATAACTAACTCTTACAAATGTTTGAATGATTGTAAAAAATGGTTTAAACATTTTGTCATCTCTGTGGGAAACTCTATTTTCAATGATGATGATCAAGAATTTGAGGAGAACACATTAAAAAGTCAATTAGAATTGGCTTGTACCCATTTCAACATAAAACTCAACATACAAAGCTCTGTTGAATTCCACTTCCACTAGAGATGAGGAAGTCAAAAGAGAACATTGCACCCACCCTAAAAAGAATAAACCAGATAATCTACAAAATCATAATTTTTTTTTTTTTTTTGAAACGGAGTCTCGCTCTGTCACCCAGGTTGGAGTGCAGTGGCCTGATCTCAGCTCACTGCAAGCTCCGCTTCCCGGGTTCACTCCATTCTCCTGCCTCAGCCTTCTGAGCAGGTGGGACTACAGGCGTGTGCCACCACGCCCAGCTAATTTTTTGTATTTTTAGTAGAGCTGGGGTTTCACTGTGTTAGCCAAGATGGTCTCGATCTCCTGCCCTCGTGATCCTCCTGCCTCAGGCTCCCAAAGTGCTGGGAATCCAGGCATTAGCCACTGCACCTGGCCTCTACAAAAATCTTAATTTTTAAAAGCCTATAAGAGAGCTCAGGTTATAAAGAAACCTAACGAACCAAAATTGAAAAAAATGACAGAAACCTCCCGAGAGAGGACACCCCATAACTGCTTTTATCTTTGGCTGCACAGTGAATGGAAGAAGAAGCTGCTATGGATACAGATAAGAAAAAAACAACTGAACTTTTAGTGCAATTGTGAAGGGAGAGTATAACCTGCATGATCATTTAGAATCCCCAGGACTCTCAGACACCAGGGGAGTCTGCACTTACCCACCAACTCTTTTCTACAGGTTTTCACTGAATGCTTACAGAAAGATCAGGGGAGCAAGACAGAAACCCCAAGACACAGATGTTCAGAGATTCTGAAGTCTGAGCAGATGAACTGAAGGAAATCCCACAGGCACTTTGGTCATGGTGATTATAAGGCAGCAACTCTCTACCACTGGGGGAGGAATAGGTGAGCTGAGTGCGCAGTGAGGCACAGTGCATGGGGTCTGCTGAAGTCCAAAGGCTGAAGGGAGAACTGAGAAACTCCACTGGCCCTCTGGACATTACATTGCACACTAGACAATGGCCATCTGCTGCTGGGGAGATGCTGGAGAGCTGAGAGAAACATCCCCTCTTCTCCAGGTACAAGTATGCCAAGCCTGCTGGAGTCTAAGAACTACAGGAAACCCCACAGACACTATGGTCCTTACCTAATGAGGTAAAGACCTGCTACCCATTGGGGGAGGGGCCAGAGAGTTAAGAAAGACATCTCACTCCAAACCCAAGTGCACAGGTATTGCTGAAATCCAGAGGCAGAACAAGAATATGAAGAGAAACCCCCAGATACTCCATGCCTTGCCCTGAGTATGTGACAGCTCTCCTAAGAGCTGAGACAGGCATGAAGCAAAGGCAAACAGGCTGGCTAAAGTACTAAGGCAGGAAAGAAGGACTGCTCAACTCCCTCAGGCACTCATACTGCAAGTCCTGCTAAAAGGAAGGTTCTGATTTCTCCGTTGAACAATGTGAAGCCTGTGGTGAATTGAATCTAACTAAATCAACAACAATTTCAGACATAGGTCAACTAGACTAAATTATCTCAAAAATTCTAGTGTAAAAATAAGGTTATGGCCTGCCAGAATAAAAATGCCTGCCCTCTTCTGGATATGATTATTATTTTCTTCTGACTCTACTGTTCATTTATAATTCATCAAAAATTATAAGGCACATGAACAAGTTAAGAAAATGACCCTCCTCGAGAGAGAAAACAGCAAATAGAACCAGAGCCACAGAATTATTGTAATTATCAGATGGGGACTGTAAAATAATAACAGTATATAAAAGGAGTGAGTGGAAAAGTGGGCAACATCTTTGGACAGATGGACAATTTCACAGTGAAATGAAGATGCTAGAAATGAAAAATATTTCATTTTATACACAAAGATTTTCAAGCATTGTTAGCACACTAGACATAGAAAAGGAAAGAACAGTGAAAGTGAAGACATACAATTTGTGTCTGAACACTCTACTTGCATTCAAGATATCTGATATATTTAAAACAGCCAGAAGAACACATACTTTGAGTTCTAGGAAAAATTTAAATGACGTAGAATTTTCTAAAATGTATGAAAGACATTAACCCAACAAGGAATAAGCTCTGCAAACCCAAAGAAGAATTAATTCAAAGAAGTACCAGTAAAAGCACACATAGACACATCAGAATCAAACAGATGAATCCCAAACATAAAGGGAAAATCTGGAAAATTGACAGAGAAAACAAGAGAGGTTACATACAGGGGAGCGACAATAGAAATTACAGCTTCTCACTGGAAACAGTGGAGACCAGGAGACAGTGAAATTACATTTTAAAGTGTTGAAAGGAAAAAAAATCAATCTAGAATTCTACGCCAGTGAAATCTTTTCCAAAAATGAAACCAGCCAAAATAAACATATTTTCAAGAAAACAAAAGTGAAGGAAATTGCCTCGAGCAGACCTCTACTAGCAGGAAATACTCAAATAAGTTGTTTAGGCCAAAAGGAAATAATATTAGACACCCAGTTCTTGAGGAAAGAATGAGAACTCTGGAAAGAAAAAGCACGTTAGTAAATATAAAAGACATTAAAACACAAACACATGCACACAAATATTTTAAAGACTATTGGTTTCTAAAAGTAAAACTAAAAACAATGTAGTTATTTTACATTATTCTGACATATTTAGAAGTAAGCTGTATGACAAGAGTATAGAAGGTAGGAGAATGACAATTAAAATATATTATTTTAAGAGTTTTATATTGTTTGTGAAGTAGTAAAATAATTTTTGTTGTCAATGTGATAAATTAGAGATGTATATAGTAATATCTACATAAAAATGACAGAGACATAAAAGCAACTAATGATAACCAACAGAAAATAACAAAAATTAATATCTAAAAATACTTAATTCACACCAAAAAGAGGCAGAAAAGGAGGAACAAAAAAACAAAGAGCAAGTGGAATAAAACACAAATATATCAGTAAGTATGTATTGGTTGAAAAAGCAAGACCAAAGTGTATGTTGTTGGAAAGGAATACATTTTAAACATAAAAACACAGAAAGGTTGAAAGTAAAAGGATGGAAAATGGAAAAACATATACCACCCAAACACTAATTATAAGAAATCTGCCACAACTATGTTATATAATTGAAAGGAGACTTCAGCACAGAGAGTGTTTCATACTGAGATAAAGACAGGTATTTCATAATGATAAATGAATTACGTGATGAAGAAAACATAACCATTTTAAATGTGACAGAACAAAAGAAAAATATAAATAAGTCCATCATTATTTTGGGTTTAATTTGCTCTGCCTTCTCTTGCTTCTTAAAGAACAAGCTTTGAGCATTGATTTTACAACCAATGTTAAATCATTATTTCGAAGAATTGAGTACCACTCTCTCAGCAGTTGATAGGATTAAAAAAATTTAAACAAAGATAGAGAAGATATAACTCGACTTAATTGAAAGTACTAGAGCATGATGCCGAACAACAGAAAATCTTCTGAATTCTGTTACTGAGTAATCTTCTGAAGTACACACAAAACATTCACCAAGGTGGACTATTTCTGGATCATAAAGCAGTCTCCAAACATCTCAAAGATCATAAATCATACAGAATATGCTCTCTGACCACAGCAGTATTAAATTAGACATCAATAACAATACAATATTTTAATACGATTTTCTGTAATGATGGAAATATCTGTGCTGCCAAAGGTGGTAGTCTGGTAGTCATATCCACATGTGACTATTGAGGACTTGAAATTTAGCTAGATCATCTTAGCAACTGAGTTTTTAATTTTAATTCATTGTAATTTTAATTTTAATATCCACATATAGCCAGTGGCTACTGTATTAAACAGCACAAATCTAGACAATCTCTAGATAATCAGAAATTAAACAGCACATTTCTAATAACTCATTACATATGTGTGTGTATGTGTATATATAAACAGAACAAATCTAGACAATCTCTAGATATTTGGAAATTAAACAGCACATTTCTGGTAACTCATTACGTATGTGTGTGTATATATATCACAAGGGAATATATATATTATAAATATTATAAACAACGCAAGTCTAGATAATCTCTAGATGTTTGGAAATTAAACAGCACATTTCTAATAACTCGTTACATGTGTGTGTGTTTACATATACATATACACACATACATATATACATATACATATATACACATTACAAGGGAAATTAGAAAATATGAACAGAATGATAATAAAACACATCATTTCACAATTCATGTGATACAGATAAAGCAGTACTTAGAGGAAACTTCATAGTTATAAATGTCTATATTTAAGAGGAGGAAGGTTGTAAAATCAATCCTCAAAGCTTGTACTTTAAGAAACAAGTAAAGGCAGAGCAAACTAAACCCAAAATAAGAAAAAGAAACAATAAAATTAGAGTGAAGTCAGGGAAACAAAACAATAGAGAAAATCAACAAACCAAAATGCTTGAAAAGATAATAAGGTTGCTGAACCTGTAGCATCAAGAAAAAAGGAGAAAACACAAATTGCTATCATTAGCAATGTAAGAAGGGACAAAATTACAGATTCTGTAGAGATTAAAATGACAATAAGGAAATACTATGAACAGTTTCGTGTTAATAAAGTTGACAAGTCAGATAAAATAGACGTAGTTTTTGAAAAGCACAACTTACTGAACCTGACACAACAAAAAAAGAAAAATATACAAATAGCTTTATATCCATGGTTTGATTTGTAAGAGTAGTACCAAGACAGCCAGGTGGGAAGGGGGCCCATGAGAAACTCCAACCAGCCTGCACACTGGGAGGGGCGCACACTTGTGGGGAGCCTCGGGAAGTTCACAGTGTTTGCAGCAGGGAGGAGCTTGGCCCCTCCTCTTCCTGGGTGGAATGTGGGATTCAATCTGCAAGGCAGGAAGCACACTAGCAGGATTATGGCTTTGTAGAGGGTCCCTGTTTCCCTTCCCCCCTACCACTTTTTGCCCAATAAATTCCATGTATTCTCACCCTTCAGACTGCATGCGAGGCTAATGTTTTGTGGCTGTGTAACAAGGACCCATCTTTAGCTGAACTAAGGAGAGAGTCCTGCAACAGTACAAATTCAATATTTAATATCCCCTACAATATATGATTTTTTTCTTATAAATTAAACTATATATATAAAAAGGATTTTTTTCACCAAGCCTTATCTAAATATTCCAGAATACTCTGCTGTTTGTTGCAGTGTGCCATGCAAATGTTACACTTTTCTCCATGAGCCATAGCATGGAAACACTGGGAGGCACTTCTCTACCTGGACTTGAAGTGGAGGTGAAGGGAACGGGGAGAAAGATAGGTTTGGGCAGCACAATGAACAAAGATGTGAAGAGATGTCTATGTCATGGGGTTGTTGTCAAGATTACAATGAAGAAATCATGCATCTAATGCTCTTGGACAAAGGCTTCATAGCAGGTGCTCTGTTGGGAGCAGGCCCCCCAGAATCTGGCCATAAACTGGCCCCAATGGGCCATAAACAAAATCTCTGCAGTACTGTGACATGCTTGTGATGGCCTTGACACCCACACTGGAAGGCTGTGGATTTACCAGAATGAGGGCAAGGAACACCTGGCCCACACAGGGCAGAAAACAGCTTAAAGGCATTCTTAAGCCACAAACAATAGCATGAGCGATCTGTGCCTTAAGGATATGCTCCTGCTGCAGTTAACTAGCCCAACCTATTCCTTTAATTCGGCCCATCCCTTCATTTCCCATAAGGGATACTTTCAGTTAATTTAATATCTATAGAAATAATGCTAATGACTGGTTTGCTATTAATAAATATGTGGGTAAATCTCTGTTTGGGGCTTTCAGCTCTGAAGGCTGTAAGACCCCTGATTTCCCACTTCACACCTCTATATTTCTGTGTGTGTGTCTTTAATTCCTCTCGTGCTGCTGGGTTAGGGTCTCCCTGACCAAGCCGGTCTCGGCAGTGCTCAATAAATATTATTCCCTCTCTCT
Organism: Colobus angolensis palliatus; assembly: GCF_000951035.1. Lineage (NCBI taxonomy): Eukaryota > Metazoa > Chordata > Mammalia > Primates > Cercopithecidae > Colobus > Colobus angolensis. The sequence goes on from NW_012114799.1 coordinate 3,613,835, forward strand.
AGAGCACCATTATTTGCAGGAAGTAGCGGTTTTGTCTTTCTGTATGGAAACCTATGTTGTTTCTTCCATACTTTTATTTTCTATAAAGGACAGTTGGAATAGTCAAGAGATCCAGTGTTGGCTGCTCTTCAGAAATAAGCTAATTTATAAAAAACAATATTCTGAGTCTTCATAGTGATGTCCTTAAACTGTATGCAAATAAGGAATTCGGCACTTATTAATTGATCTTTCTACAATTATGTAAGTTGTGAAAGAGGCAGTATTCCTACAAAACAAAATACTTTGTCATAATTCAGATGACAGTAGGGAGCTTTTTGGAACTATAAAAGGACTTTCTTCTATACAATAGCCAAATAATTAAAATACTAATGTTAGAAATTCATTTGCTTTCTGAGATACCGCGTTTTCAAGAAGATTAATTTTTTTTCTTCTGAACAATCCTTAAGACTTTGACTCTCAAAAGAATTTAGGAAGCGTATGTCAATGTTTGATAAAAAATGCTTTGCAAGGCAGTTTTAAGCCACTGAAACCAAAATAAAAGGTTATTTTTAAATGGTACTACTGTTTTAGACTTGGGTAATTATCAATATAATTCCCTGTATGTTATTTCATGCTTTGAACAGGAGGCCTGGAAAGCTTTTTCTTTCTTGGTGATAATGTATTCTGTATTTCTCCAACATTTAACTTTTAAATTATTTTTTAATGTTTGAAGACATTTATGGAGCATGACAATACATCATGTCAAGCACATTCCCAGATTTCATTTTCACAGCACTCCTAATCCCCATTTTACAGATGGTGGCACCATGGGGTAACAGCATGGTTGGTTTATTTACACACAGGGCCCACACCTGACAGAAAACTGAGCTGAGATTGCACATAGCAGTCTGCTGCAAAGCCACAACACGCCTGCGATTTAATTCCGTGATCAAGGGTGTTTTGGCATGACTTCTATTTCAACTAGGTTAAATCATTTTTCTTAAAACTTGTCTAATGTCTCGGCTAACTTAGGAATTAATGGTTAAGACGATTCCCGAGGAAAGCAATCAACAGAGACCAAAAGATTTTTGCATTTCAACCTTGGAGTTGAAGACATTTTGGACATTCCTCCACTTAGTCCTGGACAAAGCTCATCTCTATCCTAACCCGTAGTTTTACATTTAATCCTGATGTTGATTTTACAAAATGGAAAATGGAGATTTGGAAACAACTTCCCACAGAGAACAACATTATTGCCATTAAGACTACTTATTGATACTATCTGAATCGCTTTTCCCTTTGCAGGGTGTCATATACAGACGGTCCCCAACTTACGATGGTTTGGCTTACTGTTTTTCAACTTTACCACTGTGTGAAAGTGATATGCATTCAGTAGAATCTGTACTTCAAATTGTGAATTCTGATCTTTTCTTGAGCTGGCAATACATGATAGGAGACTCTCTGTTGCTGCTCTTGCCATACTAGAAAACAGCAGTGAGCAGTAGCTCCCAGTCAGCCATGCAGTCACGAGGGTAAACAACTGATGCTCTACAATGTACTGTCTTGTCAGCGCTTTTTGGGTATTGTGTCTTGTGATTTCCCATCCCATCATGTCTAACAAAAACACCCATCTTTGACTTAGGATATTTTCAATTTACAATGGGTCTACTGGGAAGTAGCCCTATAGTAAGTAGAGGAGCATCTGTAGTTGGCATCACACAGTATGTAGCCTTTTCAGATTGGCTTTTTTCACTTAGTAATATGCATTTAAATTTCCTCCATGTCTTTTCATGGCTTGACAGCTTATTTCTTTTTAGCACTGAGTAATTTTCTATTGTCTGGATGCACCAGAGTTTATTTACCCATTCACCTGCCGAAGGACATCTTGGTTGCTGTTGAGTTTGGGCAACTATGAACAAAGCTGCTATAAACATCCATGTTCATGTTTTTGCGTGGACATAAGTTTTCAACTCTTTTGTGTAAACACAAAGTAGTGTGATTGCTGGATCATATGGTAAGAGCATGTTTAGTTTTGTAAGAAATTGCCAAACTGTCTTCCAAAGTGACGTACCATTTTGTATTTCCACCAGCAATGAATGAGAGTTCCTGTTGTTCCACATCCTTGCCAGCATTTGGTTTTATCAGCATTCTGGATTTTGGCCATTCTAATAGGTACATAGTGATATCTCTTTGTCATTTTAATTTTCATTGCCATGATAACAAACAATGTAGACCACCTTTTCATGCTTATTCTCCATCTGAATATATCCTTTGGTGAGTCGTCTGTTAAGGTCTTTTATCTACGATTTAACCAAATTGTCTGTATTCTTATTGTTGAGTTTTAAGAGTTTTTTGTATATTTTGTATAATAGTTCTTTATCAGATATGTCTTTTGCAGATATTTTCTCCCAGTCTGTGGTTTGTCTTCTCATTTGCTTGACACCACAAACTTTTTAATTCTTAAAGCAGTGAAGGTCATAGCTCAGCCTAAACACTATCTCCACTATGCCTGAGGCTAGGAGACTGCAAGAAAAATACCACTAACATTGATGACTCCCATTAATGTTCTCCAAATACCAAATGTGTTAATCAAAACAATTACCTGAAATTTAGATACTATGCCAATAGCTAGCCAGCAGTAATAATACACACAGTTAACCTTGGCCATCTTATCTCAAATTGCTTCTGTAAGAGCTTTGGGAGCAACATATGAGCAGCTGACTGGAGTGAAGAATCTTGCTATGTAATTGCCATTACATGGTATCAGGAGTTTTATCTGAGCCCTAGGCCAGATCCTAGGATTATGCGTTAGGAAACTCTGAAGATCAATTCTGCTTGGCAAATAAGCATTCATATTCTTTGATTATAATATTTATCAGGTGACCATCATGTATATGATACAATATGAGTTATGAAGACATATAAATTTCTCAAGCTAATTAAAATCTTATCGGAACTATATGACACGTATATAATACAAATTACCTCTCAGCTGAGACAGATAATAAATCTTAAGAATCACTGTAGTTTAATGTATCTTTAATATATTAAGGAGAGACCTTAAAGTTTATTACATCTAATCATCCTGCCAAAACAAAGATCAGAAAAGCCTAGAATAGAATTCTGGTTCCAATTTATTTGTCTTTGTGATCTTAGACAAACTACTTGTCAGCCTTAGGACTTTGTCTTCTATAAAATAAGTATCTTAGACTTCTGGTTAGACATGGCTGATGGAACACACATGTATGTCTCTACTTTCTCCTGAAACCTTTCTAAAACTATAGCAATTAATTTTTTATCCATAAGAAACAAGAGAATTAGAAAGAAAAAAATTGTGGGCAAAAAATGCTGTTAGGTAGAACAAAACCTCTTTCAGTGGCCAAGCTTGGAAACTAATTCACAGGCTAGAACCCTAAAGAGGCTTAAAATTGGGAGGACATGGCACTCCTAAAGATGGGGAAATAGAATGGGACTGAAAAGAGAAGAGTTGGTCAAGAGGGAGATAAACCCCAAGGTTTCCTCCTCAGCCAGATGCAGTTAGACTATGGCCTTCCTTTGCAATAGCAGAAGACAGGAAGAGAAATTGAATCAAGGGAGTCCAAACACCAGGAGTAGCAAAAGATGGGCTGCTGTCTCAAAAACAAAGCAATTATGCAAAAGTCTGCTTTTTTGGATGGTGAAGCCCCACAAATCACCCCGTAATGGGCAGAATAATTGTTGCTCCCAAATGTTCACATTCTAATCCTCAGAACCTGTGAACACAGGGCTATAAGTGTTTACATAGCAAAGAGGAATTAAGGGACCAGGTGGAAATGAAGTTGTTAATCTATTTACCTTGTAATAGGAAGATTGTACTGATCTATCCAGTGACCCAATGTAATCACGAAGGCCCTCAAAAGTTGAAGAGGGAGGAAGAGTCAGTCAGAGGATGTGACCACAAAAGAAAAGCACAGTGATGCAATGATGTTGGCTTTCAAGATAGACGAGGGAGACCATGAGTCAAGGAATGTGGGTGGCCTCTAGAAGCTAGAAAAGACAAGGAAATGGAATCTGCCCTGGAGTATCCAGGAAAGAACACAACAGGTACCTTGATTTTAGCCCAGTGTAACCCATGTGGGACTTCTACTCTCTAGAACCGTAAGATGATAAATCTGCACTGTTTAAGCTGTCAAATTTGTAGTAATTGGTTATAGAAGTGACAGAAAACTAATACAACCCCTTACAAAGCAATAATGTACAGCAAGTGTATGATTCCAATGCATTGACTATATAGCTATTCATTTGCTATACGTATTTTAAATATTGTCTAAAACATTTTTAAGGGGCTACTTCCTCATGAACCTCTATTGTACACTTAAAAAGTAACTTGTAAGGAATAAATGGAAGTGATGGCAATGTCATCTTGTTTAGTTAATGGTAAAGTTAACATCCTGCCCTCATTTGATGGCTTTCTAAGACAGTGGCCACTTTGACAACAGAAGTACTGAACTGCATGCATACACATATGCTTCACCTGTATGTGAACATGTATCACAGACACATATTGCAGCACATCTGTGTTAACTCACTTCACTTGTGTTAATAAAACATCCTGGAATACTCCTAAGGTCGTTAGTTTCTGTGTAAGGTCAAAGTCCGTGACCAGCTTATTTACTGTAGCTCGTTATAAAGGCACCAACTTAAATTTGAGCTATGAGATCTTTCAAAACAAGAAATACAATGTATTTTATAAGAAATTCTATTTCTACTTTAACCCATATTAGGAAACATTGATTATCTTAAGTATTGCCACTCTTTAGGGAGTTGGAAACAGACTTAATATTATGCTTTCACTAAAGCATAATTAAAGGATTTTTTTCTCTAGCTGATATTATAAATACTAGCATTTGTCCTAAGAATTACTTCTGAAAAGAAATTTTACAAATTGCAATAACATTTTCCTTCTGTATAGATGTAAATGAATATTTAACTCAATTTCATTTTTACTTGATTTCAAACCCTTCTTGCAAACTTTCATTAAATAACTAAATTTTATCCAAATGAGAACTGGTATCTCCAATTCTATCTTTGTATCTCATGAACACATGTTCTTTTATTAGGTCAACTGAACCACCTGGTGCTGAATATTTAAATTGAAGAGAATCTCTGGCATCTGGCATTCACTATCAGGCTCTCTGCATCTGGCTTAGCCATGATCTCTGTACATTTATGTTTAGTCTCTTCACTGGCATTTTATAGAGTTAAAAAACGTGAGACAAACTAGGAAAAAAGGGTGAACAAAGTAAGGCAACAATGATGTGATGTGGCAGAATTTTTACAGTAGCTGGTAAAAAAAATGCAGAATTAAATAGAAAGTTTTAGAAAGCATTTTAAAGCTCAAGAATATATATTTTAGATTTCAGTATGATACATAAGAATTCCTTATTTTATAAAGAATATCATAGGTCAGACTAGATATCAAATTCTGGTTATCTTTTCAAAGAAATTATTTACTCAGTCTGATGTTAAGCAAACTCTTGAGTGTTGGTTTTGGAACTTTTACGGAGCAAATAATATTAAGGATTTTGGGATGGTGATCAACATCAAAATAGAAAATATTACTCCTGTTCTTACCCACCTATGAAAGATAAAATAGTTGAACTTCACAGCTAGAGAATAAGACAATGAAAGTTGTTTTTCCTGCTATATAAGAAACAAAAGGATATTATCAACTATATCCAGAAAAATATATGGGAAGCAATTGGGTAAATATAACTGAAATAATTATAATGGAAATGAAAATATGGTAGCTTGTATTATTTTAACATCTGGAAGGGCCACTATATCCTATAGAACTGAGTCAAAATTAGGAATTATTCATTAATTTAAAATAACCATCAGTCAATGAATGGATAATGAAAATATGGCAAAAATACACAGTGGAATACTATTCAGCCATAAAAAAATGAAATCCTGTCATTTGTAGCAACATGGATGGAACTGGAGGTCATTATGTTAAATGAAGTAAGCCAGGCACAGCAACACACATATGGCATGTTCTCGGTCATATATGAGAACTAAAAAAGTTGATCTCATGGAGGTAGAGTATAGAATGATAGTTACCAGAGGCTGAGAAGTGAGTGTGTGTGTGTGTGTGTTGGTGGGGTGTTGCTGGGGGGTGAAAAGAGGTGGGTTGGTGAGAACTAACATGCAGTTAAAGAAAAGGAATAAGTTCTAGTGTTTAATAGCAGAGTAGGGTGATTATAGTGAACAACAATGTATTGCATATTTCAAAATAGCCAGAAGAGAGGATTTAAAATGTTTCCAACACAATGAAATGATAAGTCCTCGAGGTGATGAATACCCTAAACCCTGATTTCAGCATCACACATTCTATGCATGTAATAAAATATCACACATACTTCATAAATATGCATAAAATTATGTATCAGTAAAAGAATTTAAAACTTAAAAGTAGCAAAAATGCCACGAAGTGGTAAAATTACAAATACTACAAAGACTGAAATTAACTGTAGTGTAATTCCACAATTGAAGCATAACAAAGTATCTTTTTAATTTTACATTTAAAATTACCAAAATATTGTACTTATACATAATATTTGATAACTAGTATTAAACATATAAGATATATGTATTCATATGATTATTATGAAGATGAGTAAATTCATATAAAGCATATGTCAAGCACAGTGTTTCACACATAGAAAGTCTTTGATCAACAATAGCTATTAGTAGCCATCTATTCATCAAACTCCCAAATAAACATATATCTAAGTTCTGACCCAACCTTCCACTGAAAGATACCTTGATCCTTCACTAGGTCATCCATTCCTTTATTTGATAATTCTAATACTTACACACACAATTTTCATATTCAGTCAAAATCTGCATTCCAACTTTTGACTATTGGTATCAGTTTTGTCCGTTGGAGCAACATAGAACATCTACTTTGACATATACATGGCAACCCTTTTCACATTTCTAAACAGCTACCTGCTCTTCCTCAGAGACTTCTGTTTCTTGACCATCATCTTCAGAAAGTTGAGCCTGGAAATGACCACGCTGACCACATTTGTGTGGCCAAGGCAAAGTTTAGACCTGGAGATTCAGTATTATGATTACTCCACCCTTATTCAGGGCACTATATCTGGAGCTTAAGTCATGTGTTATGACTTGGAACATTTTGCTTTGCAAAAAACAGAAACTTAATTAGCTTGAGTTGAAAGGGAAGATATAAGGATCTATTAGATTATTAGAATACAGTAATACTGAAGGAAGAGAAATGCAATGGAGCCACAGGAACAACTGACCAGAGGAATCCAAATGTAGACAGGAGTCTCTCCATCTCTCATGTCCACTCCTCTCTCCAAAGACTAGATTCCTCTGCCGACCCAGTGATAGGAGATATGGCTGCCCATAAATCCAGAGCTTTACTTCTTAGAGTCCAGGCTTTCAAAGACTCAGCTTACCATTCTTGGTTCTGATTTTAAAATAAACAGAACAGATCCTTATTCTTAAGTTGAATATCAATTTCTGGACCTATCAACTGTGGCCAGGAACTAGGTCATGTTGTGACTTCAGTGCTTTTTTGCAACCATCTGGACAAGGAGAAGGGGTAACTTCTAGAAAAGGTGAACTGGGAGCACAGGGCTGCAAGTGCTTACTACAGAATACGTTGTTTTAGTTTTTAGTTTTTGACTAGCAGTTAATTGAACTTCAGTGTAATCTCATGTATTCTGTTCACACTTGTCTCAATGTCTACCTGAACCTATGACATCATTAATATCTAGTGAATTTTAGCACACCTTTGCAGCCTATTAAAATTTTGTGTCACAATTTCTCATCCAATATACATTACTAATACCCTCTAATTGTCTGTCTGAAGTCTGGCTTTCACATCTTCGTGAGTGGATGATAAAATGGAGACGTTTACAGGCAGAACCTTATTGCAGTCCACAAGAAACTTATTTTAGGATTGACATGGATCCATTATTAAACACCTGGGGGATACAATCATTCCATCAGCCATGATGGCTTAGAAATGAGTCTTTTCAGAAGCACATGGATCTAAGTGTCAGCAACACTGAGGTAAGAAAATTCATCATCTCCACATCCCATGGGCAGAACCTATTTGGGAAGTAGTGTTCCTGCAAGATCAAAAAAGAGAAATTCTTAGAGAGCGACCTGAAACATTATTTCTCCCTTCAAACAGGAGGTAGTGCCTGAAATACCCTGTCGCATCATGTAGATCATTAGCCCAACAAATTATTTTTCTTGTGAAAACAGAGCTTATAGAGAAGTTTCACAAAAGCACCAGTCTGACAGCAAGGACAAAGGCTCAAAAGTCCCAAATGGAAGGAGTTGGGCAGGCACTCTCAGTACGATCTGCAGATGCTGGCCCCAGGATAGGCACTCATCTAAGCCTTCACCCTGTGCCTTCAGATACCTTTAGGACTCAAAAGCAGTCACACTTAGAACACTCGGATTTTCCTGAATATTTTCTCAATTGGCTTAGCTAGTACCATCTCATTTTCTAGGTACTTCTCAGGTTTTTAACTAGTGTGTCAAATTAAACCTCATTGTGTTATCAGTGGACTGAATGAACTATGCCATCCATAAACTGTTACGTTTCTAAAAAGTGCACAAATTTTGATGCTAACCAATCGGTTTATTCATTTATCCTTTCATTCATTCAACAGGTATTAATCGAGCATTTAATTTGTGTTGAGCATTGGGGATAACTCAATTCACAAAACAGTCTTTGACTTCTTGGAACTTAAAAAACCCTCTACTTCAGCCAAACAAGGCTGCTCACTGACCAATGAGCCTTCCAACACTTTCTTGATCTTCTCCATTCCCCCAAAACTCAGAGTTCTTTCCACATCTTGGTCTCCTATTTAATCCCATCTCATTTCTCATTTCTACATTTCTACAGAACTACCATTTGACCCGCAAACCCATTATTGGGTATATATCCAAAAGAAAACAAATCTTTCTACCAGAAAGACACATGCACTCACATGTGCATTGTAGCACTTTCACAATAGCAAACACATGGAGTCAACCCATCAGTGGTGGACTGGGTAAAGAAAAGGTGGTACATATACACTATGGACTGCTTTGCAGCAACATGGATGTAGCTGGAGGCCGTTATCCTAAGTGAATTAATGCAGAAACAGAAAACCAAGTACTGCACATTCTCACTTAAAAATGGGAGCTAAACATTGGGTACTCATGGTATAAAGATGGCAACAATAGAAACTGGGGACTCTTAGAGGAGGGAGAGAATAAGGGGTCAAGGGTTGAAAAACTAACTATTGGATACTATGCTCAGTACCTGGGTGATGGAATCATTTGTATTCCCAAACCTAAGCATCATGCGATATACCAAGGTAACAAATCTGTGCATGTACTCCCTGAATAGAAAATAAAAGTTGAGAAAAAAATTAATTAATATTTAATTATTTAATAAATCTGTCTCAAAGGGTACCTTCACCTCCACAAAGGCTCCCTGACCCACCCTACAGTGATCTTTCTGTTGTCTGAGTTCTTGCAGCTGAATCGTTTATACCATACATAAGCAGCTAGCAGCTACAATTGAGAGAAAGAGATGAGCTTTAGAGGAAGACAAATACATGTTCAGACACTACCTTGGCCACTTACTGGATCGTATGTTCATAGGTTATTTGGTATTCCTGAACCACATCTGCAAACTGAAGATGATAATGCCAACTTCATAGAAAAGTTGTGAGGAATAATTAATTCCACATAGCATATAGCATATTCTGTTTTAGTCTATTCCTGGTGTCATAATGAAATACTTTAGACTGGGAAATGTATAAATAATAGAAATTGATTTCTCACAGTTCTGGGGCCTGGGAAGTCCCAGACCAAGGTGCTAGCAGATTTGGTGCCTGGTAAGGGTCTACTCTCTGTTTCCAAGATGGTACCATGTTGCTGCATCTTCTGGAAGGGACAAACGCTGTGTCCTCACATGGTGGAAGGGATAAAGGGTCAGGCAGCTCTCCAAAGCCTCCTTTATAAAGACACTAATCCCATCTATGAGGGCGGAGCCCACATGACTTAGTCACTTCCCAAAAGGCTTCACCTCCTAAAACTACCACAGGCCGGGCGCAGTGGCTCGCACCTGTAATCCCCACACTTTGGGAGGCCAAGGTGGGTGGATCACCAGGTCAGGAGTTCAAGACCAGCCTAACCAACACAGTGAAACCCCATCTCTACTACAAATACAAAATTTAGCCAGGCATTGTGATGCATTCCTATAATCCCAGCTACTCAGGAAGCTGAGGCATGAGAATCACTTGAACCCGGGAGTTGGAGGTTGCAGTGAGCCAAGATCGCACCACTGCACTCCAGCTTGGGCAACAGAGTGACACTTCATCTCAAAAAAAAAAACAAAACAACAAGAGCAACAACAACAGCAACAACAAAAACCAGCACAATGGAGATTAAGTTTCAACATGAATTTTGGAGGGACACAAACCTTCAGAGCACAGCATGTTCTTCCATCCAAATGTCTGGTTTTCTAACAGCAGTGTAGTGAAAACAGCATGGTAGTTCTACACTTCATGGTTTTGCTTCCTTGGAAATATCACCCATGGTGAAACCCCATCTCTACTGAAAATACAAAAACTAGCCGGGCGTGGTAGTGCATGCTTATAATCCCAGCTACACAGGAGGTTGAGGCAGGAGAATTGCTTGAACCCGGGAGGCGGAGGTTGCCATGAGCCAAGATCACGCCATTGCACTCTAGCCTGGGCTACAGAGTGAGACTTCATCTCAAAAAAAAAAAGAAAGAAAGAAAGAAAGGAAAAGAAATATCACCCAATATCTCTGAGTCTGTTTTCTGAAAGGCAAAATGGAGATAATAATTAATTTTTACATCAAAAGGTTGTTGTGAAGAGGAATTGAGTTAATGCACAGAGAAGTCCTTTATGAGCTATAAATCACAGAACACATGGCAGACTCTCCATCTTCACGAATACTATGTAGGTTTCCTCACTTTCAACTCGATTGGGCTCAATTGTTTCTCTCCTGCACCTCTCCTCTTTCTAAAGTGTGCAGAAACATTCAGCAATCCTGACCACATCACATATCACACACACATACACACACATACACACACACACACTCATTTCCCTGTTCCTATGCTGCTTTATAAACTTTCTTATGAAATATAACATTCATGCAAAAAGTCACAAATCTTAATATAGCTTGATGAATTTTTACAAAGTTTATAAACAGCCATTTAGCTGAATGACAAAACATTACCAGCAACCCACCTCAATCACAGTACCCACCCAAAGTCAGCCATTATGTTGACTTCCATAAACGAAGACTGGTTTTGCCTACATTTTTGTGCTTAATATAAATATAATCATACAGTATAAAGTCATATGTGTCAGGCTTATTTAAGTCAACAATAACATCTGAAAACTTACCCTTTGTTCCATGTAGCAGCGATTCATTATTTTTTATTGCTTTATAGTATTTATTGTATAAATATGCCAAAGTTTATGTATTCATTTTTTGTTGATGAACACATGTTGCTCCAGTTTGGAACTATTTCAGATAATACAATGAACATTCTTGTATATTTCGGGTGCACTGTGCGTACATTTCTATTGGGTATATAGCCAGGAGTGCAATTGCTGGCTCATAGGATATGCATATGGCTAGTAGAGACTCCCAAACATTTTTTCAAAGTAGTTGTACCAATGTACACTCCTGTCGGCAACGAGTGAGAGCTCACTTGTTCCATACCCTCACCGATATTTTGTATTATCCATCTTCTTTGCTTAATTATTCCAATGAATGCGTAGTAGTGTCATATTGTGATTTCAATCTACATTCCCTGATGACTGATGAGGTTAAACATGCTCTCACATTCATTGACCATTTGGATATCCTCTTTCATGAAGTGACTGTTTGTAAGTCATTTGCCTATTTTTATATTGTGTTATTTAACTTTTTCTCAATGATTTTCAGTTCTTTATATATTCTGGATATGAGTCTTTTCATATTTATTAACAATATACTCAGTATTGTGTGGCTTATGTTTTCACTCTCTTAATGGTGTCTTTTAATGAATAGGAAATTCCTAACTTTAATGTAGTCCAAGTGAACATTTTATGATTAGTACATTTTATATCCCAATTAAGAAAATTTTGTCTACCTGAGATAATAACTATATCTTCTGTGTTTTTTTTCTAAAAGCATTTATTAACAAATAAATATAAACTTTTGCATATAGATCTACAATCTGACTGGAATTGATTTGTGTAAGATAAAGATTTATTTTTCCCATGTGGATATCCAAATAACAACACCATTTATTAAAAAGGTCATCCTTTCTACGCTATACAGCAGTGTCACTTTTGTAAAATGTCAGGTAACTATAGAGATGTGGAGTCTCTGTTCTGTTCCATTGGTCTTTTTATCTATTGTTATGCAAACTTCAATCTCTCTTAATTTCAATAGCTTTATGATATGTCTCAATATCTGAAAGTGTAAGTCCTCAACATAATCTTTCTTTTTATAAATAATCTCCTTGACTATGTTTTGCCTTTTGCATTCTTACATGAATTTTAGAATCAGCTTGTCAATTTCTACACAAAACCTGCTGAGATTTTAGTTAGGATTGTGTATAACCTAAAGATTAGGCTGGAGACAATTTATATCCTGGCCATTTTCATTCTAAACCACAAAAATGGGGGGACAGATCTCTCTATATTTAGGCTTTTAAAATTTCTCTTGGCAAAGTTTTAGTTTTCAGCATAAAGATCTTAAACATCTATCATTAAACACATTTCTAGATTTAAGAGTTTTTATGTTAATGTAAATCATATCTTTTTAATTTTAATTTTATTTGCATTTTTGTTGCCAATATATAAAAATGTAATTGATTTCATACATTGATCTTGGATCCAACAACCATGCCAAATTTACTTATAAATTCTAGTAGTTGTCTCTAGATTCTATTTTAGATTCTCTATGTACAATTACGTTGCCCATGAAGAGTGACAGTTTTATTTCAGCTTTTTCCAAACTGTCTTTTTATTTCTTTTTTATAGCCTTATTGCCTTGGTTAAGATTTCTATTTTTCTTTTAATAGAAGTAGCAGGTATCCATATCATGCTCCTAATTAAAGGAAGAAAGTTTCCAATAATTCACCATCAAATTGATTTCCTAGTTTGCTAAGAGTTTTTATCATGAATTAATATTGTGTTTTATCAAACGTGTTTTTGTAATCAAGATAATTTTATTTATCTCCACTTTTCTGCAAATATGATGAACTATACTGATTGTTTATTCATAGTAAATCACCATTAGCATTTCTGAAATAAACTTCATTTGGTTGTGATACTTTCTCTACTTATATATCAAAGAATTCTATTTGCTAATATATTATTTAGAATTTATATACATATATATATATAATTCATGCTACAAATTTGTCTGTAATTTTCCTTTCTTACATTTCCTTAACTAACTTACCTATCAAGATTATGCTGGTCCCATAGAAAGCCTAGGAAGGCTACCTTCTTTTTTATTTTCTGGAAGAGTGTATAAAAATTGGAGTTATCACTTGCTTTAATATTTGCTACCAATCACCAAAGAAACCATCCGCACCAGGAGTATACTTTGCGCAGAGGTTTTAAATAAAACATTTAAATTCTTTAGTAGATATATAATATTCTAATTACTCTTTCTTATTGTGTCAGTTTTGGTAAGCTATGTTTTTCAAGGAATTTCTTTCACTGAAATTGGCATAATATTATTTGTAATGTCTTTTTCTCTTTTAAGTATCTATAGCATCTATGCTAATGTCTCCTTATTTTTTACTGGTATTGGTAATTTGCTTTCTTTTTTACATCAATCTTATCATAACTTTATCCATTTAATGTGTATTTTTCAAGAAATCAGGTTTTTTACTTTATTGCATTAATACTTATTTTCTACTTATCTTATTTCTGCTTTTCTTTTTACTATTAATTTCCTACTACTTTCTTTGGATTAATTTGTTGTGTGTGGTGATATTTAAAATTGTGTTTTGTTTTCAGATGAAAACTTGAATTATTGATATGTAGCATTTAATTCTTTTCTAATATATACATTTGAGAATATAAATTTTCCTCTAGGCACTGCATGAATTCTCCGAGTTTTTGCTAATCTGATGATATATTTATTTCACCATCCTATTTGAAAAATATTTTTATTATTATAGAACTCTAGGTTGGCAGTTATTTCCTTGAGCGTTATTTGTTATCTACGTGTTTTGATACACCATGTCTCTGCTATCATTTAGTTCAAAATATTTTCTAGTTTTTATTGTGTTTCCTTCTTTGATTCACGAGTTATTTGTAATTTAAGAGCTTACTTTTAAAGCAGTTGGTGATTTTCTGGTTAGCTTTTGTTACAGATTTCTTGCAAATTCTACTGTCCTCAAAGAGCATATTCTGAATGATTTCATTCCTTTGAAATATATTGCAGCTTGCTTTATAACACAGCATGTGCTAAGCTCTAGTAAACCTTCCATAAGCACTTGGAAAACACAATGCATTTTGTCACTGTTGGATATAGTGTTCTATATCAGACATTTAGAATGTCCTCAATTTTTCTTTTTCTTTTTTTTTTTTTTTTGCTATTATAAGAATTTATACAATATACATGCTACTGTATATGTAACTTTTTATCCCTGTTGGATTATTCCATTTTCTTAAATTCTCAGGAGAGGCATTACTAGGTCCAAGGGTTAAAAATATCTTTTTGCCTTTTCCTATTTATACAATATTGGTAACTAAAAGTATTGTTTCTAATTACAGCGTCAGTCATGGTGCATGAAATCACCAAATTTCCCACAGTGTTGAGGGTTGTAATTGTTTTGTTAATAGAGTGGATAGTAAATTGTAACTCGAAGTTAACAATGATTTCCATGCCTTTGATAACTAGACAAGATAAACATTTTTTTAGGTATTCATTTGCTATTTCAATTTTCTCTAATATAAATTGCCTATTCATCTGTTTAACAATCTACTGGGATCTTGATAATTTTGGAATAAGTTTGAATGAATAATTTCATAATATCAGCAAATTGCCTTTGGCTTACATATATGATGCAAATATTTTCCCAATCTATTATCTTTTTAATTTTAGCTTTACTGTTTTTCACTATATAATCGTGTCCAAGTGGTGAAGACTGGAATATCTTCCTTTGTTGCCGACTACTTAAAACTCTAACAATGTTTCATTCTTTTTCAACTGTATATTTCTTTATTTTCTTCTCCTAAATTTTTTGTTAATGTATGGTACAGAGCAGGACTGTCCAATAGGGATATAGTGTGAGCCACAAATGTGATTTAAATTTTTCTATTAGTTAATTCAAAAAGTAAAAAGAAACAGGTACAAATAATTTTAATTATATACTTTAACCCAGTATCCAAAAATACAGGCATACTTTTCTTTGCATGGTTCCAATATGCGTAAATTCCAGTTACCATAACTTAATTAAATAACACTAATCTTCCAACAACATGGTTCAAATTTCAGTTACTGTGGTGTATTAACTCTGTTATATTAACTGTGCATTTTGCTTAACTGTACTTTATTGCATACAGTTAATATACAGTTTTACTTTATTGCATAAAGTAAAAACTTTGCTGCTAGACTTTCAGCCCATAAATCACTACATAAACAACACGTGTGCATCAACAGCAGTGACCAATCATGCCATTTCTTTTGAAGTCTATCAGCAATTGGTCACTATGCATCTGTTATTCAGTCCAGGTGTAGACAGTGAAGCTTGGAGTTGTGCTGATTCCTCGTCTCCCAGTGGTAAACTCATGTGACGTCTTACAGAAATGAATAATCGAAAGATGGAATGGCCAACAAAGATGGAAGTGCAGCAAAGAAACAAAAAGTGATATTGTCGGAAGTGAATGTAGGTGTGATTAGAAGATGGATCACGGTGGGGATTGTTGACACTACTGCTGTTCGAAAGTCTCAAGATATGCAGCCAGAGGAACCTAGTGAAGGCAAATGCATGGACATAAACATGGGACATGACTGTCCCCAAAACGATGATGTCCTAGAGGAAGGGACACCAGCAAAAAACTTACATTGGGCTAGGAGCTGTGGCTCATGCTTATAAACGCAGCACTTTGGGAGGCCAAGACAGGCAGATTGCTTGAGTCCAGGAGTTCAAGACCAGCCTGGGCAACATGGCAAAAACTCTTCTCTACAAAAAACACAAAAATTATTTGGGCGTAGTGTTGTGCACTTGTAGTCCCAGCTACTAGGGTGGCTGAGGTCAGGGGATGATCTTTTGAGCCAGGGATCAAAAAAAAAAATTTAAAAAATAAAGCTTCACGTTGAAGAAACTCTCAGATTTTTCGACATTGGGAAAGCAAGGATAAAATGTTGGAAGCTGATCTTAGAAAGTAATATGACAATTTGGCAAAGCTTAGAAAAGATGCTCTTTCCATACTACAAGGTATAGGACAAGAAGAAGGCAAGTACTGCTCAAACTACTCACAAAGAAGAAAAGAAGTACTTTAATTCTCGATGTTTCCATTATTTGAAATTACTGTGTACTAAATAGGTTGATTTTACCACTTTTAAATTTCTGCATACATTTATAGCTGACAGTAAGAGTGTTTGAAGTTTAGACAAAAATGTTTTAAAGGTTGCATAATAATTACAATTTTCACCCATTGTTAATTAAGATCGCTTGTATCATTTCAGCTTGCAAGATCATTTTCATGGTTCTGCACCAACACACAAAGCAAAGACTGTCCCTATTATCATTATAAACATGCAACCAGTATAAAAGTTTGGGGGTATATTACATCCTCTTTTTCACATTAAGTCATTGAAATGTGGTGTATATTTCATACTTACAGAATATCTTAATTCAGACTAGCCACATTTCAAATGCTAATAGCTGCATCATAAGCTAGTGGCTACGGTATTTGGAAACCCAAATCTAGAGTGTCTTTTCTCTTTAAATTAGAGATGAATAGTGTTGGTGTTACTAGGAATACAAGTATCTGCCTGGAAATTCTCTTGTCCAAATAAATAAATGTTTAATATAGGGAACACTTTCTCCCTCTGTAGGTAGTATTGAAGGAACTGACATTACTTCAGCTCCTTCTGGAAAAGTGGCTGAGAAAATAAGCCTTAAATTGTTCTCATAAACTCATTGGAATTAGCCTTGTTGGAACAATAAGAGACAAGAAAGAAGAACTATTCAGTCTTCCTATGAAAACACTGACTATTTCATCCCCAATGGGACCTGAAGCAGCTTGGCTCATCTGAGCTCCAGGGAGATTTTTCAGAGCTTTTGGGTTAACACGTCATCTCTGAAATATGTCACACAGGTTCTCAGGGCCGCTCAAGAGTAAGTAATCTACATGGAGTTTTGAACATACTTTTGCCAGTTAGAGGAGTCAGCAAACTGTTTATTTGATTTCCTGCTCAGCCCCACATTCTGGGAATTCCCAGAGGCCTAATAGGAATGGCAACAACACCTGCTTGCCTGTCAGTCTGCAGGCATCTTTCTTCCCAATATTCCCCAAATGATTACCCTGCTTAAAATCCTAATGTCTCTAGATTTTTCTTGGGTGAACAAGATTATAATGTTTCTACATTCTTGTCTCAGCTCTACCTGACAATTGGCCCATAAATATTTGTACACAGTTAAATCTTCAGTTAGATGTGTGCGTGTGTGTGTGTGCGTGCGCACGCACGCCCATACGCTCATGTTGCTATGCCTAACAAATTCCTCATTCCTTAGGAAAAGAATGTAGTGAAGTGTTAAAAGCGCCATCTTCAAAGGCAAACCAAATGAGCTCAAATTTCAGTGCTATCACTTACTAGCTATATAATGTCGAACATGTGTTACTCAACCTTTTTGTGCCTCAGTTTCTTTGTCTATTAAATGGGAATAGTACCTCCAACATTATATAATTTATACAGGGATTGAATGAGATAATATATGTAAAATGCTTAGTCAATGTCTGCCACCACCAACATTATATAGTTTATATAGGGATTAAATGAGATAATATATGTAAAATGCTTAGTCAATGTCTGCCACCACCAACATTATATAGTTTATATAGGGATTAAAATGCTTAGTCAGTATCTGCTACCACCATTATATAGTTTATATAGGGATTAAATGAGATAATATATGTAAAATGCTTAGTCAATGTCTGCCACACTGCTAAAATAGTAGCCATTCTTTATTGTTACTATCATTATTTTGCTATTATGTTATTATTACAACTTTTGCCTAAAAAGAGCCTTGCTTCTGGTGCTTTTAGTCCTCTCTTTGAGTGGAACACATAACGAAGGAAAAAGAATCTAACTTTAAAAGTGGCATTAAGGAGTAAAGGTTTTCTTGGACAAAAGGATGCTGGCAAAAGGCTATATGGCACCCCAATAGTCTGCAAAACTTCTCGAAAGTCCTCTTCACAACATATTCCCCAATCATCCCTCTCAGAACAAATCCCTCCTGCCTCTCTGCAAAGCTCCAGCCCATACCAGCATCTTCACTTACCTACTTTCTGCTCTTTGACTCCTGCCTTCCACATATTTTTATTTTTATTTCACTTACTTTTTGGCTCATTGGTAGCTTCACATGATAGGAAATGTTAAAGACATAAAAATAATTTATCTTTTTCCCATCTATATCCTCAGTTATCCAGATCCCCAGAAGTAACCACTGTAAAAAGAGATATTCTATATACAGATAGCAGATACAACCATACACACACACACACAAACACACACCATTTTACACTACTGCAATTTGCTTTTACATTTAATAAAACTTCAATATTGTACCATATTAGTATCTATAGAGTTGCCTCCTTCTCCTTAAGGCACTGCATTGTTTTCCATTGGATAAATAAGCCATAATTTATTTATCTATTCCCACATTAATAGATATTTAAATTGTTTTACTATTTTGTTATAAAAATTGCTGCAATAAGTAACTGTTCATATATGATTTTACACATCTGTAAGATAAATTTCTAGAAATTTAATCATTGAATCAAAGGGAAGGTGAATTTTTGATTTTTGTAGATTTAGCCAAATTGTCCTCCATGTAGGTTATGCTGACTTAGCCTCCTGTTAGTAAGGTTAGAGAGCATTAGCTTTCTTACACAGGTTAAGTTTTCTAACATTTTCCATGACCTTTCTTATGCAGAGTAATCTCAGCCTCTTCAATTGTGTGTCTCCAGCCATATATCCTGATGGAAGAATGTTTCTGTCTCTTCTACATTTTCCCCCAGTTAAAGAGCTATAAACTACCTGAGACATCCAGGCTGTCTTCTGTCCCATAACCTCCAGCCCTCAACCCTTCTTTTCTTCCTCCATGATACTCCTAGGACCTGCATTGTCTGGGGTCAACTTGCCTGGACCTGGGAAACCTGGAATTGGCCTGCCTGAAAGCAAATGGCTAGGTTCGGGGTGAGATGTCCATCCCCCATCCAGAGTGTGAAGCATCTGCCAAGGGAGGCAGATGATGTCAATCAAATCCTTTTCCTCTGTGATTTTTCCAGACTCTCTTTACTAAATCATGGCTCATGTGTGCATGAGAATACCATACATCCTCAAGAGTGAATAAATTACAACTGTATGCATCAACATAGATGGATCTCAGTAACATAAGTCCAGCATAAAAGCAAGTCACAGAAAATACGTGCAAGCAGAATACCACGATGCAGAGCTCTAAAATGAGCAGATTTAATTTTTACAAATGCAGGTATGCATGGTAAAACTGCACAAATTGTAAGAGAATGATAAGCACAAAATTCAGGATCATGGTATCCTGGGGGTAAGTGAAGAAGATGGGCTGGTGTGATGAGGGGGGCACACGGAAGCCTCCCATGGTATGGTCATTTTCTATTGCTTAAGTTGCATGGTGGGTTCCTAAGTGTCCATTTTATTATTCTTAATTATTTCTATGCTATTTGTATTGTGTTATATATACCAACTATTTTATGTTTTCATAAAAAGCTACAAAAGAAGTATGAACAAGAAAGATGGTCATGATACATTAAGTAAGAAAAAAAAGGATAAAATTGTGCATATGACATGATTCTGCTTTGGTTTAAAAAACACGCACACACAAACACACACACACTCCATATTGATATTCACCCAATGATAATAATGGCTATCTAGGTTGTGGAATTATAATTTTAAAGAAACTTTTCTTATCTTTCTGACATATTTCCCAATTTTTCAACAATGATTTTTTTCTTACTTTTGTAATGAGAAAATGTGATTAAATATTTTTTTAAAAATCATGTGCTAAGTGCTACTACCAGGCAGTTACGTATAGCTAACACTTACTGACCTTCCTCTGAGCCAGGTTCTCGGCCAAGTGCATTACATGTATTTTGTAATTGGAAGTATTATTTTCACTTCACCAAGGAGAAACCAGAAGTCCAGAGAGGTTACATAACTCGCTCAAAATCAGATAGAGAATGGTAGAGCCAGGATTCAAATCCATCTGTCTTCCTATCAAGCATGTGCTCTTAACCAAGCTTCTATGCAACATTCAACAGCCTACAGAAGCCCGAAGGAACCAAACAGTGTCAAGAAGTGTTAAGGGTTTGCTTTACTTTTTAAGCTAATAAGCTGTTATTTTTCATGAATGTTGGCAGAAGACCCAAGACCCCTCGGTCAGAGGCAAAAGTCTTTAGTAGTCACAGCCCAGTAACAGCACGAACATGCTGTCGGTTTGTATCTGTTCCTCATGCCGCCAAGTCCCACAGGGACAATACAGTGAGGGAGTGGACGAATGCATGCACCCAAGATGAATTGTGTTGCAAGAAAAGAACACTGAACATGGGAGACTCACTGCTTTTATAGGAAGCAGGTGCAAGCCTGCTCTTTGTGAGAGAGGTTACTTCATCCTGCAACACTGCTCCCTGCAAACACGATTCTGAGAAAGGTCTTAGGAAAGAGATGCATGGTCTTGAATTCTCTGCATATCCTGCAACAATGTGCAGGGCCCATGGCAGACTGTGCTCCCAGCTTATAGTCAAGATTCTTTAAGCTGCAAATTACAAAAACCCAGCTCAAACTTAATTAAACAAGAGGAGGAATGACAAAAAATGTATTAACCCATGAAACTCCTGTCTTTCTCTCTCTGACTCTCTCTCTCTCTGACTCTCTCTCTCTCTCTCTTTGTGTCTCTCTCTCACTGTCTCTCTCTCACTGTCTCTCTCTCTCCCTCTCTCTCTCTTTCTCTCTCTCTCTCTCTTCCTATCCTCTGTGTGGTCTCCATTCATGGACAGGCACTCCCCTGTGATCATAAGCGAGCTGCCTGTAGCACCAATCCCAATGGAGCATAACAGGCCTTTTCTCACTCCTCAAATGGAAGTCCTAGAACCAACTCTCAATGGCTATGTCTGGCCTGGATTGGGTCATACGTCCATCCTAAACCAAGTCTTGGGACCAGGGGATGAAGCACTCTACACACCCATCCATGGGTTACCTGCCCCCTTCTGGAACCAGGGTTGGGATCAGTCCCACCCCAATCATGTAGAGAGTGGGATTTTCTTCCCCAGAATCAGAATGCTGGTAACAGAAGATAAGGCAGTCAGTGCTCAGCAGACAAAACAAACATTGTGCTGTGCCCAGAGAGTGATTATCTCTAAAATATCACACAACAAACAGTGAGCTAGTTGGACTGACAAGATGAAATGTGATGGATTCCAGTAAGATTTGCAAAGTTCCACAAACCTCAGTGGTAGTTCCGTGGCTGACTGCTGGCACTCCCTGTGACTTCTGACAATTGAGGCAGTTATCAGAAGCCTGGAGCAGCTTGACTGCACCCAATTGCAGTGCGCATGGGGATTTCCCAATACAGAAAGAGGAGAAAAAAAGAAAAAGAACAAGGAAACCTTTCCTCCAAGCTAATCAGTCTATAATTGATTCCAATGTCCTCCTTCAATCTGAGGCATCTTTTATTCCGAACTCACCTAAAATTAAGAACCAGAACCAGGAGCAATATTCCAATATAGTCACACCCAAAGGAAAAATCCATTTGCAAGAAAATATCCAAAGTTCCCAGTGTTGCTATTGTTTCAGAGGAGAAGGGAGTGTATCCTCATAGTGGGTTGGCAATTCTGGGATATAAGCTGTAGAACCAAAAAGATTGCACCACTCTCAATGTGTGGCCTGAGTCAGGGCTTTTCAGAAGAAAAACCAGTTCTCCTTCACAGCCGCCTCCACCACCACCCTTTTCTGTTTTCAATGAAGTTGTATTTAAATCTGTTGCAACTGTAACAATGACAGATGAGAGCTACCATTTTTCAGTGGCTCCACCTCACAGAAGGGGTGATAACTAAGAGTGTCAATCACAAGCACAGTTTATCCTAGCAAAATGCCCTCAATAAAGGGTGATTCAGTAGAGGCTGGGGCAGAGCATCTGTGAGTATGTGAGAGAAGGACTCACCGGTACAGAGCAGCCACCCCAGAAACAGTTGTTGATTTGAGCTAAATTCACTAAATAGCCCTGCTCTCTCATTTCTACCATGGGATGCTACTTCTCTTACTTCTGCCAATCCACTGAGTAAAAATGGAAATATTGTCATTTCAGGAACGAAGCTTTGTAATTAGGGAGAATGTGTTGGCCAGAGGAAACCGATCCCAGACCTCACAGTCATTATTGCCTGTTCAGCATCCTGGGTCTCATCTCCTCTTCTCACTGCCTGAAGACTAATTAACAGAATCCATGCCATTATGCCTAGCTCTCTACTCTTTATTATCATGAATGCTCTTTCCAAAGAAATGCTCATCCTAGAGCAAAAGTTCCTGGAGGGCAAGGACCAGGTACTGGTTATCTCTTGCTGCATAATGAGTAACTCCAAAACACAGCTACTTAAAACAGAAACATTTATTTTCTCATAGATTCTGAGGGTCAGGAATCCAGGAGGCTTAGCTGGGTGCCTCTGGCTCAGAGTCTCTCCCAAGCCTGCAAAGTGTCAAACAGGACCAAAGTCATCTCAAGGTTCAACACGCAAAGAAGCCAAGCTCCCCAATAGGGCTATTAGTAGGAACTAGGTCTTCAGTTCTGGAGATATCAGTTCCTTTTCTCTGGATCTATTCTTTGGGCAGTTTGTGGTATGGCAGCTGGCTTCCCTCTGAACTAGCCAGACATAGAATGAGCAAGAGGAAAGCCACAGTCTAATTGTTGATTGGAGGTGGCATCCATCACTTTTGCCATATTCTGTTTGCTAAAAGTGAGTCACTAGAGTCAGCCCATATTCAAATGGAGAGCATTCACAAGGTCAAGAGTACCAGGAGGTGCAGCTCATGAGGGCCTTCAAGGCTGCCTACCAGCAACCACTTCTCATTCATATGGCTATTCCTGGCACCTAATAAAGGACCAGGCAAATGGTAAGCTTAACAAAGACTTGTTGCACTACAGTTAATCCAGTCTGAAAGACTCACCAAGTCACATCAGCTAGAGTGGAACACATACAAGGAATAGACAAAGAATATCGTGGTAGGTATGAATTTCATTCCACCAACTCAAGTGTGCAAGAAATACAAAATTTTCTATAACACCTTCAAATTGTTATTTGAGCCCTCTTCCTGTTAGAGTGACAAAAATGTAATCTCAGTCCATGAGAATTCAGTTCCCCTTTGTCCAGGGTAGTTTACCGATTCAAGAGAGAGTATTTAGTAGCAAGTCATGGAGGGAAATGGGAGGGCATCTCCTAAGCCTCAGTTACAGGTGTTGGCTAAAATGTGCCTCACCCCATTTGCTCCTCTATCACCTGTCCACATGCTGAGACTCCTGTCCATGTGAGCCCTTCAGGGCTGCACTTTTCTGTGCTGTTTATGACTCATTGTGAAGCTTCTGGGCCAGAATAGGACACAAGAGTCTCAGCCAGGCTCTCCATGGCCCATCTTGCTAGATGTCCTGCTCAGACACAGCCCACCCAGCCTCTTGCAGCCTTCTGGGACTACGGCCAAGAATGAGGGCTGCCAAACCTCTCTGCTCTCTAGCCCTCCAAACTCTCCACAGTGACATGGGCTCCAAGGACCTGCCTTTGAATCAGGTTGTACCATGGCCCTCTCAGGCCTGTTGACTTTCTGCTCTTTCTGCTCTTCTTGCTGCTTCTCTGTCTCTCTCCCTCCTCCTCACTCTGAGCCTGCCCTCAGCCTGGAGGATGTTTCTGTAGCCCAAGAGCAAGAAAGTAGGGACAGAAGCTCTTCTGTGTTGACCTTGAGCATTCCTCTCAAAGGCACTCCCACTTCCCCCATCTCCAGGCTTTCCTATTACGCCTCACCCCACCCCAGGGCACCTCACTGCTTCGCATCATGGGCCAGGCTCCACAAACAGGAAGCCAGTGACTAGCAGGTTACTCCGCCTTTTCAAGCTCCTCCCCGAGACAATGAACACAGGTGGGAATCTAGCCTGCAGAGGAAGGAGGGGAAATTATTAGAGGGGTTTTATTTAAATGGCGAAGCTTTCAATAAATATTATTTTTTCCAAAGGTAAATCATTTGCACCAAGCCAGAAGCCTAGAAAATGTTTAACGCTAAAAAAGAAAGGACAACATAGGGAGTCAAAGAACACACATGAAGATGCAAGTCATGCTGGTTACATGGACAGGTGGGAAATGGGAAGGGAGGAAAAGAAGTGCTATGTTCATCTCTCTGTCTGATGACTTCCTCGCCCTCTCTCCCCACTGTCTGGGTCTCACTTTACCTGGGCCCTGGCATGCTGCCTTGGCCCACTCCTGCCATCAGGAAGAAGCTGCTGGGCCCTGGGAGCTCCTGAGCCCTCTCTGCATGATTTGGGGGCACACCTGAGGAGGGGTATAGTCTTCACTTGCTCCAGCAGGAAGGGAAGCCCGCAGGGACCCATGCTTCACCTGTAAAACGTGGCCCTCTAGAAGGAGGTTGGGAATCTCAGGAGGTGGCAGGTGCATCATTTTTCATGCACAAATAGCATGCTAGTAATAAAAAAACACAAGACTTGAATTATTTAACTACTTTACTGTCTTCAAGTTTCTTCTTAATTCTCACATTCAAAAGTTAGCTATTACTAATTCTATGTAACTGGTAAAGAAACTGAGATCAGAAAGGCAGGGATTTGGGACTTGAGTTCAGATATTCTGATTCTAGGATCAGTGACCTTTCCACTACAATATGGCAAAACGGATGTTTCTAAGTACAAGGGAATACAAATCTGAACGATTTTCTGGACTGGTATAAGCAATCAATTTACTTCATTCTTTTCTTCAATAGAGCATCTTGACTGAGGAAAAAAAAAAAAAGGACAATTTTTTATTTCTCCCCTTTGTTCCAAATATAAAGAAAGGTGATGCCAGCAGGAAAGATTAGAATGTTCTCATGAGATTTCTGTTTGCTTGCTTTCTTTTTTCTTTTTAATAAAAACTAGTAATTGAAGGTGCCAAAGAAAAATCTTAGAGGTATTTCTGTGGCTGAATTGGTTCATCTGAGCATACTGCCAATTCACTCAATTGGCAGAGCATCCAGGGAGCAAAGTTTCCCAGGCCAGGTGAGGCCAAGTCAGCTTTAGACAACACGAGAAGCAGCTTGGGATACAATTTCCTTCCTTTGCAAGAAAGTCAACTCTTTAAAAGCACCAAGTTGATCTTGAGCTACTGGGAATCTTTATTCAGTTTATGAAGGCCAATCCTGCTCATGCCTCCCTGTTCTGTGGCTGAGACACTCTGGACAGAAAGATAGACCTGCTTTAGAAGAAGGGTTTTCTTGCTAACTAGAGGTTCCCAAAGTGGGAGCTGATGTTTTTTTGCAAACCAGACAATGACTCCATAAATATACCAACCAGTGGCTGAAAACAGACGATTTAACATTTCTCCACATTTTGCTCTATACTTTCTGAAGTATATATAGACACTATTATGAATTAATAAAATACAAATTCACTTAAAAGCTTTCTCTAGTTCATAATAGTTTTAGGTCTTATGTACTTAGGCAATAAAATGATGCTTTTAATAGAAAGTAAAAGTTTTATCCTTTGAGAAGTCAGTAATAATGGTTTACATTATAAAAAAAGCTTAACCCTCAGAAATGCTGGGAATCATTGATGCAAGTTACCCAGATGATCCACGCTCAAAACATCTTGGAAACAAAAAGATTCAAACTGATCTTGGAATACTCCCCAAGCTGATCTACAAATCAATGCATTCCTTGTCAAAATCCCAGCTGGCTTTTTTTTTTTTTTTTTTGCATAAATTGACAAAGTTATCCTAAAATTCATACAGAAATGCAAGGAATCCAAAATAGCCAAAACAATCTTGAAAAGGAAGAGCAAAGTTGGAGAACTCACACTTCCCGATTTCAAAACCTACTACAAAGTTTCAGTAATTAAGATTGTGTGGTAATGGCAGAAGGATAGACATACAGATCAGTGGAATAGAACTGAGAATCTAGAAATAAATCTTCACATTTACAGTCAATTGACTTTTACGAAGGGTATGAAGAATGGGGAAAGAATACTCTTTTCAACAAATGGTACTGGGACAATTGGATATTCACATGCAAGCAGATTTTTTGGACCCCTACCTCACACTGTATACAAAAATTAACTCAAAATGGATAATAAACCTAAACATAAAAGCTAAAACTGTAAAACTCTTAGAGAAAAATATAGGAGTACATCTTTGTGGCCTTGGATTAAGCAATGGTTTCTTAGATTGGTCATCAAAAGCAAAAGCAACAAAAGAAAAAAATAGGCAAATGGGACATCATCAAGGTTACAAACTTTTTTCACTTCCAAAAACACCACTAAAAAAGGTGAAAAAACAACCCACAGAATGGGAGGACATATTTGCATAATATATACCGTCTGATAGGGTACTACAATTCAGGATATATAAAGAACTCTTAACCCAAAAAGCAAATAACCTAATTTTTAAATGGAAAAGGATTTGATAGACATTTCTTCAGAGAAGACATTGTACAGATAGCTAATGAGCACAAGAAAAAATAGTCAACATCATTAGCTTTGAGGGAAATGCAAATCAAAACCACAGTGAGGGACCACCTTACACTCACTAGGACAACCAGAATCAAAAAGATAGACAATAACAAGTGTTAGCAAGAATGTCAAGAAATGGAAACCTCACACATTGCTGGTAGGACTGCAAAACAGCATAAATGCTTTGGAAAGCAGTTTGCCAGTCCTTCAGAACGTTAAATGCAGTTATCCTATGACCCAGAAATTTCATGCCTAGGTATTTACCCAAGCAAAAGCATATACCCTCACAAAACTCATACACAAATATTCATAATATCATTAACTATAATAGTCAAAAAAGTGGAAATAACCCAAACATTCATCAACCGAGAAACAGATAACAAAATATGGTATATACACATAATGGAATGTTATTAGGCAATAAAAAGAAATGAAGCACTGATATATGTTAAAACATGAATGAACCTTTAAAGCAGTATTGCAAGTGAAAGAAGTCACTCACAAAAGGCCACATTTTGCATTACTCCACTTTTATGAAATGTTAGGAATAGACAAATTCATAAAGATACAGAGTAGATTAGTGGTTGTCAATGGTTGGGGCTGACTGCTAATGGATATGAGATGTCTCCTGGGGTGATGAAAATGTTCTGAAATTTGGTAGTGGTAATGGCTGCATAATTCTGTAAATATATCAAGAATTACTAAGTTGTGCAGAGGTGAGAAAATGTTTTCTGTGAAGGGTTAGTCAGTAGATATTTTAGGCTTTTGGTCCCATATGATATCTACTCTGCCATTGTAGAACAAAAGCAGCCATAGACAATATGTAAATGCTTGTGCATGGTTGTGTTTAAATAAAACTTTATTTATAACAGGCAGCCATCTTCACCCCACAGGTATAGTTTGCCAACCCTTACTGTAGACAGTGAAAGCTTTTGAGGCAGGGGCCATGCTTTATTCATTTATATGTCTCTAATGGCCTAGCCAGTAGGGAGAACTCAATATATGCTCACTTGAACTAGATAGAAATGCCCTTGCACCATCTCCCACCCTTGTGCAAAGGAAAGTACTAGCATTTCTCATTCCTGTCAGCCTTTGGCAGCACCTAGGGCTGTAGTGACCAGCTGTATGCTGGTTGGCTGTGGAAGAAGTCCTGCCACCACAGACAGCTGAGCCTAAAATTGCAAAGAAGGGGACAGAAATAGAGTAAGTTCAAGTGCTTAAGATTAAAATGTGGAGCCCATTTAACACCTGAATTGCCTTATTGCTAGAAGAGCAGAGTGGTGGTCTAAGTGTACCAAGAACTACCCTGCCTAAGAGCTGTAATCTTAGTGCAGACCCAAGCATCCCTAACAGATCTATCACATCAAGTGGAAACAGTCTGTGGTTCTTGTCTGAGAAAGGGCTTCAACCTACTGTTCTAAACCTAGTTAATAAGGCTCTGCTACAGTCTTTACCTAAGAAGCTCATCTGCAATATTTGTTCAACTTCTCCAAGGAGAGAGCATGGATAAATTACAGCATTTGCCATCCTGACTTAATGGGGTTGCTTCAAATTGTGCATGTTCTAAAATTATTTGCTCCAGCACAGGCTAAAAAGAGAGATGGAATGATGAGATTTGTATTGCATTAAGGGCAGCGAGGGAAAATGTGCCCTATTTTCCCACTCTGGGTTTTCCCCGTGATGGACGACGAGGATGCTCCATTGATCATTTCCGCTCTTGTGCATTCGCAGGTCTCAGCTGTCCCCAAATAACACAGCCCTGCTGCCCTCCCTTTGGGAAGACATCACAGAGTAAGCAATAAGGACAAGCTTTGAGCTTTCTTCCAGTGATGGGGATAGATATAAGTCTTCCGTACCCTCTGGCCTATTTAGAGCTTAGTGACCTAAGTACATTGGCTTATTATAGAAACAGTTGAAGCTGAAAATAATTACAGATATATAACTATGCGTTTCTATAACACTGCATTCCAGTTGTTGGATGCTCAAGTGGAGACTATGATAGGAGATGTAATAAAGGGAGCATGTTAAGGAGTCTTCTAGGCAGCAGCACATGTCAGATAGAAAAAGTGTTACAAACTATGCTTCTTTTCTTTGCATAACGCTAATTTATACGTTTATAATGTCAAGAGAAACAGACGATGAGGTTTGGAAGTTATAGTTATTCAATATATTGATCTGTGTGTTTTTTGTTGTCTTTTTAAAATTTCAGATATCAGAGGGAAAAACGATCAAGTCTATTACTCATTGAGCTAGAAGGGACATGAGAAGTATCTGTATCTGGTATCCTTTATAAGGCCCTTGGGAGCAAAGATAAATAGATCACAAGCTGACAACTGGAACCCAAAAGCCTGTCTTAGTTCCAGACAAGTATGCATAACTCAGTAATTCTTCATGGCTGTGATCCTCTAAAATTAGCAACTGGACTCCTTGCTGCATCCCAATGGACAGCATTTCAGAAACTGGCACTTAGGGGATCAGGTAAGTAGAAGGCATGGACACAAGGATAGAGTTTCCCCATTGAAGCTGTTAAGCGCCTTACAAATATTTTTACTTATAGAATTCCCAGCTTCAAAAAAAAACTACATCATTATGTGAATTTGCCTCAATAAATTAAAAACAAAAGGCTGTGTGATGCGGTCAGGCTTTGAGTCCCCACCCAAATCTCATCTTGAATTGTAATCCCCATAATCCCAGAATCCCCACATGTCAAGGGAGAGACCAGGTGGAGGTAATTGACTCATGGGGGCAGTTTCCCTCATGCTGTTCTCATGATAGTGAGTGAGTTCTCACAAGATCTGATGGTTTTATAAGGGGCTCTTTCCCACTTGGCTCAGCACTTCTCCTTCTTGCTGCCTATGAAGAAGGTCCCTCTTTGCTTTCCACCATAGTTGTAAGTTTCCTGAGGCCTCCCCAGCCATGCTAAGCTATGAGTCAATTAAATCTCTTTCGTTTATAAATTACCCAGGCTCAGGAAGTTCTTTATAGCAGCATGAAAATGGACTAATACACGGTATCATTAGGACACTTTCAGTTGCAAGAAAGTGAACGTACTGAGAGGTTTAAACTATAAGTTATCGGTTCATATAACAAGAAGACTAGAAGTAGGAAGCAGACCAGGCATGCTGCATTATAGTCACAGCTTCACAGCTCTGCAATTCCTTCCATTACCTCCTGTGCTGGCTTCATCCACTGGCTTGTAGTAAGATGGTGACAGCCAGTCAAGGCATCCTGTGGCAATCTCAGAATTCAAAGAGCATAGGTCCAATATACAAATGCCTATCAGGCCTCTAATTTATCCCTAATTAATTTGCTTACATCATTGGCCAAAGCAAGTTTCTTGCCAAGCCCACAGTCCATTATGGGAGATACTGCACAAGAGTGTGAATATTGACAGACATGGTCCCTTGGGGGCCATGAATGGAAAAGTCTACCAATGAGGCCACAGTCACATCCCACTTCCCCTCCTGACCCCCCAAATTTGTCATCCTCTAATCTCTTCTGGCCCTGAGCCTGTGTCCCAGTTCTGCTCATGGTGCTTCTGCCATCTCCAGTGAACTGTCACCTTTAGCAGCTTTGTCTATATCCACAATCTAGACCACAGATAACCTACAGAAGGCAGCCACACCATGGTCTTTTCAGTCCAGGCCTTTTTTTCAGATTCTACTTCCTTCATTTTTCTTTGAAGTTCTCCTCTCTCACTTGCTTATCCTTCTTTCTGTCTATAAATGTTACCATGTTCGCCCTTTCTGCCTAGCCTCTTCCAAATGACAACTGCTACTTAGAACAGCTGCTTGATTTTTATTATTGGGCTTCAACCCAAATTCTGCCCCTTACATGACTTTTTTAATTTCTATGCATCAAAGACGACCTGTAAGTGATGCCGGCTTCTGGGCTCCATCTGGGCATCTGGGTGCAGCACCTTCAACTGCTTGCTGAGGACAGCACTCAGGCATCTGTATTTGACTCATGGTATTGAGTCCTTGACTTGGAACTCATTTGTGACCCCAGTTTCTCTAGGACTATAAGTTGCTCCTCCTCCCTCCAAAAGACTTGAGTTCCATCCTGAAGCCTAGCCCAGAAGTGAAGATTTTGCTATAGACTGACATACTCCCCCAGTACTAAGATGCCCAGCATCCCACATGTTGGACCCCATCACTTTCCACTGTCTGCTTAGGATATCCCAACACTTCATGTATGGACAAGACACTCAAACCCGCTTAAGCAGGAAATGGAGATTTATGGGCTCAGGTAAGCTAACCATAGGAAAGGGAAACTGGTCTCTGAAATGAACACAGGGACTGGGACAGGGCAGGGCCTGCTTTCTAGCCCTGTCTCTCACCGTGGCTATTTATAAATGTCGGCTTCACCTTCACTTTCTAAAGACAGTTTCCTCCAGTGGCAGGAACCACGGCTACTGACGGCTCTAGAATCTCCAGTGGGTATGAATTTCAACAGCTGAGTAAAAAGCCCTTAAGTTTCTACCAGAGCAGATGATTTTATGCCAAACCATTTAGCAATAAAGAGAGAAGAAAGACAGAGGCTTATAGTGAGAAAGAAAAGAAACTTTCTGAGGAATGTGAACCTCCTTTAAATTATCAGGCCCAGCGAGGCAGGAGAATGAGACCACTGTCACATACCACTTCCCCTCCTGAGCTAAGTATACCTCTTGAATATGCTTGCTATGTGGACTCTAGGCTTATTTTCACAAGTAGCTCAAAATTAACTCAATGACACTACATGTTAGATATCATTAGGTCATAATCTATACTTCAACAATGTATAGCCAATAACTAATGAATGACATTTCTGTAAACCAAAGAGAATTCCTGACAAGCAACTTTGTATCACCCCGTCTATGTATCCCCTTGCTTTTGCCTTTAAAAATCTGCTCGTAGCAAAGGCCAAACGGAGCTCCTATCCAAGGTCACTTGGGCCTGAATCTTCCGAGCAGCTGTCCTCATCTTGGCCCAAATAAACTATTTACTTACATTAATTTTGCCTCAGTTTCTTCTTTTAGGTTGATAGTAGCTTCTTCAATAACATTATTTTTTTTCTTTCTCTTCCCACACTGTTTTGACCTGTAAAAGAGAAGGGAGAACAGAAACAGGAGGGTGAATAACAAGCAGGTGAAGCCCACAGGACATCTGGATCCTGGGCAAACCAGCCCATGGGGCCTCGATGTGCTCTTCACAGGGTTCACAGGTGGTGGGGCAAGACCCATGAAGCTGTCTCCACCTTGAGAAGGCTTGGAAAATGCTTTTACACCCTTGTTTGGGTGCATAAATCCAAAAGCCCTTATCCATGACCTTTGGAATGAGATGAGTTTAAGTACTTTTCAGATTTTTAAAACAAAATATAGGGTAGTATACAAGATATACTCCCCATGGAGTACAGAACAGCCCCCACAGTCAAATTCAGTAAACATTTTATGGTAAAATATATAAATATTCACACTTTTAGGATAATTAATGTTTATGTAGACACTCCTGTTAGTTGAGCTCAGGTCAGGTTTTGCTACTAAATGCGTATATAAAAAGTTGGTTTTCAGAGTTTGGGGATTTAAGAATGACGGTTAAGTGATTGTGGGTCTATACTAGAGATGTTGAAAGTGATAACTAAAAGCCTGGACTATTGGTTCCCAGGGTTAGAGACCAACTCTAACCAGAGCTAGAGTCTGTGATTGATTGAGCCGTGTGCCTGCTCCCGTGTACCATGTCCCTACCACCAGCCATGCCTCCCCATTCAAAGCACTGCAGAGCAACCTTTCCCTATACTTCCCACCTCATTGCTACCATTTGTCTAAGAACCTACTCGCAAGAAGGAACTGAAACCAGCCCAATTATCCCATAGAACTGATGTTTATGATCTTTTTTATTAAACTTAGAAATGGACTCTCTCAGTCTTAAAGCTTAAAACTTAGTATTTATCTTATCTGAGTTCCTTCCTCAGGAAACCAACCCTCAGACCTCCTGCTAGTATCAAAGAACTGAAATTTACCAAATCACTCATCCAGAAAATGAGATGCCAGACTCTTCATTCCATTTGATTGCTTCCTTACCCCTTCCTAATTCTTTCCTTTTCACAATCCCCACCACCCTACCCACCACAGGCAGCTACATTCTTTCCCTGCTATATAAATCACCAACTTTAGTTGGTTGGAGGGACAAATTTAGGACTTACCTCCCAGCTTCTCACTTGTAGCACCCAAATAAAGCCTTCTTCCCTGGCAATACTTGTCTCAGTGACTGGCTTTCTGTACAGCAAGCAATGAAACCTAGATCAGACCCCTGGCATTTTGGTAATAGAACCTACATTTACAATTATGAACCTGAAATCATCAAAAGGATCAGAATCCAGCTTTAAAGAGCTTATTCACATGAGAATCTGAGAATATCCATCCTAAAAACAGACTCCAGAGTAATGGGATCAGTCCTCCAGAGTTCAAAGGTCTTGCTTATATAGGCAGAAAACAAAGAGATTTAGTAGGATTTTAACATTTTCTATACAAGACTGGTTTATGAGTTACAACTTATTTACAGTTTGTTGTCCTTTCCATGCAGCTTATTTTCATTTTCTTTCCAATTTGAAAGAGGGTACTTAACATTCCATCTTTCTTAACATTCCATCCATCAGGCAATGAAATAATGAAGTCCTTATGGGAGAAAGGTAAGAGAGAAGTTAATCTATAATGACAATCAACAGTTAGAAAATAAGCCTTCCCTGGGGCCCTTTAGTCATTTACAGCATTTTACAACGCAATGTAGGTAAGGAAAAGAGCTAATCTATAATCAGAGAAACAAAGGTTATAGCTTCCCATTTACCCGACTCAGGTCTCATAATCACATTCTCTTGAGGCTCAGAATATTTTAAGATTCCAACAGCTTAGATTTTGAATTACTTATTTTGACATAGTGGATCACTCACCTGCTGGTAGGAAGCCATCGGTCTCACTACCACCTGGCCCTACATTTCTGTTTCCCTAGATCATTACAAGATGTCCACAACTGCAGGTCTTTCCTCTCCACCTGGACTCTTGCCCTCAGAAAGCTCTGAACATCTCATAATAGAACCCAACTTCCTACCCCTTCAAACTATTTCACTGTGACTTCTGACACTCATGGCCTATCATCAGCAAAATACCATCTGTTTTTAACCTCTTCTTTGAATGTTCATTTCCAGTATGAAGGAGGAGAGCCTTATCCTCTTCTCTGAGTGTTTCCTTCTATTTCTTGCTCTGCTGAAGTCAGGCTTTTCCCCGAGGACCCTTCTACCCACCCAACACCCCCACACAGCCCACTCAAGATTTGTTTTATCTCCCTCCTCTGGTACCACTGAGCTTGTGAGTGGGAGGGTGGCCCACTTCTCATTGCTACTTTCAGAACTCCATTCTTCCCCTATAAACTGTTATAATAATATTTATAATAAGAAATGCATATTTGGTCTTCACCTCCATTTCTTGAAACACAGCTCCTAAGACTATTGGAGTCTCCAAAGTGATGTGTCTTTTTGTATGTTAATGAGATGACTGGTGGCTGGAGGCTCCTGGGTAGCCTCAGGGTGGGGCTAGCTGTCCAGGAAACCAACCAAGTAATGAGAAGCTTGAAACTTTCAACCCCAACCCTGCAGGTGGCTCCAGGGAGGAAACAGGCTAAAGGTTGAATAGATCACCAATGGCTAATGATTTAGTCAATCATGCACGTGTAATGAAGCCTCCATAAAAACCCAAAAGAAATAGGATTTAGAGAGCTTGTAGGTGGCTGAAAGTGTGAAGGTTCTGGGAGAGGGCACAGTAGCTCTGCCCCTCCCCCCATACCTTGCCCTATATACCTCTTCATCTGGCCATTAATCTATATCCTTTGTAATATCCTTTATACTAAATGGGTAAACATAAGTAAAGAGTTTCCCTGAGTTCTGTGATCTGCCATAGCAAATCAACCCCTAAGGTGGTCTTGGGAATGCCCAATTTATAGGCTGTTGGTCAGCAGCGCAGGTCTCAACTCAGGACTTACAACTGGCATCTGGAGGGAGAGGGTGGTCTTGTGGGATGGAGCCCTCAATCTGTGGGATCTGATGCTGTCTCCAGGTAGGTAGTGTCAGAATTGGACTAAATTGGAGGATGCCCAGCTGGTGTCTGCTGAAGAATTGATTTGGGGTTGGGAGAAACTCCTGCACATTTTGGTGCCTAGAGGTGAAATATTCTGTGTTAGGTATCGAGTGAGTGTGTAAAAATAGAAAACACAGTTTGGTTCTTCCTATTTTTTCCATCAACCACCCCCATACATAGCTTCTGTGAAGCTCACGCACTGCTTAATCCCTCTGTTGCTCCTTTTTGTGGGAGATACTTAAAGGTCTACAAGTGACACCGCTCCATTTTCCTCTCTCTCCCTCTAAGATCACTAGTGCGCTAACACTCGATGATTTCAGTATTTACGCAGATGACACCTCGAGGGTCTTTCTCTCTCAGTTTCTTGATCTTCTCATCTCCAATGATTTCATCCATCCCACCTCTGCTCTCCCCCACCTTATTCTATGGCATGGCCACTTACTGCCCTCCTTCACAATCTGTGTTTCACATATCCTAATCTCCAAACATCATCTTTTATCTCCTCAGCTTACTCCCCCTG
Source organism: Colobus angolensis palliatus (assembly GCF_000951035.1). Classification (NCBI taxonomy): domain Eukaryota; kingdom Metazoa; phylum Chordata; class Mammalia; order Primates; family Cercopithecidae; genus Colobus; species Colobus angolensis. Next base: position 3,649,466 of record NW_012114799.1, read on the forward strand.
TACTGGAATACCAGTGATTCTTAGCCCACACTAGGATGTTTAACACTGCCATCATTGCACTGTCCACTTGTACCCTAACCTTTCTTATTAGACTCTGTGGCCCATCGTTATCATCAGTCCTTTGAAGACACCATCAACTCTTTTGCTCTTCTCTTCCTCTATCACACTCACCTGGCAGAAAACCCAGCCCTGGTTAAATCTGACTTTCTGCCTGTGCCACACCCACACAGCTGAAAGTGTCCAGAGGAAAAGCATGCAGCTAGGACGACTTGTCTCCATGTAAACTCATGACAAAAACCTCCAGCGGGCCTGTAGTGCTGTTTGTCCCTCCAACCACATTCCCTCAGTCAATTCACTCCCCTACTCCATGATGAGTAATTCACACCCTCTCTCTTCTCAAATTGCCCACCCCCTTTCCATTCCTACTCGCCACCAAAGACCTTGCCTTTTATGTCACAGAGAAAATAGAAACAAGCCGAAAAGAATTTTCATGTGCTTCCGTGTGTTTTTCTCACCCTCGCTTGCTCATTCTCACGTTCTCCTTCATTCCATGTGGTCTCTCATTTCAGCTTTCCTCTGGGTGTTTAGTCCAAACTTCTCCTTCTGAAGATCATCAGTCTCATCTCACTTTTTCTTACTACCATTACAGTCACCCCACAGGGTTAGCTTCAACCCCTGAGACCATCTGACTTGTTTCTCAGGGCTCCGACTCCAAATTCCCAGTATGAAAAATCTGACTGGCCCAGTTCAGGTCATGGGTTCACTCCAGCCAATCAGCTGTGGTCATCGAGAAGGGTTGCATTGCACCAGAAAGCCTTAGAAAGAGACCGTGCTCTGAAAGGGGGATGTAGGGCAGTAAGAAATACAGGACAGCAGCTAGCCAAAAACAAATAAAACAAAAAACTCCTCCAAAAGTCTGTCTTCCACTGGGGAAAACTACATAAATACAACATGGCACATAAAAATTTAGAGAACAAAGCTTTTCAGAAACTACTGGGAACAAAGAGATGGCATTACAAAAGGCATCTGAGGAAAGCATAGCTATAATGTATTTGTGTCCCCTAGACCGTGTCTCAGAGCCCAGAACTGGCCCTATTGATCTTTATAATCCAGTATATTACATGGTAGCTAGCATTCAGTATTTGCTGGATTGAACAGAATCCCCTGGAAGATAATGAAAAAAATAAATGACAGCATGATGGGCACTGCAATTTTGCTCATCTGTAAAAAGAAAGAATTCAGGTTTCCCTGGAGAATTGAACTTTTCTCTAGCACGGAATATTATAAGGGATTGTGAAGAGAAATCTTCATTTGGGTGACATTTGATCACATAATGGACAATGGCCTCATCTCAGGCTTTGCAAAAGATTCAGAAATGCCTTTCAACTGTCTGTTTCTTATATTATCTCTCTCTAAAAGCCAAGGACATAACACTACCTCGTAACTCCAGGGTGGCATTTCCATGGAGAGATGAGCTAATCCGGCAGAGCAGGCTGCTTTCTGACCAAATCCAGGAATAGAGCTGAGGAATCCCGGAGACGTGGCTATGAGCAATGGGTAGGGGGCTGGAAGGCAGAAAGATAAGTCCAAATGTCCTGGAAGAATTTTTCAAGATATGAATCTTCCCTCCAGAGTGACTCTAAAATTACCTGAGTCCCTGAAATAAAGGTAAAGAGGGGACCAGAAGATTACTTGCATGTATGTTTTGAAAAATGCCATTCTCTCCCCATTCCCTCCCCTTCACTTGCTTGAATACCAATGACCTTGAGGGATGCATGTGTTTGATAAGTCTTTCTCAAATATCACTATATATTTTATGTATGCATGTATGTATGCATTTATATGCCATCTCATTCCAGAAAGGATGACAGATGGCTCACAAGGATACACAAAATACAAAAAAGAAGCATAAAAAATAGAAACAAAATGCCAAAGAGGAAAAATAAATTTGGGAATTCAAATGCTAGTAGCCCTAAGTGCACTTTCTCTAAGTTCAGCTGGTGTGAATTCAAGAACGGCTGTGCTCACTGAGAAGAGACACCAAGCCAGGCGTTCAAGGAGCGTGAGCTTCAGACACTGCAACATCCACTGGAGAAGCTGATCGTTTGTCACCAGGATGAAGACCTCTGACTTAAGTTCTCATCTGATGGAAGTAACTGCACCTGAAAGGGAGGTGGGTGGCAAGGCTCCCATTTTGTAAAATTTGAGTTACAGAAGGATCCCCATGAGAGGGTCTAGGCAGGATAGCACTTGGAACTTAAGGAATTCACAGGGAAGGTAGAGTATTATTAGGTCTTATTATCACCTCCCCTCCTTCCTGGAGAGAGGCCCCAGGTTGAGTCACCTGGAATTCAGGTGCCTTTTATGCTCAGCTTCCATCCTGACCAGGAGCTGAATTATAGATTACATGTCTAGGTCTTCCAAATCCTGTTTCTATTGAATTAAGTCTGTCTTCCTATACATACAACAATTCAGGCTTGGAGCATGGCCAGGCATTTATATAAGACACCATGATAGGACTGAAAGCACTGGCATCTGTATGAAGAGTGGTGGGGTGTCAGGTGGAGATAGGCAGAAGATCACCTGATTCCACTCCAGGACAGTAATAAGTATAGCTCATTTTACTGACAAGTTTTAAGGTGCTGGGTGCCTTCAATGCATTATCTCATTTAAGCATTTCATCCACCAACTTAGGAGCATCCTATCACCATATTCATTGTACAGATGAGGAGATGGAGGCTCAGAGAGATTACATGTCTCACCCAGAACAGTTCACTTCCTAAGCTGTTGAGGCAGGACCCAAGCCTAGCAGTCAGGCTGGTGAAGCAAAGCCACAGAGGGCAGGCAAGAATGGATGTGGACTCTAGTTCATGGAACCCATGTCTTTAACAACCAGCCTTCAGTTATTCTCTGAAGCCCAATGAACTCAGTTCTTTTGGACCAGTGAAAAAGTAGACTCCATGGAAAAAAATATTTTTCCAATTTCCCTTTCAAACACTGAGTCCTCAGTGAAGTCAAAGTAAAATTTCTGCTAATAATTTAGCAGTCGTTCTGATTTGTCTTGACTAATGGTGAAGAGTAGGGAAGGTAGAGGTGGGGTCGATGAGATGTCATTCTTGGGGAAACAGAGTCATACCATCTAGTCCTGAATTCTTCAATGCCATTTTTTAGCCCATGCCTTTTGAGGAATGTTTTTGTCCATCGCCTTAAGAATTATTGATGTGCAAGAATCTGTTTTCTTTGACATATTCCTCACAGTCAGGGAGATTTTACTCTTCGTTATTTTATCTAGTTAGAAATGACAAAAAGCCTTTTTTGTCTTGTTTTCCAGCTATTCATTTTGTTACAATTTAAACTGAGTTTTAAATCCACCCATGCCCACTCTCTTTGAGAGACCCGACCCTCCCAACACCTTTGAGGATTCCTGAGTGCTACTAGGAACTTCTTTCTGAACATACTTTTTTTTTCTGAACTGCTGACTAGAGTTCAAGAGCAAATTCCAGAAGTCAAAAAACTGATTTCTGCCTCAGTCCTGGGTTTTACAAATTCTCATATACCTCACTGGATCAGCAAAATCACCCGATCTGTAGGAATGTGGCCACATTACTCCTTTCAATGTCTTCAAAATGATCTTCCCAGATATTTGCCTCATGTTTCTCTTGTTTCTGTCTTTTTTTTCTTTTCTTTTTTTTTTTTTAGACGGAGTCTCACTGTGTCATCAGGTTGGAGTGCAGTGGCATGATCTTGGCTCACTGCAACCTCTTCCTCCCAGGTTCAAGTGATTCTCTTGCCTAAGCCTCCTGAGTAGCTGGGACTACAGGTGTCCACCACCACACCCAGCTAATTTTTGTAATTTTAGTAGAGATAGGATTTCACCATGTTGGCCAGGATGGTCTCAATCTCTTGACCTCATGATCCGCCCACCTCAGCCTCTCAAAGTGCTGAGATTACAGGCGTGAGTCACCTCACCTGGCCTCTTTTTTTTTTTTTTTTTTTTTTTTTTTTTTTTTTTTTTGAGACAAGGTCTCATTCTGTTGCTCATACAGGAGTGCAGTGGTGCAATCATGGCTCATTACAGCTTCAGCCTCCTGGGCTCAAGCAATCCTCCCACTTCAATCCCATGAGGGGCTGGGACTACAGGCACTCCCACCACACCCAGCTAATTTTTCAATTTTTTGTAGAGACAGGGTCTCCCTTTGTTGCCTAGGCTGGTCTCGAACTCCTACACTCAAGTGATCTGCCTGCCTCGGCCTCCCAAAGTGCTGAGATTATAAGCGGGAGCCACTGCATCCAGCCTCATGTTTCTTTTACTTTGTTTGATGTACAAAATTATAGGGTATGTTCCCGGTGCTTACATACGATTTTATCTGACACTTAGGCCACAAACACATAACAAGTAGTTAACCTCTGAGGTTTCTGAGGTAAATGTGTGGTGTGTGCACACATGTGTAATCCTGAACTTACACAGGCTACTGAGGAGTTTTTGTTCAGATCCTCCATTCATCATTAAATGGGACAAAACGATGTTTCTCACAGCTTTCAATCCTTGGAATTTTAAACCACAGGTTTGCAGTTCCTTGCAGGTTTGATTTTTACTCTAAGTAGCTGAAGCTGTTCTCTAAATGTACAGTTGGATCCTGAAACACTCACCTTTTGATTAACCTTGCAGCCCTTAGGCTGAAGCAGCTCCTGCATTGGGGCTTTTAAGAAATGCCTTTTCCTAACGATGGACAGAAGGATATCCAAGGACAGGCACAGGTACAGGCTTTGGAGCCAGGAGACCTGCTTTTGTTTTATGTTGTTTTATGTAACATTTTATTTTGAAATAATTTAAGACTCACAAGAAGTTGCAAAAACTGTACAGAGTTCCCATGTACCCTTCACTCAGCTTCCCCCCAATGGCAATGCATAAACACAGGATGTCAAGAGACCTGCTTTCACTAGCAAACACTTACTGAGCACATAGACAAAGTGCAGGAACTGTTCTATGGGCTTTAAAGTGATAACTCCTTTAATCCTCACAGCAAGCCTTTGGGATAGCTATAGTCACCTCCATTTTACAGCTCAGGAAACCAAGGCACAAAGAGATTAGATAAATTTCCCTTAGCTATAATTCAACTCAGACTACCTGGCTCTGAAATCTATACTTTGAACACTGCACTACCCTGGGTTTTTTTTTCTGTGCGATCTTGGCTAAGTTACTTGTACCATCCTCTGTTTACTTACAAAAATTAAGTTGTTTTGAATATTTTTTTCTAAATGAGGAAATAAAATACCACCCACAGGGTCCCGTATTCTTCCCCTGTACTCATGCCTCCATTCAGTGGATGACTATCAAAAAGCACTAGAAAACAAACTAATTTTCTAGTTTTCTAATTTCCACGAATGGTGCAAATCAGTCACTGGTCAAGCAGCATTTGCATTGAGGTTTACACTGGAATAAAGCAGCCTTGGCTATGCTTCAATATTTCAGCCACAGCACCATCTGATTCTAAAATTTCAGATCTTTCAGATAGTTACCTGAAGAAATGGCAAATGGCTATACTCTGCTGCCTGCACAAAATTCAGGATATATAGAAAGAAATTAACAGACTAAAAGCAAGAAAGCTCTCAAACGTATTCAAACAAAAAGGATGAAAATGGATTTTACTCCCATAGTTAGGTCTAATGATAAGAATAGATGCCAACTATGTATTATATGTCTGCAATGTGCCAAGCTCTTTATAGTCTCTCTAATCCTCACAATTTACATAAAGTACTACCCTATTGGAAGAGGAGGAAACTGAAGAGCTATCTACTGTTCCTACCAAGAGGAAGGAATTATAGGAATAGAATTCAAGTGACAATGGCATCCTTTCCCAACTCTGTCATCTGCTCACCTCAATACTGAAAACCAAGAATGAGCTAACAATGCAAGGAAAAGAGAGTTAAGGAAAAAGTTAGCTGCCTTGCTAGTTAGGAGGTATTCCTGACCAGTCTCCTAGGGCCCCTCCAGAATGTATGTCATGATGTAAATGGTGACCAGTAAGTTCATTAAATCTTCTTGATTCTTTAGTCTAGCTTTCTCAACCACCCCCTTTCCACTCTCACCTGAGTTCAGGAGGAAGGAGTACAAGCTTGGATCAGGATCAATTTATTAATGAGGTTGCACTGAGCAGAGAGTCTGTATTCCATGCTTTAGTTCGAGGAGATGGGAAGAGCTCTAACACTTGTTTGGTTGGTTAACGGAAATATGTATCCAAAGGTGGTCTACAGTAAATGAAATCAAAATGCCACTACACTAAAACTAATAACTTTTTAGTGTACTATAAAGGCAAGTATTTGAAGATCCAAGGAGATTAAAATGCTAGAATGGATTAATCATGCGAGACCTGCTCATCCATTCTGGAAAGGTCCAGAGGACACACACTTTGCGAAGGCTGGGATAAATTCATGAGGTGACCCCTCCCTCAGCATCCTTGAAGAGCTCAGTGCTCGTTCATCTCTGTAGGTCAGATATTACGGCATCGACTATGATTGAATTAAGATTCCTGAATGCAATGAAGGTGATAGGATTCTAGGGTGGCAGGGACCAGGTGACATCAGAACCAAAGCAATAATAAAAATAGTCTGATTCACAGAAATCGTTGGCATTGACTAAGCTGATCATACTGTCCCTAGAACTAAAGTAGATAGCTAGTCTATTAAGTCTTCTTTATCTATGTGAGTGGAAAAGCTCTAAGTCTAGTGATCAGAAGTTCTAGATTAAGTCACCAAATGAGAGAGTCATAGCCTCTCAATCAGTTCGCAGACTTGAACTGATTCACCAATATAGAGTTGGTGAATCCTTGAAGAAGGACCCTGCCGTACCGTGAAAAATGTATAAACGTGTGTCTCTCTCCCAGTGTTTCCCAAAAGATCCGTGGCCATTTATTAGGGTGGTTGTACCTTGGGGAAGGAGAAATAATTAGACTTTCTCAGGAATTATGGGATGCTGGCCCTGAACTAGCACTAATTCCTGAATGCATAAAATGTTACTGTAATCCACCAATCAGAGTAGGCACTTATGAAGGTCAAATGATTAATGGAGTTTGGGTTTGGTTCCATCTCACAGTAGGCCCAGTGGGGCCTGAAATCATTCTATGGTCATTTCCCAAGTTCTGGGGTGCATTTGCTAGCATGGACATTCTGAGCAGAATCCCCACATTGGTTGCCTAACCTGCAAAGGAGCACGAGCTATCATGGTACGAAAGACAAAGTGGAAGTCACTAGTACTGTTCTCTACCTAGAAAAACAGTAAACCAAAGGCAAAACCACATTCCTGTAAAGATTAGCGTCACCACTGAGAACCTGAAAGATGCAAGGATGGTGATTACTATTCCATCCCCATATAACTGGCCTTTAATAGTTAACCCGTGTAGAAGACAGAGGGAGCTTGTAGAATGACAGTGGATTATCCTGAAGTTAAGTAGGTGGTGGCTTCCATGGCAGCTGCTCTTCCAGATGCAGCTATTGTCGGAACAAAGGAACACATCCACTGTACGCATGCAGCTTGTGTGTCACCTTTTATGTAGCTATTGATCCAGTAAGTGCCTATTAATAAGACCATCAGAAGCTCTTTTCTTTCCGTTGGCAATGCCAGCAATATACCTTTACTGTTCTACCTCAAGGTTAGGGAGACTCTCCAGCTCCATGCCATAATCTAGTCCATAGGGACATCACCACATTTCCATGCCATAGGACACCATCACCTCATCAATGTAATGACATCCATTACATTGATGAGGTGATGCTGATCAGACCTAATAAGCAACCATTTTAGGCACATTGAAACAATATTTGCATCAGGGTAAGAGAAATAAGCTCACAAAAACCTTAAGAAAATTTCATGATCTATCTCTTCCAAGGTAAAGAACAGGTTGCTACATTGGGCCCATTTTACCTAGGAAAGAGACACAATGCATAGGGAGTTTCTTTGGATTTTGTAGGCAACATCTTCCCATTTGCCAAGTGATGCAAAAATCTGCCGGTTTGAGTTGATCCCAGAAAAGTGAAGGCTTTGAAGCAGGTTCAGGCTGCAATGCAAGTTACTCTACCAGTTTGACCATATAACCCACAGATATACCATGCATGAAGAGTCAGTAGCTGATAGTGATGATATATGGAGCCTTTTTGATAGGCAATATGTGTGAATTATAATGCAGACTCTTCAGATTTGGGAACAAAGCCATGCAATCTTCTGCAGATAACCACTATCCTTTTGAGAAATAACAAGCTTTTGGCTTGCTACTGGGCCTTAGTAGAGACAAAATGACCATAGGACCCCAAGTTATTATCTGGCCTGAGCTACCCATCATAAGCTGGAGTTGCCTGACCCATCAAGCCATAAATGTCACCATTCACAGCAGCACTCCATCATCAAATGAAAGTGGTATACATGAGATCAGGCTTGAGCAGGTCTTGAGGACACAGATTGAATGAGGAAGTAGCCCAGAATCCCCAAGGCCTCTCTCTGCTACTCTGACTTCTCTCTTTCCACCTATACCTCCAGCCTCCTGAGGAGTTCCCTAAAACCAATTTATTCAGCAGGAGAAAGAGAAAGCTTTGTATATGGTTTACAGATGAATCTGCACACGAAAGTGGATGGCTGCAGCACTGCAGTTCCACACTGGGATGACCAGGACGGTCATAAATGGGAATACTCCTAATGAGTAGAACTCGGAGTAGGTACCTGATTATTCATGTTTCCTAGGAGATATGTCCAGAAGCATGGGTCTAAACTGCTTCATGGGCTGCTCATTGTTTGACTGGATGGTCAGGGACTTAGAAAGAACAAGACTGAAAAATGAATGGCAAGGAGATCTAGGAAGAGGTATGTGGATGCACCACTCCACGTGGAAATGGGGTGTGAAGATGTTGGTACCTCATGTATAAGCTTACTCAAGGGTGACCTCATCAGGGGAGGAAACAATCAAGTGGATAGGATAACCCGTTCTGGGGATACCACTCAGCCTGTTTCCCCAGTCACTCCCGTCATTGGCCAATGGGCTCATGAATAAAGCAGCCCTGTAGCTCTGGAACATGGACTGCTATTCACCAAGGCCAGTCTGGTTTCAGCCACACTGACTCTTGAATCTGCCAACAGAAAGACCAACACTGAGCACTTGGTATGGTCCCATTCCTCAGGAGGACTGTGGCAGGGTGATCACCTTGGATTGCTTCCATTATGGAAGACAGAATAATTTGTACTTAGACACTTACTCTGTTTATGGATTTGCCTTTTCTGCCTGCAAGGCTTCTGCCAAGACTACTATCTATAGCCTCAGATAGTGCCTTACCTACCTTCCTGTTATCCCAAACAGCCTTGTATATGATATGACCAAGGAACTCACTTCACAGAAAATGAAGTACAACAATCAGCCCATATATCTGGAACTCATGGAATTCACTGAGCATATGATGCTCCCCATAAACCTGAAGCAGTCAGCTTGGCAGGATGATGAAATGGCCTTGTAAAGACTCTATTACAGGACTAGGTAGGTGGCAGAACATTGAAGGAGTGGGTCAATATCTTGTAGGAAGCAGCAAATGCAGTCAATCAGTATCTGATATTTGGTGCTACTTCTCCTGTAGCCAGTAAGCACAGGTTTGCAAATCAAGTGCTGAGAATGGGAGGGGCTCCCCTCACTACTCACCTAGTGATCCACCGACAACATTGTGCTTCCTGTCCCCTCAACTTTAGGTTCTACTGGGCTAGTGGTCTTTGTTCTGAAGGGAGAAATTCTACTAATAGCACAATAATGATTCCATTGAACTGGAATTGGAGACTTCCATCTGGCCATTTTGGGATCCTTTTGCTTGTGAATCAAAAGACTGCAAAGGTGGTTGCTGAATACACTGAGGGAACCACTCCTGCCTATCATGGCAAAATTGAGTTGCTACCACACAAAGGGCATAGGGGGGATGTATGTTTGGCATGGATGTATGTTAATAATACGTCCTGGGATTAAATTCAACAACGTAGTTGAGGCAAGACTAGCAATGCCCATACCCTTCAGCAGTGAAAGTCTTGGTCACCCACTGGACAAGGAGCCATGACCAGCTTAGGTGTTTGGTGAAGGGAAGGAAAGTGGAATGGATAGTAAAAGAAAGTAGTTACAAATACCAGCTACGACCCTGTGACCAGTGGCATAGAGGACTGTAGTAGCCATGAATATTTATTCCTTGTTTAGATATGAATGTTTATATATATATTAGCTAAATATTTGTTTCTTTCCCTCTCTCTTCTTCTTATCATCATATACAAAAATATGCTAATGGATGTTAACCGTATATTTCAATATTTAAGGTAGGATATAAAAGCGGGGGCATGAACCTCCCAGAAGAAGAATGAACACTACCCAAAGACAAAAAAGGACTATATATCTTCTTTTGGAGAAAGATTTAGGGTGTTTCTGTTTGTACATCAGATGGTTGTATCATGTCTTTATTTGGAGATGAAGTCTGGTTTCAGGAGATGTGTGTGAGTGACAAGTGATTAAGAAGAGGACTGTAGCAGCTTTGGAATATATCAGCTTGGTTAGGCTGAACTACAGTTCCTAGAATTTCCTTTCCTGTATGTTTCTGGTGAAGGTGGACCACAAAAGAGATTCTTGTGGAAATATCGTGAGCATAGGGAAGCAGCAGGTGTTTTGTGGGTGGGGGTTGGTTTGTTTTTGAGAGAGGGTCTCACTCCATCACCCAGGCTGGAATGCAGAGGTGCCATCACAGTTCACTACAGCCTCAACCTCCTTGGCTCAAGCAATCCTGCTGCCTTAACCTCCCAAGTAGCTGGGACTATGAGTGCGCACCCCCACACCTGGGTAATTTTATGTTTTGTAGAGACGAGGTCTTGCTATGTTGCCCAGGCTGGTCTCAAACTCCTGGCCTCAAGTGATCCTCCTACCACAGCCTCACGAAGTGCTGAGATTATACCCGTGAGCCTCCACACCCTGCCAGCAGGTGTTTCGTAGCTTACACATATCTGCCAGCTCACTCATAGGTGTGAGGGAGTGGTCAGGCCTGCGACTGCTCTGCCTTCTCTAGATCCTTCTTCAGCCACTGCAACTCCTGCCCAGGTGTATTTCACACTTGATAAGGAGCCTCAGCTTCTGTGGGATGTCCATGTCCCCCACCCACCCCGGCCAGAGACAATGGGGACTCACAGGGGGCTCAGCTCATCCTCTGGGCTCCAGCTTGTTCTGTACGGCCTGTCCTTACTCTGTTCTACTTCATATAAATACAATGTGTTACAGGGATTCAGCCCTACCAAAAATTGTAGGAACTGTCTCACTCCATAAATACATAGTATAATAATATTAAATTATATAAACACATATTTATATAAATTGCTTGTAGGGATTTGACCTTACCAATAGTAGAAACTCTGTAAATATAAATATATAATATATAATATTATATCATATTATATATTATATATATATATAATTGGTTGCAGGGATTGTGTGTGTGTGTGTGTGTGTGTGTGTGTGTCCCAGTAGTTTTTCTTCTCTGAGTCCTGACTGATACATATCCCAAAATGTTGGAGACTTGTGACCACCAGGCACATGTTTTGTGAGCCTTTGAAGAGCTCCCATCCCATCCCATCCTGGGCAGCTGCCATTGTGAACTTCCAGCTCTGGGTCTGAAGGAGGATACTTTGTGCCTTCATGGTTTCTCTTCCTTCTAAACTGAACCTTTTCTCCATTGCACATCTCAGAGTAGAGTTTATATAGGGATTATCCCAGAGTAAGAAATGCTTGAGGAAATGCAAAATGGCTGCTGAGATCCTTGTATTGCATCCCTGGCCTGGAATAATCACACTATCAGTTGTGTTTCTTAAGAACCCAAGATTCTTTCCTATCTCTGTATATTTTGGAAGGATGTGATTTCCTGCTCATTCTCAGTGAATCACGAACCCTCTCCAGCCCCCATGGCGTGAAATGGCACATCACATATCTGCTCTCATACAAGACACTCTGTGAGCTCCCATTCTAGAAGCCTCAGTCCTGCAATCTCTTGTTTCTATTGCTTTCTCTTTGCAGTTGACCTGACCTATCCAGGAGGGTGAATAACATTGTTTCTCCCCCACCTTTAACCATACTAACTTCACATTTTTATGTCCCAAAGCTATTTGTTCTACTGTGACTCAGGAGCAGAGATGGAGATGGAAGCTCTCCTTCAGCAGAGAAAGGCTCACCTTCCTCTCCTTTCCTCCTACCCCTACCTCCCCTACTCCCACACTCCAACCACCCCCAACCCTGGGTGTTCACAGTGGGGAATGAAGGGAACCCCCTCTACCCCCCAGTTCATTTCTACAACTCTAAGTTCCTCAAAACTTCTCCGTCTTCTTGGAAAATGCTACAACTGAGGCATGACTAGGGGGTCCTGGGGCTCAGTGATCCTCACTGCAAACTGCACCCAACCCCAAAGCAGCTTGAGAGACTGACTGAGAGAGAGGCAGAGGCAGGAGGCAAGGCGAGACCAAAGGCAAGAGCTCAATTTGGAAGCTGAATTCTTAATACCAATTTGCTAAGCATCTAAGAGCCATTAAAAATACTCCAACTTCTCACGGACAAAGAAGTACATATTAGAATGTCCATTTCAGCATTCTTTAGAATACTAAAACTGCCCAACGATGGGAATGTTCACTCATAGAATATTTAGTAGCTATGAAGAATCGTGCTTTCGCTATTTTTAGTAAAAAAAAAAGAAGTGCCCACAAAATGCTAAATCTTTTTTAAGAGCAAGTGGCATATAAGCCCATTTGTTTATTTGCTCTAAAATTTGAATTACTGACTATGCCCAGAAACAACAACAAAAATGTCTCAAGCTGTTTCACTCTTCTGGGGAGTGAAACTGGAGTACAGGAAATATTTCTGAATCCTTTGATTTAGTTACAATAATTATTATTTTTGTAATGAGAAAATAAGAATTAAAAAATCATGTTTTTGAAGTCTGGTAAATGACAGAAAAACATTCATAATAAAAGGTGAATTTTTAACAACATGATAACACAGAATGTATAAAAGCTAAAAACACCACAAAATATTACTTCATAAAGAGAAAAGACACTGAAGAGAAGGATATCCTTCAACATGCAAATGTTGATATTTTCTGGGTGTTAAGATTACAGGTAACTTATGTCCTTCAGGGTACATTTTATATTCTCAGAAATTCTAAATTGTGAAATAATTTTTAATATGAAAAAATAGACATTACTACTTTTTTTTAGAGCCAGCCTTTATATTAGTATCCTGTGACATGCCAGGCCAGAGCAGCTACACGGGACTCACATTTTCTTATTATTTTCCCCAAACAGAGATTCTCTGGGGGAGATTTTTTTCACAGATGCTGCAATAGCTGTATTCCTGTGAAGAATGTTACAGAACGAAACTTGGACCACCTCTGAATGGACATCCTAAACACCCCAGTTTGATCACCACACATTCTATGCATGTACCGAAATATCACATGCACCTCAACATACAAATATACAAATACAATATACTTTGTACAAATCCAATATATTGTGCAAAACACAATATGCAAGTATGAAAGTATTCACATATTATGTATCAATTAAAAATTCTTCAATTAAAATAAAAAAGAAAAACTTGGACGTCTCCCACCCTAGAACTGGCTCTAAAGGACCTCCGTGCTCCCAGCTGCCCCGCCACATCCACTGCGTGTGTTCTCTCTCAGCCACTGCCTCCAGTTTGTGAAGACTGGTTATGAATTAACCTTCCTCCTAAAAGACTTTTTGTACTCAATTCTCTAACCCATATCTGCTGTCAAGCATCGTTTCTTTCATTTGCCCACAATGAAAATTGAGCAGAGATTATTTAACTCACTGCTAAAAGAACCTGTTCAACAGCAGGGCCAAAACCAGACATCCAGCTCCATTATTCTTGCAGTATTCAAGCTGCTAGTGACTGCCAGTCATTGCTGACACTAAGGATGACAAGCCACATTGGCATAGTCCTTGTCCTTTGGGTGCTCAAACCAGGCAAGTTACAGAAGAGGACAAGGAAGGAGGAACAAACAGGTTTAAAAGGAATGAGACTCAGCAGTCATGATGCTAATGAACAAAGGAAAAACCATGGCCACTGCCATAGAGATGGAGAGAAAATGTAAGAGAACAGCAGTTCCAGAAAGCCAGGCCCAAGCTTGACCATTTTCTGAGGTCTGGGGTTCTCAAAGTGTGTTCCCCAGACCAGCAGCTGCAGCATCTCCTGGGGTCTTACTAGAAATGCACAATCTTGGGTCTGGGCCCCACCCCAGATCTCCTGGGTATCCACAGCTCTGGTGGGGACCCAGTCATCTGCACTTTAATACATCCTTATTCTCCTTCTCCCTCTTAATCCCCCTACCTCCAAGTGATTCAGATTGTCACTGGAGCCTCCTGGAAAGACCATAAAAGGGGTCCCTAACAGAGGATCACCCAAGATAAGTCCCCAAAACTGCCCTGTTTCAGTTGCAAGTTAGGATTGAGGGCTGTTTCCGAGATGCCAGTTCCAAATGTAAGTAAGTTAAATGCCTATTCAAACACTGGGGGAGGACTTGCGCCCTTATTTCAGCTATTCCAAGGAGTGCTGTGTGAAAGGAAATCACCCAACCACCACCAAATTCCATGAATCTACAGAATCATGTAAATACAATGCTACACAGGTGTTAGGATGTGATAAGTGCCTTGTTAGAGATTTGCACAATGCCACAGAGCACACAGGAAGCAATCATTGCTGCTGGCTGCAGATAGTTGGAAGGAGGTTTGCCAGACAGACAACATTTAATCTGGAGCTTGTATTTCAAGTAGAATTTGCCAGGTAGGGAAAAGAGCAGAAGCAAAAGTTGGAGGTCAGAAAGGCCTCCTGGAAGGGAAGAAGGATGGGAAGGCACTCAGTGTGAGGGCACAGAGAGCCCCATTGCCAGGCTAAGGAAGATCAGCTTCATTCTGTAGAAAGGAGAACTCATGGGAGGTTTTGAAGCAGAGGAATGGTGTGGTGAAATTGACAAATAGATCATTTTGTGTGGGTGGAAAGACGAGATTGGAGAGGGGGCCAATTGGAGAGATTGGGATTCTGAGTGATTTCAAATTTTCATTTACAGTCACATGTTGCTTAACTATGAGCATACATTCCATTCTGAGAAATGCATCATTAGACGATTTCATTGTGTGAACATCGTAGAGTGTACTCACACAAACCTAGGTGGCATAGCCTGGTACACACCTAGGCTATATGGTATCCTATTGCTCCTAGGCTACAGATCTAGATCTGTATAGCAGGTTATTGCACTGATTATTGTAGGCAATTGTGTCACAATGGTATTTATGTATCTAAACATATCAAAACATAGAAAATGTACGGTACAAATACGATACTCTCATCTTACAAGTCCACTGTCATACATGCGGTCCAGCTTGACCAAAATGTCATTATGTGGCTCATGACTGTATTTGTGCTTTTTTTCTGCCAGGAATGTGTTCTAGTCAGCACTTCCTTTGCAATAATGAAGTACGACTGTGAAGAGAAGGAGCCACACGGGACAGGGACACCCTGGAGATGAGACTTAAGAAGTGAGAAGAGCAGGGTACATGCCCTCAAGTGGAAGCACTGGCAAGCTGGAGGGGCTGTTTGTCCTCTGAGACAGGAAAGAGGGGGCTAAGAATTCCTGAAACACAAATGTGTGAAGTTAAAGAGAAGTGGGATCATCTCTACCAGAGGTCTCCATTTTCTCAATAAAGAAGATGTCAACATTGTGGCCTGAGAACGCAGGGTCAGGGTTAAGGGTGGGAATTTGGGAAATGCCACCACGGTTTGGAACAAACAGCAGCTAATACCCCCTAGGGTGTGTGTTTTTTGTCAGGCACTGTGCATACATACTCATTGAATCCTCACACTACCACAAGGAGATCAATGCTGTCATTATCACACTCATTCCACAGAAGAGAAAACTGAGGCATAGTGCGATTACAGTGACATAGGTGGTGAGTGGCAAAGCTGTGATTTGAGCCCAAGCAGTCAACAGCCAATATGAGAATTCAGAGAAGGAATACCCCAGGAATGGGTAAAAGATCCTAAAGTAGTGTTGAAAGCTCAGCTGAGTTTCAAAGCCATGTGTTTTCCATGGAGTCCATCGGAAGGCTTGCCCTTGCCCACGCCTACAGAGAGAACCTTAGAAGAAATATCGCATGTTTTCTGAAGGAAAGACTAGAAGTCTAAAAGGGTCACCTCAAAATGTGGGTGAGTGTTGCATTCACAGAAGGCAACCTGGGCTCTGACATCATGTGGGAAAGCCTCTGTTGGAGGGCGCGTGGAGAATGCCAACTGCAGGCCAGCAGGTGCCCTGTTGAGCCTAACGCCCTGCATCCCTGTAAATGAGGGATGCTGCAGGGGGAAGAGGGCAGCTTCCCAGCCACCGAGTCTTTACCTCATCCAACTGTGGAACTGGAAGTTCTTCAAGTATTTGGGGGAAGAGCAGCTGCCAACAAAGCTGAATCAAAGGACCTAAAAATAGTTCAAGAAAACACAAAGACAGAATGTGCAATTCAGATGATTTGGGAAAGCAAGCCAAACTTAGAAAAACTACAAGATGGGTGGTGAGCAAGGAGACAGCCCTTTGCCTCCCTCTCTGGCAATAATGACATTCCTAATTACTGTCTATTTGCTTAGCAGAACTCTCTCCCACTGTTTCTTCATAGTGAAAACTCTCTCGTGTCTTTACTGTACATTGAAGCACCTGGATCAGGTAAGCAAACCTCCCTGTCTAGTAGCATGTTCACACCAAACCAAATTCTAGCACAGAGAGAGGGGTCCCTACACCATTTCCTACTATCCACGGGATGGGTCTGCCTTACATGCAGGGGAAATAGTTGTGAAATCTTAAGTGTCTCCAAAACCTATCCAGCCCCCTAGTCCTTACATATGACATTTTGAGGTGGTCAGAGGAAACCCAGCAGAGATTTTGATCCATTAGGATGCATTTGGCTGCCACATCAGAAAACCCTCCAAAATGCTGACTTCACCCAGAAGAACATTTTTTGAAGTGTAATTTGGGAAAAAGTAGTTCCAAGGTCAGTTCAGTAGTTCCACATCATCAGGGCATCAGTCAGTGCAACCGGCAGGGAGGGGTGGCAGGGGACCTTCCTCAGTGTCTCCCACCAGAGTATGTAGAGAGACTCCTTTGCTGCTCAGGCTAATGTCTTGACGCCCTGCTCTTTCCAGAGGAAGGTAATGTGTTTCCCACGGAGGGCTTGTTAGCCTCCCATGCCTTTTCTAGCTTCTGAGAGCAACTGTTCTCCTTGGCTCACAGCCCCTTCTTCCATCTTCCAAGTGCCTCACTGCAGCCTCTGCTCCCATCATCACATCTCACACCCTCTCCTTCTGATCCTCCTGCCTCTCTCCTACAAGGACCCTGTGGCTACATTAGGCCCACCCAGACCATCCAGGACAATCTCCTCAACTCAAGATCCTTAAGCTCAGCATATCTGCAAAGTTCTGTTTGCCATGCAGGGTAACATAGTCACAGGTTCTGGGCATTAGGATATGGACATCCTTGGGAACCGTTATCCAGCCAATCACAGGCCCTCAAAGAAGGATCTTTGCCTATGTTCTCACTGACTGTAAGGAAATAAGCCACTCCCCCTAAAGATTTCTGTCAGATATTTCTGGAAAATTCCAAATGTGTTATTCAAACATCCCTTTTGGCTACCCTGTAATCATTGCAATTTCCCCTTTAATTTGGTCACTATGGTACCATTGATGGAGCAAACCTAAAACTGGGGCTCAGCTTGGGAGGGTTCTTGGCTTCACTTAGGAAAGAATCAAGAGCAAGCTGACAGCGAAGGAAAGCAAGTTGACTAGGACAACAGTGTGCAGCAAAAAGCCTGCTCCATAGACAGAGCAGAGCTGTCCCTTAGGCAGAGTGGTACTCGTGGATTGTGGGCTGGCTATATTTATACCCATTCTTAATTACATGCTAAATAAGGGGAGGATTATTCATGAACTTTCTGGAAATGGGGTGGGGAGTTCTTGGACCCATATAAGGTAATTTTCAGGCATTGCTATGGCATTTGTAAACTGTCATGGTGCTGGTGGGAGTGTCTTATGCAAATATATTATAAGTTCTAGCCCTAGATGGTTTGGGCCTGCTTCTTTGCTGCATCCTATTTTGATGAACAGGGTTGTGAAAACAAGTCCTGCTGATGTCCTGCCTCACTATGGTGATGCCTCTTGAAAGTGAACTGATGAGGGGTTCTCCAGAGAAACATTGGAAGATACCCACACACAGATGCACATATGTGATACATAAGTGCATATATAAAAGAGATTTATTTTAAGGAATTGACTCACAAGATTACAGCAGTTGACAAATACAAAATCTACATAGCCTATGTCCAAAGACTGGAATATTCTATAGAACCAGGAAGAGCTGATGTCCAACTTCAAAGGCAGTCAGTCAAAAAAACTTCTCTCTTACTTGGGGGAAGGTCAGCCTTTAGTTGTATTCAGGCCTTGAACTGATTGTACAAGGCCCACCCATATTGGGGAGAGCAATCCGCTTTACCCAGTCTGCTGATTCAAATGTTCATCTCACCCAAAAACACTCTCACAGACACACCCAGAATCATGTTTGACCAACTGTCTGGGTAACCTGTGGCCCAGTCAAGTTGACACAAGAAATTCACCGTCACACAGGGCCAGTGGCAGAGGTGGTGGCTGCACTGCTCGTACTCAGCTGAGCCCCACTGGAGCAGGTGTTACTGAGCACTGACATGGTTGCTGGTGCCCACTGCAGCCTGCACTGCAGGTGCCCAGTGGCCCAGCACCATCACCCATCACTGCACAGTCAAACACAATCCCTGGAACCAGGGGACTGAAGTGGTGCAGCCTGAGGTCCCAGTAAGAGTGCAGGCACATAGTTTGCCTTGTTTGCACCACACCCTTTACTGTGGCTGCCTTCCCTGATAGAGGGCATGCACCATGCCCCACCTCACCTTTATCCCCTTCCCCACTCTTCCCCACTCTTTGAACCAAACTGATGCATCTCAACTTTCTCTTAACACAAGCTCTCTCCCCACCCCAGCCCTTTATTTTCTATATAAGCAGCCCCTGTCGAAGGTCCCTTACGTGTCCTCTTCCCCCATCAGCCTCCCACCTGGTCAGGAAAGCCCAAACCCTTTGATGAGTACAGTTCAAAATTTAAACCCAAACTAGAACCGAATTTCAGACGCTGAAAATCTCAAAAGTCTTCAAAACAAAACCAATGAGTCACCAGTGTCCTGAGACTGCAAGCAGAGAAGCAGCAGGAAGTTTAGGGGATGTGGGATATGACTGGGGGCCTCAAATTGTATGAGATAAGCCCTATTTCCTGGCTGAACAGTTTTCTTGAGAATAATCCAGTTTCCATGCTGCCACCTTCAGAACCTGTCCTTGGACAGCCTTTCTCGTCCTGAGCTGCCCTTGAAACACAAAGATGCTGCAGCCAGAATTCCTCTCCCTTCCCCCTTGATAAAGGGCAAAGCAGTGGAATAAGAGAGTGGCTCTCCTCAGCCTGGCTTGCCAATCAGGCCAGCTGATCTGGACAGATGCAGACTTTCCAAGGCCTTAGGAGAAAGCATACATATTTCATGGGAACCTAATCTAGTTGAGCATGTGGAGTTTGAGGAAAAAAAAAAACCTAGCAGGTGTTTCCCTCCCAGCTGGGCAGGCAGGATCAGCACTGTGCAGGTGGTGAGCTGGAAACTGAGAACTTGAAGGCCCCAAGAGGGAGCCTGATCTTCTTAGGCCCAGCCCACAGAGGCAAGGGGACTGTAGGGTCATTGATCAGGCTTCAGGTTCAGGGAGCACAAGCTGCTCAGGGGGGTCTTGATAAAAACCCTTTCAGCAGAGTCAGAAAAGGAGCTGACTTTCAGCTGTGTCCCAAGAGGCTCCTGTACAGCAGTACTAGGTCGTAGCTGAGAGCATGCTTTGGAATCAGATAGTCCTGGATCTTAGTTCCCATTCTGCCCTGTCTTAGGAGGAAGAGCTGAGCTGGCTAATTTATCTCTGAGTTACAATTCTTTATCTATAAATACCTCTGTTATATGCCGTTATGAAGTCAATGACAGCATCATTAACAGCTCTGCTGTGTCTGGCTTCTATCTTTCTATTCTGTCTTCCCAGTATGTGGCTTCTATTTTCAAGGTCACCTAATGGTCCAAGATGCCCTTCAAGCTTCCAAATTCTAGGCTGGAAGGAGGAGAAAAGTCAAAATGGCAAAACAAGGAGGCTTCTCTCAGATTAGTCAGCTCCTTCTAAGCAGCCTTCCCTGCCCACACAGTATACACTCTGCTTCTCTTTCACACATGGCCACACAAGGCTGGGTGAGTGCCTGGGAAATCATCCTTTAGGTACTTTTATTAAACCGAGTTCATGCTCACCCCTTCTAAATTAATTTGGGCATCTGTTACTAAGGAAGAGAGAGAAATGAAGGCTGCTCCAAGAGCTTCTATCCTCCCAAGTTCCCTTCTAGGGTCTTCCCCATCACAGGCATCTCTTCTCTCAATGAGGACCAGAGACAGGCATCCCTAGGGCAAGACTTCGGCTAGGGCACAAAATGTAAGGAGGGGCTCACATTCAGTTTCCTGCAACTGCTGGCCCTGCCCTTGCGTAAAGCTGAGCTTGAGGGCCTCCTTATATTTTGCATCCCAGGCACCTTGCTTATCTCATCCTACTCCATTCTTGCCTCAGCATTGCAAAACACTAACCCCTCTGTCCCCTTTACCACATTGTGCAGGGCAATTCCTTCCCATACATCTGTTTTTCCAACGTGGGGAAACCCCCTATGTGAGCCTCGAAATTTAGATCAGTTTGGGATTCACTAATGCTCTCAGATCTCTGCATCATCTGGGGTCTTCAGACCCTGCAGAACACATAGGCTGCACCCTCACAGCCACAGGCCCCTGCCCCTCTGAGAGCAGGCAAACAGGTGTGGATGGTCAATCTGGAGGCCACTTTACCGGGAAGGGCAAAGCCAGTCAGCCTCGTGGCACAACTTCTCATTGCTTTGGGTTTCGCAACTCCTGCAGCAGAAGAAAGAAAGGGCTGCATCTGGCCCTGTTCCCCTAGCCCCAACCCCTGCCTGAGTTCTTCCAGGAACACACCAACCATGCTAACGCTTGAGTTTCACAAACCAGCTGGCCTGAAACAAGTTTGGATACATGTGGGTTCCATACACAATGGGTTAATTTCTAGTCCAATTATAATAATGGTAATAATTGGCCACACACAGGGGAGCTGGCAATTACCACTATTTTTAACCTGCATCACTAAGGCAAATGGTTTTATGTTTAAGCTGGTTCACAGAGGGCTGAGTTTTCTCCAGCTGGGAAAATTGTAGCAGAGTCACTGCCTATCCCTGTTTCCTTCGAGGTTGTTCTTCCAACATGGTATCACCAGCAAGTCCCAGGCTCATGGGACCACCAGCCCGTTCCTCCCTTCATGCCCTCCCTTCCCAACTAGGTTCTCCAAATCAGCAGAGATTCGATTCATCACATCCCCATCCGTGGATATCCAGCGGCTCTTGAGCCCTGATCGCCTATCTTACCCCACCATTCCCAAAGGAAATGTGTATTTCCAGTTTTATTTTAACAATGCTCTCTCTGAACCCAGGGTGGGCCTCCTGGCTCTGGGTGGCATCATCATGGGCTTGACCTGTCTCCAGCCTCTGCAGAGAGAGGTGCTGTTGGTGGGACACAAGGAGGACTATACCTACTAGGGAGCAGGAGGGAGGGGACAAGGCAAAGAAACACTCCCCACCTTTCATCTCTTGCCCCGTGGAGAGATTCCTGGCAAATAACCTGGAAAGAGGCAAGAGCAGGCAAAAGCTCTGGGGAAGCATGACCCCTGCTTTGCACTGTTTCCTTCTGTGGCACCCACTCATGCCTGTCTTCTCTCTCCCCGTCTATACGGTGAGCCCATCAAGGCAGAGCCTGTATATTTTCCTGTTGTCACCCAGCACAGTGCCTGATACCACAAGCATTTGTTAAATGAACAAATAGAATTGCACATTTCTATAACCTGGATATGTTCAGTCCTCACCAACCCGGGGTTCAAGTAGAGTCACACTAATATTAATAATTGTCCCCTGGTCACATTATCGGTTATTCTGGTCCATTACAAAAGACTCCCCACCCACCAGGAGAATTGAGGGATCCCCCAAGAGGTGTTTTCAATGCCCTCCAACCAGTCTAAGTCATCGTTGGGTGGCATAGCTGTTATTGGATAGTTGGTGACTCTGTTGTCATCTCTGCCATGAGACTCCTCAGCCCACCCTTGACGTCATTGCTATGGAAGTGGCTGAGCTAGAGCTGTGCTGATGGTGCTACCATCCATCGCTGCTTTCAAGGCTGCTTTGGCCCTGAGGTCCAGATTCTACGGTTCTTTCTCCCCGGCTGATGACAGCAGAGCAACCCCTAACAGCATGAGAACAAACACACTCAACTGTTGGGGGAAGGTTGCTGAGACTCCCAAAACGTCACAGAGTTTAATAAGTTAATTCTTAAATCCAGTGGCTGGTTCAGGGCAGCAAGTTCAACACCACTGCCCTCTCCTCTGTTGCAAATGCAGCCAGATCCTTCTTCGTTTAGGATTAATTATCTCTCAAGGGGGATATAACTTCACTATTACTACATACCAGATTACCACAAACGTAGCGGCTGTTATCCTGATCAAATAGCACAGGACTGGCCCATGCTAGGTGTCACATGGGGTTCTGTTTGGCAGCACAGTCTCACAAGGTCAATCGGCTCACAGTCCTGTGGCTCAGAGGTGTGGGTGGGCTCAACTGGGTTCTCCGCTGAGTCTCACTCACTGAAGTCACGGTATCCACCAGATTGGGCTCTTGTCTGGAGGCTCTGAGGAAAGATCTACTTGCACTCACTCCAGTGGGTGGCAGGACTTAGTTCCTTGGGAGTGTGGGACTGAGGTCCCTGTTTCCTTGATGGCTGTCAGCAGGGGCTGCTGTCAGTTTCTCAATGCCAACAGCCTTGCCCTCGTGGGGCACCTCCATGCTCAAGCAGGCAACAGCGGGTTGAATTCCCCTCGTGCTTCCACTTTCTCTGCCTTCCTCTTCCACCAGCAACTGGAGAAAGCTCTGACTTTAAGGTTTGTGTGATTAGATCAGGCCCATCTGGATACTCGTTAAGATCAATGTTGCTATGTAATATAATCACAGGAGTGCAGTCTCATCGTATTCACAGGCTCCAGGGGTTAGGATGAGATACTGGGGGTAGGGAGTGGGCATTTTACAGATTCTGCCTGCTGTGGGGGCCGCCACCCAGCCCTTCATCATTGCATTTTTCAGACTCCTTTACCCTCCACCCATCTTTCACATCTGAATATGTCCGAACCCTGAAGGTGAATGATATCAAGGAGACCTCACTGTAGTCTCAGTGACCAATGGATTCTTCAGAGAAGGGTGCCATAGGGTGCCACTCTCTGGATATGTCTGAATCTCTCTGGCCAGGTTGGGCCCTGTGTAGCACCTGGCTTGGGCTCATCCCATGCTGAGTGCTTTACATTTGTCATCTCCAACAATCCTAGCTGCCCTCTGAGCAGGTGCCGCTGTCCCTGATGGTGAGATGAAGAAACAAAACCCCAGAAGCGTAAAGTAAGGAGTTCGAGTCCACTCTGCCAGGAAGAGGTAGAGCCAGTATGTGAACTCAGATATGACTGATTTTTTTTTCATTTTAAAGTGTAATGTCCCTCTCAATATTTTATTATGAAAATATTTAAACATACAGAAGACATTAAAATAGTAAACTGAACACTTGTGTGCTTTCAATTTCAACAGTTGTTAATATTTTCCCATATGTGCTTTCCCCTCTCTGTCTCTCTGTCTGCATCTATACTTGCATATGTTTATAAAAATATTTTTTGCCAAACCATTTGAAATTAAGTTGAAGACCCCATGATGCATCACGCCTAAATTTTCCTGCATACATCTCCTATGAATAAAAGTCAATCTCTCACAGAACCATAATACACCACATCTAAGAAAATCGCAAGCAATCCACAACACCCTCTAATATCCAGTCCATATTCAGTTTTCCCTAAATGTCCCAAGAGTGTCTTTTATGGCTGTTTTTGTTGTATTGTGTTTTGCCACACACAGATTACCATGTTCTGCCCCTCCATGTCAGAGCAAGGCAGGTGGGCTGGAGGTGAGACAAGAAGGAAGGCCCAGGGCTGGGCTTGGTGGCTCATGCCTGTAATCCTGGCACTTTGGGAGGCGGAGGTGGGTGGATCATCTGAGGTCAGCAGTTCAAGACCAGCCTGGCTAACGTGGTGAAACCCAGTCTCTACTAAAAATACAATTAGCTGGGTGTAGTGTCGGGCACCTGTTCTCCCCGCTACTCAGGAGGCTGAGGTGGGAGAATTGCTTGAACCTGGGAGGCAAGGAGCTGAGATCATGCCACTGTACTCCAGCCTGGGCAACAAGAGCAAGACTCAGTCTCAGAAAAAAAAAAAAAAGAAGAAGAAGAAGGAAGACCCAGCACCAGTGGGAAATGAGTGGGTCCTGGTAGCTTTCTCTGCTGGACCTTTAGGCTATTTGGACTGTTGACAGGCTCTGGGGAAAGAAAGCTCACATCACTAGACCTTTGTCCATAGAAAAGGGGTGGAGAAAGAACCTCCTCCCTGAGCCCCTTAGTGATATCTTTGGTCGCTGACCTTCTGAGCTGACAGCTCCTGCTCTCTGTCACTCTGTGGTTGCTACAGATCTGGACATGGCCATGCCCCGTCCCTGACGCTGGGCTGAGTTAGTGTTTCTGTGTATCCCTGTCATTCTGCATGCTGGCCTCATCCTTCTCCACCTCTGATTGATTGTCATTTATTACTGAACACAGGCTTGGAAGCAACAGTGCCTGTGAGTGCCTCGGGTAGAGGCACTGTCCCCAGGGATCAGGCAGGACGTGGGCTGGGAGCCCAGCAGGTGTGAATTAATGACCAAAGGAGCCAACGAACAGAGGAAGCTTGAACATGCCCGAGAAAGCCAAGCTCCTTGAGGGCAAGGTCCATGTTTCCTAATGCTGTGTTAGTCCCCGGCACAGAGGGGCCCCAGGCAGAACTTTAATGACAATGAAGTCAGTAATTCTCAAAATTGGCAGTGCATGAGAATCATCTGGGAAGTGTTAAATCAATGCTGATTCCAACGGCATCCCTCCACGTTCTTAATTAATTGGTCTAGGGCAGGATATTGGTTTTAGCTTTTTTAACTCTCCAGGTGATTCACATAGGCTTGGTTGCGATCAATTGTGTTAAATACATGAATAGAAATAGTCAGCACAGTAAACACTGTCTTACCTGCTTATTTCAGCCTCTGCGTAGCATAGGAGTCTTCCCACAGCTCTTAGGAGAAAGTCCAAAGCCCTTTGCACAGCCACCAAAGCCCCGTATACACGTCCTCTCCCCTGTGCCCTTGACTCGGGCCCCCTGGGCCTTCTGCAAGCACCTGTGTTGTGCTGCGGTGCCTCCTCCAGCCAGGCCCTGCACCTGCTCTCTCCCTGGCATGCCCTTTGCCTCACTATCTTTGCACGGTCAACTCATAGTCTATCGCTCTTCGTATTCCCCAGAAGCCATTCAGATCTTACTTCAGACTGGGTCAAGTCCAATCTTCCAACTCCCACAGCACCACTGCCCCAGAGGCCCTTACCACAATTTTAACATTTGTGCACCATTTGCTGAATGTCTGTTCTCCTTACAGAACTTGTGGCTCCACCAAGGGAGAGGCCAGAACCTGTCCCTTCACTGTCATGGTGCTGGCATTTCTCACGGTGCCTGCACAGAGGAATTCAACAACTCTGTGAAATGAATGACTGTTGAAACAACGAAAGGAATATTGTTCATGGAGTCGAAAGCTCCAGGCTCAAATGCTTGCTGTTGAAACTAAGCGGTTGTGCAACCCGAGGAGAGCTCCTTAACTTTTCTGAGTCTTCCTTTTCCTCTCTTAAGGCTATTGTGAGGACTAAAAATGACAACTACAGCCAGGCATGGTGGCTCACACCTGCAATCCGAGCACTTTGGGAGGCCAAGACAGGCGGATTGCTTGAGGCCAGGAGTTCAAGACCAGCCTGGCCAACATGGCAAAACCTTGTCTCTATTAAAAATTTAAAAATTAGCAGGGCATGATGGTGCACACCTGTAATCCCAGTTACTCAGGAGGCTGAGGTGGGAGAATCTCTTGAACCTGGGAGGCAGAGGTTGCAATCTGAGCCAAGACTGTGCCACTTCACTCCAGTCTGGGCAACAGAGTGAGAGTCTGTCCCAAAAAAATAAAAATAAAAATAAATTTTTAAACAATGACAACTTACATAAGACACCATGTTAGTCTACTCTTGTGTTGCTATAAAGAAATACCTGAGGCTGAGTAATTTATAAAGAAAAGAGTGTTGTTTGTTTGCTTTTTGAGACAGGGTCTAGCTCTGTTGTCCAGAGTAGAATGCAGTGGCACAATCTTGGCTCACTGCAGCCTCTGCCTCCTGGGCTCAAGTGATTCTTCCACCTCAGCCTTCCGAGTTAGCTGGGACTACAGGTGTGCACCACCATACCCGGCTAATTTTTGGTGTGTGTGTGTGTGTGTGTATATATATAAAGGGTTTTGCCATGTTGCCCAGGCTGGTCTCAAACTCTTGGGCTCAAGTGATCCATCTCTCTTGGCCTCCCAAAGTGCTGGGATTACAGGTGTGAGCCACTGTGCCTGACCAAGAAAAGAGATTTAATTAGCTCACAGTTCTGCAGGCTTTACAGGAAGCATAGTGCTGGCATCTGCTGCTGGTGAGGCCTCAGGAAGCTTCCAGTCATGGCCCATGACCCAAACACATCCCACTGGCCCCACATTTAAGATCATGAATCACATTTTAGCATAAGATCTGGAGGGGACAGAACATGTAGACTATATCAGGCATTCACTCTAGGGCCTGCCAAATACCAAAATATCTGTCAATGTTAGTTTTCTTTCTATTCCTTCAAGGAATGCTTATAATCCCCAGTGGGAGTGGAGTGAACATGTGGATTCTGTCTCACCCATACAGCACATGGATGCCTGTGCAGGCAGGAAGGGAAAATACCTTCAGACTGAGCTGGTTTGGAGAGACAGCAGCAGCATTTCCCTAGAGCATCCTTCTCCCCATGGGACTCACCCCAGGCGAGCCAGTCAGTCACCCAGCCCAGAACAGTGCTACAATGACAAGCTTGACCCTGTGGCTCTGAGGCCCCAATTTCTTTCTTTATTCTAGAAGCAACATATTTTCTTTCTTTATTCTAGTAGCTGAATTCTAAGATAGCTCCCACATTCCCACCCCATTATATATGTCTTGTAGAATCCCCTCCCCTTGAGCATGGCTAGGATAGTTACTCCCTTGATGGGGTTATTTTATATAAGACTCTGCCATAGCTGACTGGAGAGAGAGTCTCCTACTGGCTTTAGGGAAGGAAGTCACCATACTCTGAGGGATCCACAAGGCCAGACCCTGAGGGCAGCTTCCAGGAGTTGAGTGTCAGCCTCAGTTGGCAAGAACACAGGGGTGGACCTCAGTCCTACAACCATAAAGAACTAAATTTTATCAGCAACTCAAAGAGAATGGGAAGAGGACCATGAGCTCCACATGAGAACACAGCTTGGCCAACACGTTGATTTCAGACTTGTGAGACCCTACACAGAGAACCCAGCTGGGCCATGCCCAGATGTCTGCCCCACAAAACTGCAAGGTAATAAATACACATTGTTTTAAGCTGCTAAGTTGTGGTAATTTACTACAGAGCAATAGAAAACAATTATGTGTCCTCATAAAAAATAATTAATAGATAGGAATTTAGGCATAAATAATTCTCCCATGTCACTATCACCAATAGACACTATTGTTTTTCCTATTTCTGGTGAGGCGAGATATTGTTATTTTTGCAGATATTGTATTTTTTAACATGGTTATAGTCATACTGTATAAACACTTTTCTAATTAATTTTAATTAGCTCTACAGCTAAAACATTTTACAAGTTATAACATATTTTTATAAACTTCATTCATAATAGCCCATTGAGAAGACATGTCATCATTTACTTGACCTTCCTCTATGGTGTGACTTTCAGTTGCTTCTAGATTTTACTATTCTAACTCCACAGTTAATGCTTTCGTGGGACAAAATTTCCCTTCATATTTAGGATTATTCCTTTAAGTTAACTCTCAGGCCTGCTAGTCCTCTGATTCACACAGTCTTTTTAATTTTTAAAATTTTTCCTAACCTATTACATATTTTCTAAATGTTGTACACCATTCATATATCATGTGTGTCATATCAAAGAGCCTAGAGACAATTTTCCTCTGTGTGTCCCTCACTGGGTGGTTACAAGGGAGAAATTACAGGGCAGGACTAGCATTAGGGTGAGGAGAGTGAGGCATTCAGCTGCAAAAGTTAAGGAGGCACCAAAATACTCAGTAACCAAGAGAATTGTCATGCAATTGTATTAGTATTTTAGGGCTACTGTAATGAAGTACAGTAGTCCCCCTTATCCATGGGGAATGCATTCCAAAACCCCCAGCAGGTGCCTGAAACCACAGACAGAGATAGTACTGAACCCAAAGACATGGTTTTATCCTGTACATACATAACTATGATCAAGTTTAGTTTATAAATTAGGCACAGTAAGAGATTAACAACAATAACTAGTATTCAAATAGAACAATTATGACAATATACTGTAACAAAAGCTATGTGAATATGGTCTCTCTCTCTCAATATCTTACTGTACTGCACTCACCCGTCTTCTTATGATGATGTGAGACGATGCAATGCCTACATGATGTGAAGGGAGGTGAATGATCCAGGCATTGTGACGTAGCGTTGGGCCACTCCTGACTTTCTGATGATGTCAGAAGGGAGGATCATCTGCCTCAGTTGATCCTGGATCCTCAAGCCATGATGATGTCCATGGTTGGATGTCAGGAGTGGACAATGTCAATGACAAAGGAATGATCCATGTCCAGGACAGGACATCACAAGATTTCATCATGCTACTCAGAATGGTGTGCAATTTAAAACTTTTGAAGTGTTTATTCCTGGAATTTTCCAAGTTGACTGCAGAACTGAACCCTCAGAAAGCAAAACCTTGCATAAGAGGGGACTATTCTATCACAAGCTCAGCAGCTTAAAACAACAGATATTTATTCTGCCACAGTTTTAGGGGCTATGCATCAGAGATTGAGGTGTCAGCAGGACCATCCTCCCTCTGAAGGCCCAAGAAAGAACCCTTCCTTGCCTTTCCTAGCTCTTCTGGCTGCTGGCTGTCCTTGGTGTTCCTTGGCTTGTAGCTGCATCACTCCAATTGCTGCCTCTGTCTTCACATTGGCCACCTTCCCCTTGGATCTCTGTGTGTTCACACAGCCTCCTAATAAGGACAGCAGTCTTTGCATTTAGACTCCACTCTAATCCAGAATGACTTCATCATAACCAATTACATCTGCAAAGACTCTATTTTCAAATAAGCTCACATTCTGGTTTGGGGAGGACATGAATTTTGGAGAGATACTATTCAACCCAATAGAGGAAGTTTTTACAAAAAAAAAAAAAATCAAAATCAATGCAAAAAATCCATGAGGAACAAAATTTCAAAATTCTAAATTAAGACAGAATCCACCCCTGCACAAGCATGACTCACCTCATTGGCCTCTTGCTAGCCCCAGCCTCAGCTTCAATGAGATAAGCTCTTTAAAAAGGCTCCAGGACAGTGTTGGGTAGCTATTAATAGAAAGACACGGTAAACATTGGTTGCTTTCTCTTCCTTGTCCGTATCTTTATGGGTGTGATCAATTTCTTCTATCTCTTTGCTTTATATATATTTTCATGAGGAACTCTTATCTATTTCTGGAGTTTGGACATTCCAGGTGTCAACAAACATGTTTGTGGCCCACTTTGCATCAATTTGGTCACAAAGGACTTGTAAACAAGCACTGCTGGAAATGCTTCTTTTCCCCCTTGTATCAGCTGTTCATACTGAGATGACTCTAAATGAGGAAAAAAAATCCATTCCTAGAAAAGAGATGGAGCCAGTGCTTTATGCCAGGTGAGAGCTGATTGCTACCAGTGAGTATCAGAGACAGAATCAACACCAATGGGGACAAGAAGAACCCTCCCCAAGGCTCCAACCCTATGCAGAATCCTAGCAAAACAGACCTGTTAACAAAACCCCTTCTTATCATTCTGGTAGTTTGTACTGTAAACTTGGAAAGGTTTTCAGAATTTCCAGAAGTGCCTACCTCTACCTTTACAGAAAAATACACAATCTCTGCTTGTACATTGGTTTCTCAGCAAGAGAACATAAGAAATTGCACAGCCTGGGCTGCAGTGATTCAAAAAGTAGGTCATAAATATCCCTGAATCTGATTACTGAGGCCAACGGCTGGCAGAGGACAGGACATCAAGCAGGTTCTACATGGTTTATTTTTCTTTCCTTTCTGGAGTCATAGATACAAAAAAGCACTGAAGTCTTCAAGTTTCTCTCACCCTGAAAAAAGAAAGGGCAGAGAATTCAATATTATTAATATCTACGGTTTTTTTTTTTTTAGTATATAAAAAGCCGTGTGCACTTTCTAAATGTAATTTCTGTGAAATCAAACTGACAAGGTTGATATTGAATCATCCTTGGTTTTGAAACTAGGAAAGTCTGAGAGAGAGATGTGACCTGCTCAGTGTGTCCCCACCCATATGGGTGATCATGCCATCAAACACTGAAACTCTCCATCTGGTTCAGGGACTACATGTAAAGTAGCAGTTCTAGTAGAGTGAGACCCTACAAATGACTATTCTTCCCGGGGAGTTCAAAGACTTCAAATTGTTCTATATCACAAATGTTTAATGCATGGGCATAGCCATCACCCATGCAATTCCCCTTCTAGAAATTTGCCCCAAGGAAGCAATCAATAATACTCTCAAAACTTTAATCTGTAAAGCTGTTTATATCAGTGTTCTAAATAATAGTGGAAAATGGGAAAAAATACCTCAAATAAGTGACAGTTAAATAAATTAAAATATACTTATTGTTAAAGTATCCCAGGTTTTCCAGCCTTCTGTAATTACCCAAATGCATAATAATCAAATAAAATAACTGAACTACCCATTCCTTATGACACAGGGATTTTTGAGTATTTTTTAAAATTCACAGGTAATAGCTGTTACCTCTCTGGTGTTCATGTCGCTTTTGGCTTCTCATGTCTTTTGGCCACATTTTTATCCTCTCCTCTCTCTAGATTACTAGCAACATGGAAACAGTCCCCTTCATTAATTTCTCAAGGCATCACTTAGATGTGTAATTAAAACTTCAATCTCCAAGTCACACCTCAGTATTCCTAAATCCATCTCTCATACTTTAAGTTGCTTCTGTTAACAGTGGCAAAATCGTACGTGTCTGCAGCAACTCAATTCTTGCCCCTTCAGCGGAAATAATTCATCCGAGGGGCATAAAGCTGAGTGAGAGGCTGAAGCAGGTTTTAGAGCAGGAGTGAAAGTGTATTAAAATAGTTATACAGCAGGAATGAATAGAAGTACACTTGGAAGAGAGCCAAGCAGGTGACCCGAGAGATTCAAGTGCCCTGTTTGACCACTGACTTGGGGTTTTACAGCTTCCATGCTTCCGAGATTTTGCGTCTCTCCTCCCTTGATTTTTCCTTGGGGCAGGCTGTGCACATGAGCAGTAGCCTGCCAGTGCCTGGGAGGGGCCGCACGCACAGTGTGTTTACGGAAGTTGTGCACATGCTCATTTGAGGCATTTTCCCCTCGCCAGTTGAGTGTTCCTATAGGAAGGTCACACAGCAGTTAAACGCTGCCATTTTGCCTTTTAGTGCGCATGCCTGGGCCCTCTCGCCCAACTCCTAAGATCTTACTGGGAAGCGGCTGATCACCAGCTTCAGGTGTTTCCTGTCTACTGGGAGACTGCCTGTCCTCGGCACCAGCTGCAACCGATTGTTATTTTAGAGCGACAATTTAACACCCACCTGACCATCACCTAATGGTTGCTTAGCATTCTTGTGGAGCGGGGGACCGCTCCTGCCCTGTTCATTTTTGCCTGGCTACCTACTCAAACACTTCTTGCTGGTCATCTCGCCTGTTTGTCCTGGCCCACCTCCCCCTGGTAGAGTCCACTCTTACATGTATCTAAGTTCTTCTCAGGTGCCTGGATCCTAGGCCTGTAATCCCTCACAGCCCCCACAGGAAGCCAAAACTCTGCAACCGCCAGAACAACTCACTGCCATATACTTTTTTTTTTTTTTTTTTTTGAGATGGAGTCTCACTTCTTCACCCAGGCTGGAGTGCCATGGCGCAATCTTGGCTCACTGCAACCTCCGCCTCCCGGGTTCAAGCAATTATCCTGCCTCAGCCTCCCCAGTAGCTGGGATTACAGGCATGTGCCACCACGCCCAGCTAATTTTTGTATTTTTAGTAGAGACGGGGTTTCACTATGTTGGCCAGGCTTGTTTCAAACTCCTGACCTCAAGGGATCCACCCACCTCAGCCTCCCAAAATGCTGGGATTACAGGTGTGAGTCACTGCACCTTGTCTACTATCTCCCTTTCTGTCTCAAACTATGGCCCTAATACAGGCATTGGTCCCTGCCTTTGCATATTCAAAAGGCCCATAGAAGTGTTTTTTTTATCCCAGTAACAACAACAATGGAAAGTCTCCCTAAAATGAAGTTTGCCACCACACCCTAGAGAAACCAAGACAAACTGCCAAGAGGTTTTAAAATAGCAATTTATTTTCCTTCCCACTACACATTTAATTGAATTCCTCAGAGCCATTAAAAGTCATGTTGTAGAAAAGTATTTAATGACATGGAAACAGTGCTCATGGCATATGGATAAGTGACAAAAAAAGACCTATCTAAAAGTACGTGCAGTAGAATCCAAATGATATAAAAATTGTGTATATATTTGATTATGAAAAGGGGAAGATTTGGAAACATTGTTGTGTTTTCCTATTTTACCATCCTACATCCATCTGCCTCAGGGCAAGGCATTATTGCAGATGCCAAGAGAAAGAATTGCTGTTTTGTTTTTGACATTCATAATAGGATTTTACCCCTGAGATAGGCCAAGAGAAAGAATTGCTGTTTTGTTTTTGACATTCATAATAGGATTTTACCCCTGAGATAGGCCTGAAAGCTGGGAACTGGTGACAACGGACCAGTCAATACATCAGCAGTTTTGCTTAAGAGATTGGAAGGAAGATAAGTGGAGAAAGAGTGGGGAAGATGTTTGGGGAGAAGAAACTGTGTCCCAAGAGCTCAGGGGACCACTGAGGTAGACAGGACTTGACCCTACTCTCCCCTTGGGGCTCAGGGAAAGAACTGCTATGCAAAGCACCCTGTGATGCATGACTTGACTCCAGCTTGGCTAAGAAGGCAGAAAGTCACAGCTGATTGGCATGAGCATCATGGGCAGGGACCCTGAGCTAAGACCTAGACAGGGGGCAGCCTATGTGGACCAACTGGGTCAGGGCAAGTGGAAGACATGGCAGAAACCCGGGGTCTACAGTACCCATGGGAGCTAGGAGAAGACCTAGGTAGCAGGGAGAAGCCCCTGGATCCTGAACAAGCTGAGGGAGAGAATAGGACCCATGTCAGCAGTCCACAGATGCCTGGAAAATGCCAGCAGAATGTCTAAAGATGAGACCAGGCTAGCTGTATCTCAGCAATAGCAGGCAGCAACCCTGGAGGCACCAGCACGAGGCAGGGGTCCATCTAGCCATGTGGACACGTAAAGTTCATCCCCTGAATTCCCAAATGTCATTTTGAGAAGAGATGAGTGAGGCAGGCAGGGAAAGAATCTAAAAGCCTGAGTAATTGTCCCAAGAAGATGAAGTCAAATCTAAAAAGACTGTATAAATTGTGGGCTTGAATTAAGCTTAAACTCAACTGAGCTAAAGTGAGGCTCTCTTCTAGCAATCCCTTATAGCAGATGAGGTAGGGGTCAGGAGGGGGCACTGGTTCAGAGGGTCAGATTCATTACACAGCAGTAGTTCTCAGACTTTGGTGTGCATTAGAATCACCTAGAGAGCTTATTTGATCACAGATGGCTGGACTCACCCCTAGAATTTCTGATTCCCAGAAGATCTGAGGTAGGGCCTGAGAATTTGCATTTCTAACAAGTCCCAAATGATGCCACTGCTGCTGGTTCAGGGATGACACCTTGAGAACCACAGTTCTAGAGTTAAGGAACTATAATAACTGCATTATCTCCACCAAGCTACACGGAGTGATGTTGAGGCCTCTTCAACTACCGATCTGTCTCTGATCAGAAGCACATATACCAAACGGCGGCTGTGGGTCTAATTGGATTGTAGGATGATGAATGAGTCACATTTTCTATTTCGTGCACTCTAGTTCCCTAAAATGAGCGTGTATTCCTCTGAAAATCTGAAGAAAAGTACATGACAGAATTGTTACCCCAGAAGAGAAAGAGCCTTGCTAGCTGGGATCCAGCAAACGACAGCTCAAGGAAATGAGACTGACCCAGCAGGCTCTCACCTTCCTTTCAGACCTGGGCTGGTCCTTCCAGTCCCTGAACTTTTTGCTGTAGATGTTTTACAACGAAGACCAGTCCTTTTTATATGCAAAGAAAGTAGCCACAAAATGGCTTTGATTTGAGAAATAAGGAAAACCCCACAGGTCCTTAGATATCTCCCTTACCCAACTGCTAGTGTGCATGAAAAATTCCTCAACAGACTAATACCTAAAGGACTTTAGAAGATGTGCATTGTCACTGACCCCAGCCTCTATGTTATCTGGTAGGGACCCTGTTAACTTTCCAACCAGGGAAAGCTGTGATATAATGCCACACCTTCATTGACCTCGGGTCTCTAGGAGTGAGCAGGAATCTAAGGGGTTGGGACAAGTACAGGTAGATTTTGATGGCAGGTTCAATATCAGAAGTTCCAGGTCACATGATCCAGCCTGGAGGAAAGTGGGGGCCCAGCTGTGTGCATCCAGAGGTCAGCCTGGGAAAGGGGACCTAGAGAGGGAGCTAAGACAGACTTACATAAATAACACAAAGATCAAGAGCCTGCAGGCCCCAGCCTGGCAACAGTGCTGCCAGGTTGCACTGCAGCTCCAAGCTGGCCGTGCCCAGCCTCCTCTGGACAGTGACCCTGCTCAGGGGCTTGACGGGGGGCCTGCCTCAAAGGCCAAATATCCAATACAGGTGGAAATCCTACATTTCACACTCAATGGCACTTTAAAAACAGCTCAACTACTTATAGAAAATTGTCTTCTGAATGTCCTGGGACATCTTATTTTGCAAAGACAAAATTTTCTGGACAAGAATTGGTACTGGGAGCCCAAGTCTGGCTCATAATGAAACTCAGAGAGTGCATACATTCCTTTTAAAAAGAAATCGCAAGTCTTGCAGGGATCCAGCTTACCTCCTGAAAAAGGTGTGGCAAGCACCTACACTCCGTTATTTCTGATTTACTGCCTTGTTTATAAAAATCACTCAAATATAGATTTTCTGAATTTTATTTTGAGAATGTCCCAGGTTTAGAGTCCAGGCAGGATGACTTATAGTTCTGTGCCAACCAAAAGTCTCCATATATTTAGAGGTGTGGACATCCATCATCTTGGCAGTAACACTCTGCTGAGGAAAACAAAGCAGGAAACAAACCCTTCAGTGGGCAATGTTACCAAGCTGTGGAGTAGTGCCCTCGCATTCTGCCACAGGCCTGACAATCCACGGCCTCCGTATACAAGCGGACACGTACCATTGCACCTAGTAGCACAGACCAGTCAGCTAACTCTGGAGTATGTGTCTGTTCCCTTGTTATTCTCCTTACTTGGTTGTGACTCAACCATAAATGCTTAGCACTATCCCTAGTGCATGTAGGATATTAATGTTTGTCTAATGAATGATTTATTAAATATGTAATAATTATAATGGCATTAACTATGAATCCAGCAGTATGCTAAGCAATCTAGATTGTATTATTTAATCTAATCACCTGTACAAATCATTTTACAGGTAAGAAATAGGAGGAGGGGCTGGGCGCGGTGGCTCACACCTGTAATCCTGCCACTTTCGGAGGCCGAGGCAGGCGGATCACGAGGTCAGGAGATTGAGACCATCCTGGCTAACATGGTGAAACTCTGTCTCTGCTAAAAATACAAAAAAAATTAGCCGGGTGTGATGGCGGGCGCCTGTAGTCTCAGCTACTCAGGAGGCTGAGGCAGGAGAATGGCGTGAATTCGGGAGGCGGAGCTTGCAGTGAGCCCAGATCGCGCCACTGCACTCCAGCCTGGGTGACAGAGAGAGACTCTGTCTCAAAAATAAATAAATAAATAAAAAGTAAAAATAAATTTAAAAAAAGAAATGGGAGGAGGGAGAATGAATTGGAAAAGAAAAGAGGAAAGAGGGATCAACGGGGGGAATAGGAGGGTAGCCAAGGGAAGGAGAAGAATAAAAGAGAAAGAGGATAGAAGGAGAGAGGAAAGAAGAGGGGGTGGAATAGAATAGAGAGGAGAAGGGGAAGGTGGGAAAGGGAGTGATGAGGACAAGTGAGATGGGAAGAAAGGGACGAGAATGAGAAAGGGAGAGATTTAGAGACAGACCAACTGGTACCTACAAGGAGCTTTTTCCTAAGGGAAGCCCTGGTCCGGCAGAAGGTGCTGAGCACCGCAGTGGAGCCAGCAGAGCACGCCACCTGGAGGGGCTGACAGTGGAGCCTGGTGCAAGGGCAAGACGGGAACTGGCACCAAGGATCTGACAAGAGCAACCTGCAGGACAGGTCCTGGCAAAAGAACTCTCGTTGTGGGCTAGATATGAAAACCTAGCAGGCAGGCTTGGTAAGTCTGTCAGCAAGTACTGAAGCTGGAGACGTTGGATTAGAAACCAGAGACTGGACTCTAATCCAAGGTTACAAACAGGGACCTAGACACAGAGCAAAGGGCAGGAATCCAGTTACAGAACAGAAGCACAGGGGAGGCCCAGGCAGCACAGGGGAGGCCCAGGCAGCACGCCTCCAGTCAGATTGAGGGAAGGTATTTAATATGTTATAGCAAAGTACTGGCGTATTTGTTTGTTTTTAAAGCAAGGACTTCATTGTATTGGGGGGCAAATAGTAGTCATAACAAAATAAAATTGAGCAATACAAAATAAAACAAAGTAAAACTCATTAAGTTGCATTACCTAGGAATAAGCCTCATTAATGTTGGTAGATTTCATTTCTAGTAACTCTAGGCACATGTACAGAGAAAAACACACAGATGGACCCTCAGACACACAGCTAAATTTTACTAACTGTCATTTTTAAAGTATTAAGTTTAAAATATACTTAAATTTGTGGCCCAAATTTTTACTTCCTCGTGTTTTGTAAAACCTCAAGCAAAAAACAGGATTTTGAGTCATCCCAGACCGTGACATTGCCTTAAGGTACACAGCAGAGGCAACTGAAGTTTCTCTCTGGAGTACCTACCTTCCGCCCAGCCCACAGAGAATTCCTACAGATAAAGTTCCAAGGAGCAGTTTAGAATCTAACATCGATGTACCCAAGAAAACAGGCGCCATGTTTGAGAGTAAGCCAAAACAAGAAAGGGTGGAAACATCATGAAACATTTCAGATTTAGAATTATTCAGAAACATAATTTAAAATTATGTTTACTATGCTTGGCTGGGCGCTGTGGCTCACTCCTGTAATTCCAGCACTTTGGAAGGCCAAGGCAGGCAGATCACCCAAGGTGGGGAGTTCGAGAGCAACCTGGCCAACATCATGAAACCCATCTCTACTAAAAATACAAAAAATAAGTCAGGCAGGCACCTGTAATTCCAGCTACTCGGGAGTCTGAGGCAGGAGAATCACTTGAACCCGGGAGGAAGAAGTTGCAGTGAGCCGAGATCGTACCGCTGCACTCCAGCCTGGGCAACAGAGTGAGACTCTGCCTCAAAAAAATAAAAATAAAAATAATATTTTGTTTACTATGCTTAAAGAAATAGAGGGGACACTTGAAAATGAACAGGGAACTAAAAATATGAAGTGTGCCCAAACATTTCAAAAAGAACCAAACAAAACTTCCAGAAGTTTTTAAAAAAACTAATAATTGAGATTAAAACCTTAATGATTGACTGCAAAGCAGATTTGTCATAGCTGAAGAGACACATAGTGAACTAGAAATGAGGACTAAAGAGATTATTTTAAATAGCCACAAATAGATGAAGAGATGGAAAAATACCAAAAAGAAGTCAAGAGACATGAACGATGGAGTAGAAAGGTACAACACATTATGGTCAGGATTCCAGAAAGAAGAAACAGACAACTAGGCAGAAGCAATTTTTGAAAATAATAATAATAAGAGGTAAGCATTTTCTAGAACAGATTAAGTACTCTAATCCACAGATTTCAATCAGAATTCCAGAAAGAAGAGAAGGAGAACCAGGCAGAAGCAATCTTTGAAAAAATAAAATAAAAGGTAAGCATTTTCTAGAACGGATTGAGTACTCTAAACCACAGATTTCAGAAGAAAGAGGATAGAGAAATACATTCTGAGATACATCGTAATCAAACTAGAAAATACCAAAAACAAAGAGCAGATTATAAAAGTAGCCAGGAAGAAAAGATAAATTACTATCAAAGGAACAAAAATTATGTTACAAGACTCTTCTCAACGTAAACCAGAATACAGTGGGATGATATCTTCGACAATGGAAATTAGTATTTATTTGTGTCTATGATGTACCTAGAAGTGCTTTACTTACATTAAGCCGTTTAATCTTCAAAATCACAATGAGGTAGGCATTACTATTATGCACATTTTACACACAAGAAAACTGAACCAGAAAACTTAAATAATTTTCCCACACAGCTAGTAAATGTCAGAGTCAGAATTCAAACCAAGTTGGCCTTGTTTCAGACTATGCTCTTAACTACTATTGTCAACTAATTCTCTGAGCTGACAGAAATCATGTCAGCCTGATTTTTTTTTTTTTTTTTGCAAAGTATCTTTCTATAATGAGGCCTCAGTTTTTTCGTTTGGTAATGTCAGACTATATAATTCAATTAAAATTTTTAAACTGTAATTTAAAACCTTCCCACAAGGAAAACTTCAGGCCCAAATGGATTTATTTAAGAAAAAAATAAAGCTAATATTATAAAAACTCTACGGGGGGTGGGGGAAGAGCATCCCAAATTCCCTTTTTGAGGCAAACATAATCCTGATACACAAAATGACCAGAAAGATGGTAAGAAAGCAAAATTATAAATCAATCTCACTCATGCACATAGATGCAAAATTTTTTTTCAAAGTATTAGCAAATCAAATCCACAAGGGCAATTTGGCAAAATCTGTGCAATTAAAAAGGCATTTACCCTGTGGCCTGGCAACACTAATTCTGGGAATTCATTTCACAGATTTAACCACCCTCGTAGAAATTGACGAGTGTTCACTACAATATAGAGTATTCATTACATCATTATTTGTATTAGAAAGATTGGAGACAACCCAAGTTTCCAACAATAAAGCTCTCATTAAACAAATTATTCTACATCCATACAATGGAATATTGTTATACAAAGATGAATGATGACAATCCTATATATTGATGTGAAAGATCACTGAGATATACTGTTAAGTTTTAAAAATCAAAGTACAGAAGTGTTTGCATTATGCTGACTGTTGTATGTGAAAGTAGAAAAATAAGAATTCATATCCATAGTTCTGTGAATACTAAGAAATACCAGAGGATTACACGAGTCTTCTGTGGGGTGAGGTGGTAGTCAGCAGTGGTGGGAGAAAGAATTTTTTATTGAATTTTCACCTCATCTATTGTATTTTGAACCATGGGAGTATACTACAAAACCAAATAAACAAATATCAGAAAATAATAATGTCTTATGAGGAGAAAGTAAAACAAGATACAATACAAACATAAGACGGAAAAGGCGTGTAAGGAAAGAAGGGCATAATTGGAATGATGGTGGCCCAAAGTCCTGCATTGTTTGGGATGGAAAGCAAACATATTGGTCAACTTTAGAAGTTAAGAAATAATGTTATAATTTACTTAATTGATATATAGGATTCTAATAATATGGGCTTGAAATACATAAAGCAAAGTTTGACAGAACTACTAGGAGAAACAAAAATTTTTCAATCATCGTGGGAGATTTTAAGATGCCTATCTAAGAAATGTATGGTTTCAAGACAAAATTTAATTTTTTATTAAATTAAAAAGTAAGGATATAGAAAATTTGAACAACATAATAAACAGCCTTGGTTTAATAGCCATGTGTATATAACTCTGGAATCAATAATCAGAGAGAACAGATGAGGTACAAATGAAGCATTTGTAAAAATTGGCTTTGTACCAGGCCGTAAAATAAATCTCAGTAAATTTCAAACCACTGGTAACATCAGACTTTGTTTTTACTACTACACAATCAATACAGAAGCTCACAACTGAAACATGTACTACATTATAACATTAAAAAATATGTATTTCAAATCTTGGCTGGGCACAGTGGCTGATGCCTGTAATCCCAGCACTTTGAGAAGCCGAGGCGGGTGGAGCACCTCAGGTCAGGAATTCAACCACAGCCTGGCCAACATGGTGAAACCTGTCTATACTAAAAATATGAAAATTAGCCGGGCATGGTGGCACACACCTGTAATCCCAGCTACCTGGGAGGCTGAAGCAGGAGAATTGCTTGAAACCAGGAGGTGGAGGTTGCAGTGAGCCAAGATCTTGCCATTGCACCCTAGCCTGGGTGACAGAGAGAGACTCCATCCAAAAAAAAAAAAACATTAGTTCCAATCTTAAACTGTAGAAAGATTATAAAATAAGAATAATATACTCTAACTCGTATTATGAGGCAAACATAACTTTAATTTGAAAACAGAACAAAGACATTATTAGAAAGTAACATTACAGTCTAACCTCATTCATGAATATCATGCAAAATCCCTACACGACCTATTGTGCTTTTTCTATTGGCAAAGCAGGACGGGCTAGAAATCGAAGTAGTAGAGATACTGAGACCAGAATAAAAGATGGCACAGAAACCGCAGTGGTCTCAAGGAAAAGGGCCGCCAGAGCTCCTGCTTGGCATTAGAGAATTTTAGCTCTGTTTTGCAACAGTTTTGGGTCTGAGCACCAAATGCAAATTTCCACAAGTGTATGTTGGAGGACAGAGAGAGACTCCTACCCTTTCTACTAGAAAATCAACATGGCTATAAAATTCTTGTCACACTCTTTACCTCAGAACTTACTGGGTATTATCTCACTGTATTTTTACATGTGTTGATCCACTTGTTTTGTTTTGTTTTGTTTTGTTTTTTGCTTTTTTTTTTTTTTCTAAGGCGTCTCCACTTGTCTCTTGATTTACTGGAATTTTGCCACAAAGTAGTTGATTTATTTGCTTCCAGAATGGCTCTAAAGTAATTATTCCCTGATTTTTTTATGTTTCATAATTACTGATGTTTTGTTTTATTTCATACTTTATCTCATAATTATAAACATTGCTCCATTGACTATATTATTGCTGTGGAAAGTCTCATAATAATCTGACCCTTGTTCAAAAGACTTGCTTATTCTGCATGATGACCTAAAGAATGCCTATCTTTTTCTTTCTCCAATAAATTTGAAAGGATACATTTCAGAGTCTACCATCTGGACCAATTTTATTCTACAATATGGTTTGTCTTTTACATCAAAGTCAGATATTCATTCCAGAGAAATTTTTCTTCTATGAAATCTTTTAACAACTTTTCTATTCATTGACTTCTTTACTTCATGTTTATCAACATTTGATTATTATTATTGCTATTCCATAGCTGTAATCATCTTTTTCTCTATTTCTTTTATTCTCTTTTATACATCATCTAAGTTTTGGCCAGGTGCGTGGCTCATGCCTGTAATCCCAGCACTTTAAGAGGCCGAGTAGGGGGAATTGCTTGAGTCCAGCAGTTGGAGAACAGCCTGGGCAACATGGCAAAACCTCCTCTCAAAAAAAAAATACAAAAAAATCAGCCAGTTGTGGTGATGCATGCCTGCTGCCCCAGCTATTCAGGAGGCTGAGGTGGGAAGATCACCTGATCCTGAGAGGCAGAGGTTGCAGTGAGCAACTTGGGTGACAGAATGAGACCTTGTCTCAAAAATAAGTAAATAAATCATTGAAGTTTTTTTGTTTTGTTTTGTTTTTTGAGACAGGGTCTCACTCTGTCACCCAGGCTGGAGTGCAGTGGCGTGATCATGGCTCACTGTAGCCTCAAAGCCCTGCGTCAAGCTATCCTTCCATCTCAGCCCTCTGAGTAGCTGAGACTACAGGCATGTGCCACCACGCCCAGCTAATTTTTGTATTTTTTGTAGAAACCGGGTTTTACCATGTTACCCAGGCTAGTCTTGAATCCCTGTGCTCCACCTGCCCCAGCCTCCCAAGATGCTAGGATTACAGCATGAGCCACCACACCCAGCCTATGTTCAACAAAATTATCTTTAGCTTTTCCAGAATTTCAATGATTATATTTTCAGCCATGATTATTATATTCCTTTCTGTTTTTAATTTATTACTCTTATAGTGATAGTGTTTTATTCCTCATTTTCTTTCCTTAGCTTTGCAGCCTCCAATTCCACCTCATTCAGATGTTTTATCATCTAATTTCTGAGCTCCTTTAAAGATCTAATCAAGTTCTTCTTAAATTATTGCATAGCATGAAATACAGTCAACCCTCTATATCCACATGCTTGATACCTCAGATTCAACCAATGTTCAATCAAAAATATCCAGAAAAAAATTTAAAAAGATAACAAATAATACCAGTTTTAAAAATACAGTATAACAGCTATATATTTATATAACATTTATATTGGGGCTATTAAAATCTAGAGATGATTTAAAGTACATGGGGGGACATGAGTAGGTTATATGCAAATACTACATTATTTTATATATGGGACTTGAGCAGGTTATAAAATACAGTATTTATGATTGCTTTATTTTATTACATATTTAATCAATTTGTAATTACATATTTAATCAATCATTTTATTGTTATTGCATATTTAATCAATGTGTGTGTATATATATCTATATCTATCTTAGTCCATTTTGTGCTGCTCATTAAAAAATCACATATTTATAAAGCAAATAAATTTATTTGGTGCTTGGTTCTGGAGTCTGGGGAGTCTAAGCCCATGGTGCCAGCATCTGGCGAGGGCCTTCCTGCTGATTTATCCCATGATGGAAGGCAGAAGGGCAAGCAAGTGGGAGGGAGAGAGATAGGAAATTGGACCACACTTATCCCTTTTATCAGGAACCCACTCCCATGATAACTCACCCGCTCCAGTGGATAATGGCATTAAATCAACCCATGATAGCAGATCTAATCACCTCTTAAAGGTCTGACTTCTTAATACTATTACACTGGCAATTACATTTCAACATGAGTTTTGGAGAGGATGTTTAAACCATAATAATGTCTGTATGTCAACATATAAAATATAATATACAAATTTATAAATTTTATGTAAAAATACAGAAAGGTACATGCCAAAATGTTAATACTAGTGTTCTCTAAAAGAATAATTCTCACTTTCTTCTTTATTTCTGTCTACATTTCATAAAATTTCTATAATAAACATGTATTTTTCTCAAGGCATGCTGTTATTTTATTTTATTGGTTTTATTTATAGCCTGCCTTTTTCCAAAATGTATCTGATATTGTTTTCAGCAGAAGAATACATAACAAAGTTAATGAAGTAGAAAATCAGGACCAAGAGGAAAACAAAGAAA
Organism: Colobus angolensis palliatus; assembly: GCF_000951035.1. Lineage (NCBI taxonomy): Eukaryota > Metazoa > Chordata > Mammalia > Primates > Cercopithecidae > Colobus > Colobus angolensis. The sequence continues at coordinate 3,693,283 of NW_012114799.1, forward strand.
ATAAATAAGGAAAATTGAAAGAAACAAAGGAGCTGCAAGGATGACCTGATTCTGTAGAAAAATACATTGCTGCCATGTCCCTGCCATGTCCAGCCTGGATGGGCCCAATGTCCTGTTGTAGGTCTGTGGGTTCCAGCTAAGGAAAAGGAAGTCAGATGGAGGGTAAAGCAGAGACTGGACATATATCTGCCCTAGAGCTGAAGGGTTATTTCTTCACATATCCCAGCCCAGAAGCAGAACACTTAGCCTGTCATAAAGAAGCTGCTGTTTACACCTAGAACCAGCCTAGCCACTACCATCAAAAAAAAAAAAAAAAAACTACAGGCTGGGTGCGGTGGCTTACACCTGTAATCCCAGCACTTTGGGAGGTCAGCACAGGAGAATCACTTGATCCCAGCAGTTTGAGACCAGCCTGGGAAACATAGCAAGACCTTGTCTCTACAAAATAATTTAAAAATTAGCTGGGCATGGTGACGTGCGCCTGTAGTCCCAGCTACTTGGGAGGCTGAGGTGAGAGGTTCACTTGAGCCCAGGAATTCAACGCTGCAGTGAGCTGTGATTGTGCCACTGCACTCTAGCCTGAGTGACAGTGGGAACCTGTCTCAAAAAAAAACAAAAAAAGGATAAAAAATAAACATCAGCAAATGTGCTTATGGGATGATTTAAACAAACCAACATTTGGAACATTAAATTGGATATTAAAATTAAAAGCTAACATGGGGTCAATTCTGAAATTGCTAATTGCTGTCCTCTGCAGGAAGAGGGCTTTCACATGCCCGTTCACAGTGTCTGAGGGAGACTATCATCCAGGGCTGCAGGCTGGACAGGCGACCCAGCTGCCCTTCCTGTCTAGAATCTTCTTTGTTTGATGCTGCCCCATTTTTGTTAAGCATGGCAGAGTCCATTTCATCAGCTCCTGCCTGCCCAGCCCCAATCCTAATGCCTCTTCATTGTCTCCTGTATAGAATACAAACTCTACAAACTGATGTTCAAAGCTCTCAACAATCAGGTCACATCTTGTCCAAATATATTAATTCCAACTCAAATTAGCAAAGATGTACTCAGTCTAATAGTTGAGGGTGCTTAACTGCATAAACGTCCCCCTAAAATCTGACTGTCTAGCAGGAGAGCTAGATATATAAACCAAACTGGTAATACAATGTGGAATGCATTTATAACGGAACCCAAATAACAGAATAACTTATTATTTTGGATAGGCTAAGTGGCTACAGAAAATCCTAAAATGTCATGAGTCACCTGAGCTGGCTCTTGGAGTAGAAAGAGGAATTTTGCCAGTGGTGAAACTAAGGAAGGTTATTGAGAAAACAGTGAAAAGGTGTGAATGAACATTTTATTTTCAGAGAACCGAGAGCAATCCGGAGCTGCTGGAGAAAAACTGGGATATTTCACTGCAAAACTCCAGTGGCACGAATGGCATTGCCATTCATATAGAAATACAATGTGAATGGCACCCCACCCTATTGTGCTGCACAGCACTGGCCCCCAGTCATCAATGTGGCACTAACTGAACATGTGACTAGGAAAATGGACTTGGGCTAGGAGGGACTTTGAATTCTGTAAGATTTATACTTTATTCCGTGAAAATTAAGAGAGCTATCAGGAATGTTAAAGCCTTGGAGTGACTCAATCACGTATGAATATTCAAAGAGATGTGTATTTATTTTAGCTACTTCTGCGTATCAAAAAGACATTTATTTTTAAAAATCACTCCTATTTTTATTTTTTTTGAGACTGAGTCTCTGTCACCCAGGCTGGAGTGCAGTGATGCAATCTCAGCTCATTGCAGCCTCCGCCTCCCGGGTTCAAGCAATTCTCCTGCCTCGGCCTCCCAAGTAGGTGGGATTATACGCACATGCCACCACACCTGGCTAACTTTTGTATTTTTAGTGGAGACAGGGTTTCACCATGTTGCCCAGGCTGGTCTCGAACTGACCTCAAGTGATCCACCTGCCTCAGCCTCCCAAAGTGCTGTGCTTACAGGCGTGAGCCACCACGCCTGGTCAAAAGGTCAGTTTGCAGGTAGTAAGGAAAATAATGTGAGGAGAAGGAGAGAGACCGAGACTAGGGTTCAGTTAGGAAGAGACTGCAATTCTCCTGACCAGGGACGTGAGGGCCTTGAGCAACGCAGTGGCAGGGGAATCAAGGCATTGAGATATATGAGGTTTCCAAGATAGATTCCAGTGAAATTAGTAACTCATTGATGTAGGTGGTGAGGGAGAAGGAGTCAACAAGTTCAGGAATTGGGTGACTAGGTGGCTGGGAATGGTGTTCACCAAGACAGCAAATTCCAGGTAGCAGCTGTTTTACAGGGAAAGATGATGAATCCCATCTCAGATATGTACATTTAAGAGGCTTATGAAACATTAGGATAACCAGAGATAAAGGTCTGGGATTCATTAGCCAAGTTCTGGTTCAAAATAAAAATAGGCAGTAGTTGAAAGTCATGGAACTATGTGTCTAGCTTTCAGTGATTATGCGGACAGTTGCAATGGGTCATCACACTCACTATAACAACTAGGAAAAGCATAAACAAGCTAAAAAACCATCATATATTTGTAAATGACATCAGAGAGTTGTGGAAGCAAAGAAGTCTAAAGGAACAGAGTGCTGGTGGAGAAGGCCTCCTAGGTGAAAAGAGGTCAGAGGCTGCTCTCCTCCCTAGATTGGTCTGCTGAGTATGTGGAGAATCCAGCCTGCCATAGGCACAGGGACTTTACAAAAATGAGGAGAAACTAGCTGAGCTTAGAACAACCTGTGGGCTGGCAAGAGAGATTGGAATCTGTAAGAGCTTTAAATGCAGAGCAAACCCTCTGCGTCCACCACATCTGCTGGCCGGCCGTGCAGTCGCAGCAGTGAGAGAAGCTGGGCCAGGCTGAAGAGTGGAGACACTCACAGCATGTGGGGCTCAGAGTCCAGAGCCCTGCTAGAGGCAGGGCCTAGAACCTACACAGGACAGAACCTTGGCTCTTATTTCTCACCATATGCAAAAATTAATTTGAGATGGATATGTGAAATGTGAAAGCTGCAATTATTTTTTTAATAACAATTGAACTTGGTCAAAGTGAAAGAGTTTTGTCCATGAAAAGATACCATTAAAAGAATTAAAAGAAGCCACAAGTTAAGAGAAAATATTCACCATAAATATATATATATTATATATACACATACATAATATAACTTGTATCCAAAATATGTAAAGAACTCTTAGAAATCAACAACAGAAACCATACCGCCCAATTAACACAATGGGCAAAAGACTTGAGAAGCCATTTCACAAAAAAAGCTATCCAGGTGACCAAAAAGCGTATAGAAAGATGCTTAAAATTGATCAGGGAAATGCAAAGAAAATCCACAAAGAGATGCTACTATATTATCACCAGAATGAGCCAAAATAAAAAGGCTGAGTACTGCAAGCATTGGTTAGAATGTGGAGCCATTAGAATTCTCATAAACACCTGTTATGAGTTTAAAATGGTAAAAGCACTTTCAGGAACTATTTAGAACTTCCTTTAAAATGTAAACATAAGCTTTCTGTATGGTCTAGCAATTTGATTCCAACACTGGAGTAGATATACAAAGATATATAAAATATATATCCACAAAAGGCTTATAAAGGGTTTTTTACAAAAATTTTATTTATAATGACCAAAAACTGAAAACATTCTCCAGCAAAAGGCAAATGGATAAACTGCAATGTATTCATGCAATGGAATACTAAATGGCAGAGGAAAAAAACGAACTGTGGATCTACGCATCAACACAGTAGAAACTCAAAAACATCATATTAGTTGAAAGACGTAAGATAGACAGACCAGGCATGGTGGCTCATGCCTGTAATACCAGCACTTTGGGAGGCTGAGGTGGGTGGATCACCTGAGGTCAGGAGTTCAAGACCAGCCTGGCCAACATGTCGAAATCCAGTCTCTACTAAAAATACAAAAATTAGCCAGGCGTGGTGGTGGGAGTCTGTAATCCCAGCTACTCAGGAAGCTGAGGCAGAAGAATCACTTGAACCCAGGAGGCAGAGGTTGCAGTGAGCCGAGATAATCCCACTGCACTCCAGCCTGGGCAACAAAGCAAGACTCTGTTTCAGAAAAAAAAAAAAAAAAAGAAGTAAGACATGAAATAATACTGACTGTATAATTCATTTTATATTAAATCCAAAAACATGAAAAACTAATATATGATTCTAGAAGGAAGAAGAGGGGCTACCTTTGGGTGGAGAGGTGAGAGTGGGCATTTATGGGAAGCAGTACAACAAAACTCCCTGAGCGGATGGAAATATTCTTGATTTTGATCTTGTTAGTTATACAGGTATGTAAATATGCAAAGAGTCATCAAGCTGTACACTTAAGATTCATGCATTTTCCCGCAGTTAAATTATACTTCCAGAAGTTATCCCCTGAAAAGGACACTTCGCCTATGCAGTACTCTGGCACAGAATGCAGAATATAATCAATCTAATCACTAGGAAATATCAGGGAAACAGAGAACAAGGAACTTTCTATTTTAAAAAACATGTAAATATTGTAAAATACAAAGGAAGGCTGTGGAAAAGTTCCAGATTAAAGGAGGCTGTGCATATGTAATAGATAATAACAATACCTTACCCTACATTAAATCATATACCAGAAGGGAAGAATGCTATAAAGGATATTATTAGAACAACTGAAAAAAATGGAATATAGACAATAAGTTAGATAACGCTGTTCTATCAGTCAGTGAAAATTTATGAAGGTGACAACTGCACTGTAATTATGTGACAGATTACTCCTATTCTTAGAATACCTACCCTAAAGAATTGACAGGTAAAGGTCCATAATGTATATAATTTGCCTTCCAGTGACTCAAAGGTGAACAATAAAAAATACACATAAGATGAGGCCAGGCACAGTGGCTCACTCCTGTAATCCCAGCACTTTGGGAGGCCAAGGCAGGAGGAGTTTCAGAACAGCCTGGCCAATATAGTAACAGCTTAACTTTACAAAAAATTAAAAAATTAGCCAGGCATGGTGGTGCACACCTATAGTCCAAGCTATTTGGGAGGCTGAGGTGGGAGGATCACATAAGCCCATTTGAGGCTGCAGTAAGCCATGATCACACCACTGCCCTCCAGCCTGGGTGACACAACAAGACCCTGTCTGAAAAAATAATAATAAATAATAAATAAACAACTAAAATAAGACACATCTAGGTAGGATTTCTTTTAATTGTACTATTTTTAATTTTACAATTTTTTGTAAATTTGAAATTATTTCCAAGTAAAGTTTTTTCAAAGACCAAAAACCTTTTTTAAATGCTTATATTGAGAAAACAGCAGACTATAGATCACTGTTTATTAAATGATCATCCCAAATTAACAGTTGTTATTTCTGGAGGGTTATGAGGACTATGAGGTGATGGGGGTAAACATTAATTTTTTCTGTATTATTTGACGTTTTCCTACTTTCTATATTATTTTTACTTTTTTGTTTTTGAGACGGAGTCTCACACTGTCACCCAGGCTGGAGTGGGATGGCGTGATCTCGGCTCTCTGCAACCTCCACCTCCCGGTTTCAAGTGATTCTCCTGCCTCAGCCTCCCAAGTAGCTGGGATTACAGACGCCCGCCACCACGCCCAGCTAATTTTTTGCATTTTTAGTAGTATTTTTGTATTTTGTATTTTTGTATTTTTAGTAGGCCACGCTGGTCTCAACTCCTAACTTCATGGTCTCCACGCCTCGGCCTCCCAAAGTGCTGGGATTACAGGAGTGAGTCACTGCGCCTGGCCTATTTTAATTTTTTTAAGTATAAAACGACCGTCAAAATGTGATTTGATTTTTTTTTTTTTTAAGTAGTTCAGGCTGACATTTTCATACTTTCAATATTATTGGGGGAAGATTATTTTAATTTTTTAAGTACAAAACAACCATAATGTGACTTGATTGTTTGTTTGTTTGTAGTTCAGGCTTGGACCAAAAGGCAAAACTTAAAACATCTAAGTCCTGTGAAACCTTTAAGATTCAGGTCAAATGTCACCTGCTCCGGAAAGCCTTCCAATTTAGAAAAGTGTCTTTTGGTTAGGTGCAACCTTAACTACTAAGTATCAGAAGTCAATATACTGGCCAATGGAATACACGAAAGCTTTGAGCAAGCAAAATCAAAAAAAGGAGAAGCTACAGCTGGCTGCGAGTACAACTGGGACTATGGAATAAAAGGTCTCCAGATGCTCCATCTCCTAAGTCTGTCTTCACTTAGGCTACATTCTTTCTCACTGCAGCCCATTTTATTCTGTAAAAGTTGTCAGAATCAAAATGGAGTCACTTGTGTTAAAAATTCTGACATACAGAGCCAAGGAAGGTCACGAAGGGAGGTTCTCAAGCATGAAAGCCTGATGACAAGAACTATCTCAAAAGACTGCAAAAACCACAACCTTGCACAAAGGCCATTGCAACCTTACACAAAAAATACTTCTGCGAGGACATCTGCCCAGCAACTACCTGTCCAACCTAGGTCTGGTGTCACTCTTGTTTTTTTTTATACTTTAAGTTCTAGGGTACATGTACACAACATACAGGTTTGTTATATATGTATACATGTGCCATGTTGGTGTGCTGCACCCATCAACTCGTCATTTACATTAGGTATATCTCCTAATGCTATCCCTCCGCCCTCCCCCCTCCCCACAATGGGATCCAGTGTGTGATGCTCCCCTACCTGTGTCCAAGTGATCTCATTGTTCAATTCCCACCTATGAGTGAGAACATGCGGTATTTGGTTTTCTCTTCTTGTGACAGTTTGCTGAGAATGATGGTTTCCAGCTGCATCCATGTCCCTACAAAGGACACAAACTCATCCTTTTTT
>NW_012114799.1:3706001-3706626 GCF_000951035.1 Colobus angolensis palliatus
ATTTCCTGAATTTGAATGTTGGCCTGCCTTACTAGGTTGGGGAAGTTCTCCTGGATGATATCCTGCAGAGTGTTTTCCAACTGGGTTCCATTTTCCCTGTTACTTTCAGGCACACCAATCAGATGTAGATTTGGTCTTTTCACATAATCCCATAGTTCTTGGAGGCTTTGTTCATTTCTTTTTACTCTTTTTTCTCCACACTTCTCTTCTTGCTTCATTTCATTCATTTGATCTTCGATCGCTGATACTCTTTCTTCCAGTTGATCGAGTCGGTTACTGAAGCTTGTGCATTTGTCACACAGTTCTCATGTTATGGTTTTCATCTCCATCAGTTCTTTTAAGGTCTTCTCTGCATTGATTATTCTAGTTATCCATTCCTCCTTTTTTCAAGGTTTTTAGTTTCTTTGTGCTGGGTACGCAGTTCCTCCTTTAGCTCTGAGAAGTTTGATTGACTGAAGCCTTCCCCTCTCAACTCATCAAAGTCATTCTCTGTCCAGCTTTGTTACGTTGCTGGCAATGAGCTGCATTCCTTTGGAGGGGGAGATGCGCTCTGATTTTTTTAATTTCCAGCTTTTCTGCCCTGCTTTTTCCCCATCTTTGTGGTTTTATCTGCCTTTGGTCTTTG
>NW_012114799.1:3707411-3750514 GCF_000951035.1 Colobus angolensis palliatus
CGGGCTGCACCAGCTGACCAGCACCAATTGTCCGGCACTCCACAGTGAGATGAACCCAGTACCTCAGTTGAAAATGCAGAAATCACCCATCTTCTGTGTTACTCACGCTGGGAGCTGGAGGCTGGAGCTGTTCCTATTTGGCCATCTTGGCACGCCCCCCACTCTTGTTATGAATCCTCGTAGCCAAAGATATCTCAAAACTATTACCTAATCTTCCTCATTTTTTCCTTTGATATCCTTTGTCTTCCTTTATCTCCCTGAAAGTGCACATAGTTTTCCATGGCACGCATATCCCCATTGCAATGCTTATTCACAAATATAATTTTCTTTTAGAAAGTCTCCCTCTCTGTTGTTTAGATTGACACTTCCATGTGGCAGGAAATATGGCTGCCTACAGCTCCTGAGAACTTTGCCTCTTAAAATGTGCAGTCCTAGGAAGAAACAGAACCTCTTAATTTTATTCTGAAATATCTCAGAGAAGGAAGCAGATTGGTCAAGTTAGGATCAGCCTCCTTCCCTAGACCAATCAACTAAAGCCAGAGGGTGTGGATCAGCTTGAATGCTGTTCCCACCCCTGGACCAAGAGTTGAAATTGTATACAGACATAGAAGTTCCTTCAGAAACCATAGACAAGAAAGAAATGTTTTACTCTCCCATAATTCTTAGTTTCCAGTTCTCATATCACCTTCAACTACTGGCATGGCTACTTGGGTGCTTGCCATAAATCTTCAGTAGACTGTAAGTTCCTTGGGAGCAGGAACTATATCTTTTACTCAGTGGATATTCTCTAAACTGATAGCACACTGCTTTCCATATACTATATGAACTATAAACTCCAAATGGAAAGAGATTTAGCCACCATTTTCACGGAAGCTTGAACCATGGCTGGGACATGGTAGACACTCAGTAAATACTTGTTGAGTAAAGAAATAATATATAAGGCTGGGCACAATGGCTCATGTCTATAATCCTACCACCTTGGGATGCTAAGGCAGGAGGATCACTTGAGCCCAGGAGTTTGAGACCAGCCTCCTTACAACATGGCAAAGCCCTGTTTCTACAAACAAACAAACAAACAAAAATCAGCCAGGCATGGTGATGCACACTTGTAGTCCCAGTTACTCAGGAGACTGAGTTGGGAGAATCAATTGAGCCTGGGACGTCAAGGCTGCAGTGAGCCATGATTGTGCCACTGCAGTCAAATCTGGGAAACAGAATGAGACCCTGTCTCAAGGAAGGAAGGAAGGAAGGAAGGAAGGAAGGAAGGAAGGAAGGAAGGAAGGAAATATAATGAATCTATACAAGATGGATGGACGGATAGACAGATATTTTCCTCTAGTAAAGGTAAATTTGTCCTTTGGGAAACCAAGGCATGCTTTCTGAGCTTACTAGGCTGGGTTGGTGAAGCTGACTGTGGCCATCAAATAAGCACAGTTAGCTAACTAACATTTGAGGTGATCTGTCCCTGGTCTTGGCTTCATTACCTGTAGTCTGTTCACTGAAGCCTTGGGATTGTGAGTGAAACAGAGGCTGAATCAGTCTTCTACAGCTTTGCCTCTATGGGAGATGAAAAGATACCTAAAATCTCAGCTTAGGAAGGTTGATGTATGGCTGGGCATGGTGGTTCACGCCTGGAATCCCAGCATTTTGGGAGGCCCAGGCCGCCAGATCACTTGAGGTCAGGAGTTCGAGACCAGCTTGGCCAACATGGCAAAACCCTGTCTCTACTAAAAATACAGAAATTAACTGGACATGGTGGCACGCGCCTGTTATCCCAGGTACTTGGGAGGCCGAGGCACAAGAATCGCTTGAACCCGGGAGCTGGAGTTTGCAGTGAGCTGAGGTCATGCCACTGCACTCCAACCTGAGTGACAGAGAGAGACTGTCTAAAAAAGAAAGGTTGACATAGGTACATATCCAGTCAGCAAATGCTTGGGTATCCACCCATCACTATTCAAAGTTTGGGGGCCTGATAGGAAACAAGACAGAAATAAATGTGTCAGTGTTGTAAAGGAAAAGAGTAAAGTGCTACCAAGGTTTATAACCAAAAGATCCATGTGGAAAGAAAGCTATTTCTTTAGCCTTGAGGTCAGGAAGGCTCCTGACATCCTAAGCTCAGACTTGAAGGGATAAACAAAGGTTAACTAAGTAAAGAGCCTGGAGGCAGAAGAGCTCCGGGCAGAAGGCATGCAAGCCCACAGCTTGGAATTTAAGAACTTAAAAATAATCAAGTGAGTGGGTCAAGACTTATCTATAAGGATGTTTTCTATGATATTATTTATGGAGAATGAAAAATAAAAACAACCCAGGTGTCCACAGAGAAGTGATTAAATAAAGCTGTGTGATATGATGATAGAACCAGCAAGCCATTAAAAATAATAGTGCAGTTGACAATGCTCAAGGTATATTACATTTTTAAAACAGGATGCAAATTTTGCTATGTCTATATTATATTTTATGTATGCATTGAATGTTCAGGCTGATTACCCCAAAATTCTACCTGTACTTATATCTGGGTCGTGGAAGGAATGACAGACAATAATTTTCTACTTTGTGCTTTTCAGTATTTTCCCTAAAAACGTTTGTTTTACAATGACCATATAGCACTTCTGTTGTGGGGAAAAAAAAAATTTAAGGAAGAAGCAGGTTTGCTTTTTCAGTCCATCGCTCCGTGTGTTCTCCTGGCTGGAAAGCATCAGCGAGGCTGACAAAGACTCCAGGATTGTGCAGCTTGGCGAATCCACTCTCTCAGGTCCTGCATTCAGAGTTACCTGCGCCTGTGACTTGGCTGCCCCTGCTTCCTCTTGCATAGTTTTCCTATGCAGGAAGGTTTATTTTGACTTCATTACACTAATGCTGCTGCTCTGAAAGGAGCTTCACTCCGGGGTTTGACAGCGCTGGGGACACGAGAGAAGGAGCCACAGTGCTCTTAGCAAGTAGCCCGGGGAAAGCCCGCTCACCCCTGCTGGCCTCAGCACCAGAAACAGGCATGCCTGAGGTTGCTTGTGGGGGACACAGAACTGCTGCTTCCCAGCCAACCATTGCCACCTGCCCACCAGATGCAGAAGCAGCCACCTCTGCCCAAAAACAATGGACTCCTTCCAACATGGGAAGACTCCACGAGTGAGGCCGGGAGAGGAGAGGAAGCACTTCTCTGAACTTGAGCACACGCACTTCACGGTTTCAAGCATTGGTCTCAGCCTTGGCCACAAGCTGGAATCACTTGGAGAGCTTTCAAAAAGACGGATACCTTGCTTCCTTCACCAATTGCTTTAATTAAAAATGGCTGCAGCTGTAAGAACCCTTGTCCGATATACTTGCAACTATGCTCCCGTTTATAACTGTACCTTCTGACGCTCAGTTGCCAGATTCTAAAGCAAAGGTGGCGTGGACTCCCTTTGTGTGGGTGGGGTTTGTGGGTGGTGGTGAAGGACTGATATCAGAAAAATGTCTTCAAGTGTACTAATTTATTAATAAACATTAGGTGTTTGTTTAAAAGAAAAGAAAAGAAAATACTGATAACCTCGGGGCCGTGTGCAGAGATCACAGTTTCACCTGTGCGGGCAGTGACCCGAGCATGGGGGTCTGAGGAGCTTTCATTCTCTCTTCCAAGCTCTATTCCTGTACTGCATATTCCCTCTAAGTCATTCCCTAAGCAAGAATGCCCTTCCCGTGCCATGTCCTGCCACCCTCTCTTCTTTCTTTTAAACTAGTGCTGAGATTCCTTCTTCAAGTAGAACTGGAGCCCATGCCATTTGCTCTAATGCAGTTTTCTTGGGCTTTATTTCCTCACTCATTCAAATGGAAATGGGCCACAGCTTTCCTGCACTTGCAAGCCTCCCCTCCCTAAGAGACACCCGCAGCAGCCAACAGTGGCCCCTCCCCAGAGTCTGAGTTTTAACTCCTCCAAGCTTCTAAGTTTTAGAAGGAGTTTGCAGCCCTATGCCTTTGTTTACACAGGCAAGTAGAAGTAGAAGTAGAAGCTACTTTCTACAGTCACTACCTCCTTGATACCTCGGTACTGAGCAGGCGTCAGCAAACCTCTCTGGCAAAGAGCTAGATAGATAATCGATATTTTAGAATTTGGAAGCCATATAATCTCTGTTGAGACCATTGAACTCTGTTGTGACAGCACAAAAGCAGACATAAACAATATATAAACAAATAAGCATGACTGTGCTCTAATAAAGCTTTATTTACAAAAACAGGTGCAGGCTGGATTTGGCCCACGGGTCGTAGTTTGCGGACCCCTGCCTTCTGATTATCTTTCTACCTTTCCAGTTACCTCGTTAACAACTTTGGACCTAATTAATAATTCTGTAGATTGAATTGTCTATGTTTAAATAACTGTAGTTATTTCTGTCCCTTAACTGGGCTCTGTCTGATACAGTTTCTCTGATGTATTTTTATTAGGGGGAGGGAAAATTTTTAAGCAATCTCTTCAATATTTCTGTATTGTTTGAATTTTTTATAAGCACCTACTTTCCAAAAATGTGTTCTCCTTTAATAAGTACTTAGTACTGCCTTTTCTCTTCTTTAGCAGCGAGGGGAGATTATATGTTAAATATTTCATTTCGTTTAAATATTCCCTCTTAGCATGGAATAGTTGTAGTCTTTTCAGAAATACTACTGATTATTCCATATTGAATTTGTGTGAGATATATATATATGTGTGTGTATGTGTTTTATATATATATATATATAGAAGAAGAAGCAAAAGAATAAGAGCTGCATTGCCAACCACAGGGTGGTTGTGAAAAACAAATTAGATAATGGACAGAAAAATGTTTTGAGATGTTAAAAGTGCCGCACTGATAGGAAGAGGTGGAAGGAATCACCCCTTTTAGCCTTCCTGTTACAGGCTCTTAACACACTTTAGGGAAAATATTTAATCTACTGTTTCCTGGTCTTTAAGTGCATTTCTCTTTTAAGCAGATATTCGTTGTGTGTTTTTAATGAGTCACCTGATTATGAGTGTGCAAGACCACAAGCGGGGGTCCCAACTCCATCTACCACAGGCCAGCACCATGGTCCACAGAGCCCTTGGTAAATGCCTTGGCATTGAGAGTTGGCAGGAGACTAGGCACCCCAAGAGAATTGGCTCCCATAGAAGCATTGCCTTTCAGTGTAATACTTGCTAGAGACTTAACACGGGAAAGGAGGAAATTTATATTATCCCTACAGCAGAAGTTCTCTATCTAGGGTCTATGACTTTGGTTGGACAAAAATACTGAAGTTAAGCACTTTCTTCTGATATTAAAATAGGCAACCATGTGAGCTGTAGCTGTGGCTTTCTCAGCAACAGAAACCACAGGTTTTTTAAAATATCATATTACAGTTGTCGTATCTGGAAATATGTTATCTATGCTCCCCACTACTTCAAACTATATGGTGGCCTTTAGACCCACTTCTAGATCTTTTTATGTAACATGTTAATAACAAAGTGCATATACTGTTGTATCTCAAATTTGTTTCTTTTTATATTTTGATAACTGTATTTCAATATTATATTTGCTTTGTAAACCTATGTATTTTATTTTCTGCATAGAAAGGGATCTGTATGTTTACCAGGCTGCCAAAGGGCGACATGGCACATAAAAAGTTAAGATTGAGGTTGGTGGATTACCTGAGGTCAAGAGTTGGAGACCAACCTGGCCAACATGGTGAAACCTCACCTCTACCAAAAATACAAAAAAAATTAACGGTGTGGTGATGGGCACCTGAAGTCGCAGTTACTCAGGGAGGCGGAGGCAGGAGAATCGCTTGAACCCAAGAGGCAGAGGTTGCAGTGAGCCAAGATCACACCACTGCACTCCAGCCTGGGTGACAGAGGGAGACTCCATCTCAAGAAAAAAAAAAAGAAAAGAAAAAAAAATTGGTTAAGAGCCCTCACCCCAGAATACTAAATATATTCTCCCAAGGTGTTTCGTTGTTTTTGTTTCCTAATCTGCATCCTGATCCTCACTCATTCTTCTCTTCACTCCCAGATTCTCATACACACCCCTCTTTTCTGACCCCTTTCCACTATACAGAGGAATTCACCTCAGCTACCTTGTCAGGGCAAAATGAGGGTCTCTTCAGTCACACAACTCATCTTTCTCTGAAGGCGGTTTGCAGATTATGCTTTTTCCCTTGAAGACCTTAGCCGCTATATCATGGGCTTATTAAACTTCTCTTCTCAAGAATAATTTTGATGAATTGTTATAGAAAAGCCTGGTGTCTGTTGCAAGACCTCAGACACCAGGCTTGAGGAAGATGTTGTTATTAACTAAAAAGCCTCATACAGGAAGGAACAAAGCAAGCACACGCAATGCAGAATCTCTACCACTTGTACACCCAGTTCCTTGACTGGCCTTTCTAGACACGCAATTTAAATCTAGAAATGGAACAGTGGATTGATTCTTTTAAGTACACTGAATTAAGAAGCAAGCTGAGCATAGCAAAGTATTATAACATGGCAAGACGTTCTGTGATGTTCTGTTAAAATAGAACCTCGGTTAGTAATTTCTAAAGAGTCGTTTGTAAAGCCCACTTATAACTGACTTTTGAAAAGGGTCACACTATTCGTTAAGCCAAGTAAAACATGATTCTTACTTGTTTTCCAAGTTCTGAATCAACAGTATCTGTGACATGTAGCTTTTTTGTTGGGGGATGAGGAGGGCAGGCAGATTTATTCTGTAGAATGATATCTCTCCATCTTAGCACACCAAGTTTACAGTGCTCTCTTTGAATAACACAGGGAAAAGTCACATGGTAACCATCTATCAGGTCAAGGACATGCAGTATGAGAGGAAGCATTTTTTCCTGGCAAGTGATAACAAGTTACAAGAGCAAGCAAAGATCATTGAGAAATATACAGGACATACTAAAACCCAATGGCCTCCCAGTCCACAATATGAGGCCTGAGATATTTGGCCTGCATCTCTGTGCAGTTCTTTAGGACTTCCTTACAGTCTGCACTACATCTATAGTAGATGCCAAAAGTGATACTTTTTGATTTTGCCCTCACACTTAAAAGATATTTTCACTGTGCACAGAATTATAATTTGGCAGCTGTTTTCTTCCACCACATTGAGGATATGTTTTTTTGCCCTCCACATTTGCTGTTGAGAAGTCGGCTATCAGTCTACTTGCATCTCCTTTGATAGTGATCTGTCTTTGCTCTTGGTCTGCTTTTAAGTAGTTTCTTTGTCATTAGTTTTCTGTCAATGTGAGTTTCTTTCCTCTCCTTTTAATCTTGAGATTTGTTGTATTTCTTAAATCAGTCGATTGGTATCTTTCATCGGTTGGACAATAGTCTCAAGAATTACCTTTCACAACATTGCCTCCATCACATTCTCCATCTCCTCTATTTTTGGAAGTCCAATTATGTGTGTGTTAGACCTTATCATTCTATCCTCCATGTATCTTAATTATTTTTTCATATTTACTGTCTCTCTGTCTCTTTATGCTGCCTTCTGTACTTTTCTCGTACTGAGATTTTGGCCTGAAAATTATTTATTCCTGTGTTGGCTCTTCAGTGCTTTTAGGAATACTTTCAAATTATATTTTGTATAACATTTCTGGTGGTTTTCATTGGTATGATTGTTTTAAATATTTAGTCAAGCACATTCCAAGAAACTGATGTCTATGGTTGAAATTTGATGAGTAAAGCCACTTACATGTTGGAAAATTTTCCACTAAAATGGGAACTTTGGCCTATAAAATTGTTGGAATTCTTAAATATGTAAATATCTTTTCAATCTAAGACTTAAGACCTTAGAATTTGATAAACTGTTGCATTCTTTTATACCTGCAACTACTTTACTTTACTACTGTACTGACATTTACAATTATATCCAATTGCGCTTCAAACATTTTCTACAGTTTTGTCTGACTTAAAGTCACAATCTATGATATTATCCTACCAATGGAAAGTAAACTAATGTCTTTGTGTGTGCCTGTATGTACTAAGTTTTATACTAGATTATTTAGTAATAGTTTATATTAACTTATATCAAAAATCTTATTCCTAGAAAAAATAATTTACTTATTTCCTTTGACAATAAACAAATTTCAAAATAGTAATACCAATATTAATACAAACAGTGATCCCACTCAGTGAAGTTCAATAGAGTAACTGCTTTTCTTTTTATCCTTAGAACACATCTCACTAAAAATGGCAGTCCCGTTAATTTGTATTCTGGTATATTCCCAGAACTCTTTGTATTCGTGCCCCATAATAGTTGTCAATAAATATTGTTGAATGAATGAATTTTAAAGTCACTCATTATCCCACATTCTTTGTGGCTTTTTAAAATACTTATCTGAAGTTTGCTGTAGCCTCATTATTTCCCTTTATTTTTCAACAAAAGTGTTGACATTCTGACAGATGGTAGTTCTAAGTTTTCAAAAGAGAATAGCTTTGACTACTGTTAATAGTATTTTCTCAGTAGCAATATTCAGCTAGTACGGTAGAGTAGAAATTAGTCCTGTCCCACCACTTTAAGAGATATGTGGAAAGTCTCTTATAAGAGTTTAGGAACCTCTGGGCCATCCACAATTACTAAATGCAGGGTTATATCTGAAGAGTCATGAACATAAGATCCTGATAGGCAAACCAATTGTGCATTCTACTGTTCAATTTCTAGTCATATTAGACATTGAATATTCAATTAAAATTTGACTTTATGGAATTCTGATCTGATATTAGAATTTTTATATTATCTGTATACCTTTTCTGAATTGATTTTCATCTTTTTATAATGAGCAATAAATATTCCCTTACCTAAAAATGTATAGCAAGTATTATTATACTAAAGTTTATAGTTCATAAATCAAAATCATTCTTCTAATTAGTGTTATTTTGGATCAGCACCAGTTAAAGTCTTTAATTTTCCTCCTGCACATTTTACAGAGAATTGTAGTGTCTTGGAATTCCATGTGATAACCAAGGAAGGATACATGTAAACATAAGTTATTATGACTATGTATGACAGTATTACTTCATAGAGTATATCAGGAATATATTATCCGGAATCTCACTTTTTTTGAGACAGAGTCTCACTCTTTTGCCCAGGCTGGAGTACAGTGGTGGCATGATCACAGCTCATCACAGCCTTGACCTTCCCAGGGTGAGGTGATCCTCCCACCTCAGCCTCCTGAGTAGCTGGGACTAAAGGCATGCACCACTACACCCAGCTAATTAGGAATCTTATTTTAAATTAAAGGCAGTCCTAGTATGGAATGCCAAATTCTTTTTTTTTTTTTTGAGAGTGAGTCTCACTCTCGCCAGGCTGGAATGTAGTGGCGCGATCTCCGTTCACTGCAACCTCCGCCTCCTGTATTCAAGCAATTCTCCTGCCTCAGCCTCCTGAGTAGCTGGGACTACAGGCACACGCCACCACACCCAGCTGATTTTTGTATTTTTAGTGGACATGGGGTTTCACCGTGTTGGCCAGGATGGTCTTGATCTCTTGACCTTGTGATCCACCCACCTCGGCTTCCCAAAGTGCTGGGATTACAGGCGTGAACCACAGCACCGGCCATGGAATGCCAAATTCTAAGAAGCCTTTAAACAAGTATGTTTAGTACTATAATATCATGTAAGTTGAGACTTCTAAGAGCAAATTAAGAATATTAGGAAATATAACAAAATATAACCAGATAAAATACATTGCTTAATAAAGAGATATTAGAAAACTGTGACAGCTTAAAATTTTACTCAGAACAAGAGAAAGAACTACACATAAATCAAAACCATTGCTTAAGAGGAAATGTGCAAAGCCTACACAGGAAAATTTTTAAACGTTCTTAAAGGCACAATAGCAAAAGGTTGGAAACAAGCAAGATCCGGCAATGAGACCAATTGTAGACATCATTGTAGCCGCACAACAGAGTACTATATGGCTACAGAAAGAATGTAGAGGCTCTCTATACATGACAAAGAAAAATCTACAGGTTAAATAGTAAGTGAAGAAACCAAAGTATTTAACAGTGCCTTTACTATGCTACCTTTTATAGGAGAAAAAGCAGAGAAATAAGAATAAATATGCATACTTCCTTAGATTTGCAAAAAAGAAACAATAAGATAATAAACATGAAATTAATATAAATGATTACCTCTGGGGAACAAACTGGAGTGGATGAAAACAGGAGTGAGAGCAAATGTTTTAGTGCACACCTTTTTGTATTGTTTTGGTTTTATTTAACCATGAAACTGTATTACCAATTCAAATAAAATAAAATGTATATAAAATGTTCTAGTGGAAACATTCCTCTAGATGCATATATTTTTTAGATTACTAGGGTTTGCCTAGCACCAGTTCACAAAAGACACCATTTCTCACCATTGCAACTAGCAAAACACAATTACAATACATTCCAATTGAAATCCCATTTTGCATTACATTTGCATAAAGCAATTGCTCTTTCCCTATGGAGAAAAAACAGCAAATCACATTCTTAATATTACAGTAAAGTGTTAAATTTATCATTTTTATTATACAAATGTTTTTAACCACCTTTTGAAGTTGAAAAGGGATCATGTACAAAGGTCTCCATATTTGAAAAATATATTTTAGAGAAACAAGATATACGAATGACTTTTTAAACCAAACAAACCAGCTCCATACCATATTTTTGCTATTTCTAGAACATGGACTTTTTATTCCTTGGCTTGTGTTCTCTTATTAACAGATCAAAATCTTTTAAATAGATGATCAAGCTGGAGAAATAGGATTCTTGTCTTTAAGCAGTTTAATTCATAATTTTTAGTTTTATGTAAAAAAAAATCCTCACATTTTTCACAGCTACAAAAGTACAGAGATGTTAGGGAAATGTTTTCAAGTGGAAGTACTTTATAACTTTACCAATGAAAGCTTCATATTCAAAATACGTATTTTTAATTGTTTCCTTGGGACGTGTTTCAAGTAGTCATTCTCGAGACCCTGAAATCGCAAAATACTAATTTTATTCAGTATTCAAAAAAATCTGTGTTTGTTTTGCTGAATGTCAGTGTCTTGAGAAATTTGCTATGATTCAGTATTCCACTGGGGTCATTCCTAGGAGAATATCAGGCTGTACTTTTGCCACCGAGCTATGGTTTGGTTTATGTCAGTCCTGTGAAGCTCGAGGGGCCTCTATGTGACCACGATGATGAATATGTAGCATCTTGCTCAGCACTGTGCCAGCTCTGTTTCTGTCTGCAGGACTTCACCCGCCACTGCTCCAAGATGAAATATTTGTAGTGAGACCATAGAGGGACCACGCACCACCATCAGGAAGGACATAAACACAACCCCAGCACTAACTTTTTTTCCAGTGCAGCTGCCGAGCTTAGAGAACTGGTAACTAACCAATATTCTGGAGTATTGTGTGAAGATGAGTAAGAGTGCAGGTGTACCGTAGCTCACGCCTGTCACCTCAGCACTTTGGGATGCTCAGGCAGGTGGATCATCTGAGGTGGGGAATTCAAGGCCAGCCTGACCAACATGGAGAAACTCTGTATCTACTAAAAATAAATAAATAAATAAATACAAAATTAGCCGGGCATGGTGGCGCATGCGTGTAATCCCAGCTACTCAGGAGGCTGAGGCAAGAGAATTGCTTCAACCCAGAAGGCAGAGGTTGCAGTGAGCCAGGATCACACCATTGCACTCCAGCCTAGGCAACAAGAGTGAAACTCTGTCTCAAAAAAGAAAAAAAACAAGTGCAGGTGAGCAAGAGTGCAAGGACACTGGGAACTGAGGGACACGGCAAGGGGCCAAAAGAAAGGGTCTTTTTGGCAGACACAGCTAATTGCCATGACGGTTAATAATCTGATGGCAATATTAAAATCAATATTAAAACCTAGAATTTGTAAGTCCATGCTCCAAGCCCTAAGGTCACTGGGCCTGCTTCTCCTAAGGGTTGTTTATGGCTTCTTTGTGGGCTTCACTCATGCAAATGGATACCACAATATAATCCCCTTCCTGCTTGCGTAGGGGTCAGCAAATGTTTTCTGTAAAGGACCAGATAGTAAATATTTTAGGCTCTGTTGGCCAGACCGTCTCTATTGCAAATACTCAACTCTGCCATAGATAACACAAAAACAGTAGAAATGGCTGTGTACTAATAAACATTTTATGTACTAATGAAACCATGATTGCAACTGTCTGTTATTTGGATTTCATGTAGTTTTCACATTCATGAAACAGTCATTTTTTGACAACCATTTAAAAAGGGGAAAATCATTGTTTGCTTGCAGGACATACAAATACAAGCGGCAGGCCAAGTTTAACCTGCTGGCGTAGTTTGCCAACTGCTATTCTAGGTGTTAGACAAAAACAGCTGGAAGGTAAGCTAAAACCCCCATGGGCCATCCCCTTACAATTTTGTTTAAACTGAGCTTTCTGGCTACAGAACTACATGTCATTACGATAATGAATAAGGTTTTAGGACCCTTAAAGTCTTCATTGAAAAGTCTACTTAATTCTAGCTTAATGTCATCATCGTTGCTCTCTACCTTGCAAAAGCTTTCAAGCTTATCGGTTCTGTGGTCGGATTTAATGTTTAAGCTGTTACATAAAAAATTGCAAAACTTGTCCCATAGCATTAGAGATTTAATCTGAGTCTGTGTTGAGTAATATATGTTTGGACCAATGTTTTGGCAAAGTAATCATGTCTGCTTTCTTGTACAGCAATGGTTCTCAAAATGTAGTCTCCAGGCCAACAATATTAGCATCGCCTGGGCACTTTCTAGAAATGCAAAATCTTCAGCCCCAGACTTGCTGCATGAAAAACTGGAAGTAGGGCTCAGAAATCTGCGCTTTAACAAAAGTCCTTCAAGTGATCCTGAGGCGTATTAAAGTTTGAAACAGCTGATCTAGGGAAAAACCTTGGATTCTCCAAAAAATAATCATATCATAAATAGGACATGGGGTTACCGCTTGATAAGAGAAGGTCAATACGTTCAACTTGCCAGTGGGTGAAGGGCTTCTGACACCAGCTTCCCTGCATTAGAAGCAGAGAACTTTATGTGATAACAAGATGCAGTCATGGAAAATCCAGGCACGCACAGGCAGTTCTGATTTGTTCCGCTTCTCCACTTTCCCAGGTGTCTCCTCCAACTGATGTATTGACTGGTAGAGGGGACTTAGAAATCATGGGATGCCTGTATGAGTATAAACAGGTTGTAAACAGGGTGAAGGAAGCAACATGCTGTTTTCCTTATGGCCTCTTTCTAATCAGGGGCCTCATTCTTTTAGTTATATGGTTGTTTTATGGTTGGCAAGTGGCAAGAGGAAATAGATGGTCCTTGAGAGAAGCAGCTTTAGCAGCTGCAACAACTCAAGCAATTCCCTGACTAAGCTCATCGATGTAATTGATGTGGGCTATTGGTCATGGTGGAAAAGGTAAGAGGAATTATGAATGGGAATGCACTGGCGAGAAAAAATAATGTACTGGCTAGATAAACAACAGAGACCTGAGGTCGAATCCTGGAGATGATGGTATTAGAATTAGGAATTATAGAATGAACAAAGCTGGCATACCCATTAAGGTGGCATAAGTTCTTAACCAAACAGTAGGCTACCCGTCTGCCATCAGAGTTAAATGTCCTGACTGCTTTACTACGTATCTAGAGGTACATGGACTCTGGACTAGAACCAAGACACCTTGTTTAAGGAGGTTTATTCATGAAGGGCTTCGTGCCTTTTATGCTTATTGTAAACATAAGTATTGAGACATTAAAGTGGCCACATAGGAAATTTGACTTTGGTTTTAGCAGGAAGTGCTCTAAGCTAATTCTCATTAGGCCAGCTACCCGCAGACAGATAGGACTTCTGCAAGAGGCAAATCCAAACTGGACAGTCCTTGTGGCTTAGTCATTGTTAGTTTTCCACTCAAGATGGCCAAGTTAGGAAGACCTGATCAGTCTATGCCATGTTCAACCTGCAGTCCATTGCTGCAATTAATGTGCAAAGTAAATCTCAATTTAAAACACACACAGGTCAAGAAGAGATGTTCTTCGTGAAATGTTCAGGGATGGCTTGAGGCCAGGAAACTGTGCAGAGGCATACTTTGGTGGGCATAGGGGGAGTGAACCAGCTGAAAGGCTATTTCAGGCCCTTTAGAAGGCTTCTTCCTCAGTGTTGACTCAAATGTGCAGACTTTCTAGGGTATTTGTGTGGGAAGCACTCGAGCATTTTGTCTCTCATATAAGTTTCTCCTCCTACTTCCACCTTACCTCCATCTGCTCAAGATAAATCTTCTTCAGGTTTCCCTACATTATGGCCCATCAAAAAGAAGGCGTAATTGTGAGTCTTCCTGGTTGTACTTGTTCCATACTTTAACAAACTTTACCAACCAGGCAAGCAAATGGATTAGCAAAAACTAAGCAATGCCGGAAAGCCCTATTAAATCCTTGGACCAGGAAGTGCCCCCATGGTCAACTGATTTAGGCCAGGGATGAAAACAAGACACTCAAATGTTTTATAAAGTCTTATGGAAAACATACTGTAGGCCAGGTGTGGTGGCTCACGCCTATAATCCCAGCACTTTGGGAGGCCGAGGAGGGTGGATCACTTGAGTTCAGGAGTTCAAGACCAGCCTGGTCAATATGGTGAAACCCCATCTCTACTGAAAATACAAAAATTAGCCCAGTGTGATGGTGCACACCTGTAATCCCAGCTACTTGAAAGGCTGAGGTACAGGAATCCCTCGAACCCAGGATGTGGAGGTTGCAGTGATCCAAGATGGTGATACTGCACTCCAGCCCGGGCTGGAGTGAGACTCTGTCTCAAAAAAATAAAGAAAAGAAAAGATATTGTAAGTGGAAATAGGTGACACAGAGAATAGACAGACAAAGGGCAGGCTTCATTTATGACCTAGAATTGAAATGACAAAGCCTTTCAAACTGAAACTGTTCAGGTCCAGAGACAACTGAGTCAGCCCCAGACAGAAAAGAGGAGTTAAGAAGAGGAGCTGAAAGTTAGATGGCAGGAGGCCTCACTGTGTGCCCCTAGTCCTTATGATGCCAGTTCTCTTCACTGGCCTCGGGGGCCACGTGGCCACAGATCCTGCAGGCTACACCAAATTGATAAAGAAAGCCATACCGGTTGTTCAGATGTTCGAGTAAACTCCATCATTCACTAAAATCAAGCATCAAAAAGAAGGGGGAAGCACATAATATCCAAAAGTAAGTGGTCCAACTCCCCAGTCTTGTTAAGACCTTAAAGCAAGGGTCAGACAACTTTTCTGCAAAGGATCAGATAGTAAATATGTTGGGCTTCGTGGGCCGTGCTGTCTCTTTCACAGCTGCTCAACTCTGGCCTTGTAGCAAGAAAGCAGCTGTCAAATACGTGGGGCTATGTTCCAACAATACTGATGTGACTTTCATGTAGGTTTGACATGTCAGGAAATGTTACTCTTCTTTTGATTTTTTAAAAAAATTTAAAAGCTGGCGGGGTATGGTGGCTCAGGCCTGTAATCCCAGTACTTTGGGAGGTCAAGGCGGGTGGATCACCTGAGGTCAGGAGTTTGAGACCAGGCTGGCCACCATGGTGAAACTTCATCTCTATTAAAAAATACAAAAATTAGCCAGGTGTGGTGGCAGGCGCCTGTAATCCCAGCTACTTGGTAAGCTGCGGTAGGAGAATCTCTTGAACCCAGGAGGCAGAGGCTGCCCTCAGCCAAGGTTGCACCACTGCACTCCATCCTGGGCAACAGAAGGAGACTCAATTAAAAGTCAAAAAGCCATTTTAGCTTATGTGCTGTACAAAAACAGATGGCAGCTAGATTTAGCCCATGGCGGGTTATTTGCTGACCCCTGCCTTAAAGATACAGTACTATCATTGTTTTAGATATCCTCATGTGGAACTAAAGTAATACTTAATCCATCATTTTATTTAATATCCACTAAGTAAGGTATATATGATGATCAACATTTTTTAGAGATGGAGAAACCAAGGTACACACAAATTCATTAATATTCTCAAGATTAGGTTCCACAGCTAGTCAATGTCAATACCAGGGATCTCTGTTTTTCCTGTGTACCTTTCCTTAATGAAATTTTTTTTTTCTTGAGACAGAGTCTTGCTCTGTCGCCCAGGCTGGAGTGCGGTGGCACGACCTCGGCTCACTGCAACCTCTGCCTCCCAGGTTCAAGCGATTCTCCTGCTTCAACCTCCTGAGTAGCTGGGACTACAGGCATGCGCCACCATGCCTGGCTAATATTTTTTTTTGTATTTTTAGTAGAGACAGGGTTTCAACATGTTGGCCAGGCTGGTCTTGAACTCCTGACCTAGGTGATCCGCCTGCCTCAGCCTCCCAAAGTGCTGAGATCACAGATGTGAGCCTGAAAATTCTAAAAGCAAACACATATTGAGCATTCAACATGTGCCAGATGCTGTTTTACATGCTGTAGACCAGCGCTTCTCAACCGGGGCCAAAAGCGGGTATTTGCTCACAGTGCTGGGGAAGGGGGTTCACTGGCGTGTAGTAGGCAGAAGCCAGGGGTGCAGCTAAATGTCCTGCAGTGTACAGGACAGACGCCGTCACAAGGAATAATCCAGCCCAAACACCAATCACACAGAGGTTAGGGAACCCTGTTCTAGATGTATTATCTCATTTAACCTTCACAGCAACCCTAAGAAGTAAGTATGATCATCCCCCACTTAACAGATGAGGAAACCGAAGCCCGGAGGATTTAAGTAACACACCCAATGTCACCCAGCCAGCAAACTGAATTTGAACCCAGTCAAACCAGCTCCACCACACCATGCCACTATTGCAGTCTGGAACTATGCATTCATTGGTGGCGTCATTTTATTAATTCCCCCAGTAAACTAAAAGAACTAATGGCCCTATTAGTCTCTCCTTGCCATCATATCTCAGCACCTAGCTGAGGGCCTGCTCCATGGTTGATACTCAGCAAATGAATCAATGAATCAATGAACATATACATACACATACACATGTGACTCCAGAACCTCTGTTCACCACCAGCACCTTCTAATTCTCAGCCTCTTTCTCTTTCTCTCTCTTGCTCTGTCTCTCACTGGCTATCTCCATCTATCTATCTATCTATCTATCTATCTATCTATCTATCTACCTATCTATCTATCTATCCATCTATCATCTATCTATCTATTATCTATCAACAAAACTTCACATAAGTGAATCATTTAACAAACTGAAAGTCGTCACTTTCCATTCCAAAACTCATTTCTCCGGTTTTGGAGAGAATTATTTTTAAATCTTACTGTACATATTCTTTTCTCCTTAAACACTGAGCTGAATAATTAAACTCAAACATTTATTCAGTGCTTTTAAACTCACAGAGGATTTTCCATCTATATTATCTTGTCTTCACTACAAGCCTGTAGCCGATGTCCTATTATTATCATGCACCTCACCCCCATTTGGCAAACATGGCACTGAGACTCTAAAAGGGATGGTGACTTGCTGAAAGTCACAAAGCTGGTACATGGTGGAACTGGGGCTGACCCCAGGTCTTCTGAGTCATCCTCTCATTTTTCTTCCTCTTAGGCATGCTGGTTTGCCTTGTCTTGAGAACGCAGGGCCTCCTTCTGTCTGCGTGTTATTCTGCACAGGGTCTAGGTGGGCTACAAAGCCATGTAGCGTGGTTCTGCTCCCAGAACGTTCTGAGCACTGTTTTCTATGCATGGGGTATTTGTTAAGTGTAATGTCTCAGGCCCTCCTTCCTTCATAGTCTTGCAGTCAGCATGTTCATCTTCAGCAGCCTCCACACACACCCTCCAATCCCTTTTAATTCAGGCTCCTAATCTGCTTCAAGACAGAAAGGCAGCTATTTGGACTGATCAAAGTCATACCTAATATGAGAGTTAGCAGGATCTGAGGGAGGGCCTGAAAGGGCAATCCTTTGAGTAAGGGTATGAGCTTATGTGCAGGGTCTTCAGTGAGTCAACCTGTAGTTGATTATGCAGGATGAAGACAGCAAAGTCAACTATGGGCCATTTGAGAAGGTCAGTACCACCATGGATGGAGCTTGGTAGAATTTCCTAGGTTTCTACAAACCCCATGCTATATTTTGTTTAGCTGCCTGTTTCCCTGTGGAAACACTAGGAAACGCTGATAGAATTAGACTCAGAGGTGGGAAATTTTCAGGTCTGCTCTCATTGTGAGGGTCAAAGGCTTACCCTGGGAATGCTCCCTGCAGCCTTGAGTGGCCATGGCAACAGAGATACACTTCATTTGTTGCTCCTCAAGAACCTGCCACCTTTCCCAAGACAGTCCCCCAAGCCTGCCAAGATTTAAAAAGACTTCTGTCTACCTGACAAACTCCCTTCTTCTCTATCAGTGATCTTCTGGTAGAGGCAGAGGTCTGCCTATGAAAAACTGATACAGAACCCAAATAGTCCAGGGCTTAGCTATAAATGGCTGGCCTTCTGACTGTAACTACTGATTAGATGAAATGATGCATGTAAAGTGCTCAGTACCATCCTGGACATCCTGGACATTTAATAAATGCTTACTATTTTATCACTTGCTATTGAACAGACAATGGTCTATAACTATTGTCAATAACTCCATTTTGTGGGGGAGCTTTGTAATGGAAGTTATCTCGTGTTTCATTTTTTTCAACTCAGTTGTAAACAGGTGGAATAGCTGAATAAGCTTCCTTAAAAATTAATATAATATAATATAATATATAATAAGAACTAGCATTACATGTTTTCTATGTACCAGGC
Source organism: Colobus angolensis palliatus (assembly GCF_000951035.1). Lineage (NCBI taxonomy): Eukaryota > Metazoa > Chordata > Mammalia > Primates > Cercopithecidae > Colobus > Colobus angolensis. Next base: position 3,726,104 of record NW_012114799.1, read on the forward strand.
ACTTTTCTAAGTGCTTTACATGGGTTAATTTACTAAACTTTCATGTTACGAAGAAGTAAGTAGTATTACTATCCCCATTTTACAGATAAGAAAACAGAGGCACAAATTTACTCAATTAATGAGTTGTGCAGTTACGATCACACTTGCTATTTCATCGGCCTGGAATATCCTCCTTTTATTTACACATCTTATCCCTCTTATTCCCAACTCTCAATTGAATTGTTATTTATTTTATTTTATTTTATTTTATTTTTGAGAGAGTTTCGCTCTTGTCACCCAGGTTGGACTGCAGTGGCACGATTTCAACTCACTGCAACCTCCACCTCTCAGATTCAAGCAGTTCTCCTGCCTCAGCCTCCCAAGTAGTCAGGACTACAGATGCCTGCCACCACGCCTGGCTAATTTTTGTACTTTTAGTAGAGACAGAGTTTCATCATGTTGGCCAGGCTGGTCTTGAACTCCTGACCTCAGGTGATCCACCTGCCTCAGTCTCCCAAAGTGCTGGGATTACAGGTGTGAGTCACCACACCCAGACCTCAGTTGAAATCTTATTGACATTTCAAGGAATATTTCTGGCAGCAACTCTCCCAGGAGACCTATTCTGATCTTCCTGACTCAGTGGTTTCCCTCCCTCCTACAAATCCTCCAGAACTGTCTTCCTGCTCCTGCCCTGTGCCCCAAACCTGACTCTGCCTGGTCACATGGCAATTTGTGATCTTGTCCGTATTCTACAGCAGAGCATTTCAAACTGCAGGTGTGGAACCCACTAAAACACACTAACTGAAATAAGTTGTTGGGTCTTGACCAGCATTTTCAAAAATAAGTAAGTAGAATAGAATAGAATATCAGACTGTGTTCCGTGGAGTAAGGGCAAGTATTTGTTTCATGAAATTGTTCAAGCAGTGGTGTGTGTGTGTGTGCGCGCGCGCGCGTGTGTGCACTGAGGTTGCAACATAAAAGATATTTCTAATGGGGATTTATTTTTAGTGGGTATAGAGTTTAATTTTTCACAATGAAAGAGTTCTGGAGATCTGTTGTACATGACTATACTCAACACTACAGAACTGTACACTTAAAATGGTCAAGATAATAAATTTTATGTTATATTTTACACAAATAAATGTAATTTTTTAAGAAAAGAATTTTTTACTGTGAATCAGGGCCTGAGAAGTTGGAGAAACACTGTTCTACTGGACTGAAGTCATTTTACTGCATAGAACACATGTGATGTATCTTTTGATTCTAAGCAGCACACACCTAGCAGCACCAGCTCAGTATAAGCACCTTAAATGTCCTTCGAATTGAATACATTTCTCATTCAAAAGCAACATGTAAATGCCTATCATATGTGATCCATGTACACATACACATACATGCCATGCACCTCCACTCTCCCACCCCTCCCCAAACATGCAACCCAGTCATGCTCCCTCCAGCACTATAGGTAAAGCCACTACAGAGTCTCCTATGCCTGGCAAATACTGGGGAAGGAGAACGAGGAGATCCAGGGTGGGACATAGGAACGGAAAACAGGTTTCTGGCCCTTGACAAAGTCCCTGCATTGCCTGATGGCAACCTGCCCCCTCTCTGAGTGAGGATCCTCTCCCCACAGCTCTCAACCCCCAGTGTGTGCTGGGCAGCGTTCCCCACTCTACAGCTTCACAGAAAGCTGTGCTGTCTCAATGAGGAAGGTCTGGCCTCCTGAGGTGTGGGAGAACTCCCTGAAGGTAGACTCCATCGCTCCTCTCAGGAGAAGGCCCTGTTGCCTGCCTTTCCGCCTGCGTAGCTGAGAATAGACAAACAGCTGTGGCTAGAAAGTGCTTGGGGACTCTCATGGGAACTAAAACCATGCATGAAATCAGAGAATGAATCCCCCTCCCGTCTCCTCAGCAAGAGATTACTGGCACAGGAAGAAATCCTTACTGCTTCCCTAACAGGTGTGGGGACACCTGGCCCAGCATCTGGGCTCAGGGCCCAAAAGCAGTCGTGCTTATTCTTTGTATTGCCACCAAGGGGTGAGTGGTGGTTCTGTGACAGGCACTATCCCTTCGCACAGGCCTAGGCAAGCCTGGGAGGACTGGGCAGGATGGGGAAGCGGACGCTGTCCTCACATCGTGGTGCATAGCAAGAGAACATAATATTTCCCATCGTGAGATGGCATCAGTGCCTGGATCCATGTTCTACTGAGGGAGAAATTTTACTAGATTAACACGAACTAGACAGATCATTGTATCTGAGTGACTCCGAGTTTTTCTTTTGTGTATTTGAGTCAATAGCCCCAGAACAACAGAAAGAATCGTCTTTGTGAATAAACCTCTCACTGATAGGAAGAGCTATAAGGGACCCAAGTAAAGAGCCAAGGCCCCCAAGGGCTTCCTGCCCTGCCTAGTTCTGGGGAGAGGGAGCTAGGGGCGGAGGACAGAGGGAGGGAAACTGAGGCCAAGCCGGCCTCTGGGCCAGGGCAGTGGGCCTCTCCTAGTGTGGGGAGTTGAAGGGGCTTCTCCCTGGGGCTGCAAATGCACCCCTGCAGGGGAGCCGTTCCTACCACACTGCAGGGAGACGGCTCGCACCCCGGAGTCGAGGAGCGAAGTGCGTTGTAGCCCCAGATTCTCTGTCACAGGAGGCTGAGCTGAGGGGGACCAGGCGAGGATCGGGGCGTCACCCACTGCGAAGGGCTAACTAACTCCGTGCCTTTCTCTGGGTGGCCACAGACCCGACACCCAGTCAGACCGACCATAGTTTCAAAACTGTGTCCCTCCTTGCAGCTCCCTCCCGTTCCCTCCCCTGCCCTGACCTTCAGGGAAGCCGGGAGTGGCGGCTGGGCAGGGGCTGGAAGGGCCTTCCCGAGTGCCCACACCCGGGCAGAGTGGAGCGGCGCTCACGGGCAGGGCCAGGCGTCCAGGGGATCGATCCCAGGGAACGCGGGGTGGGAAGTGGCCCAAGGCTCCGTGGGGAATGGACAGGGGAGGGCGCCGACCTCACAGGGATGCCTCAGGGAACACATTGGAGCCACACCTCTTCCTCCCAACTCTACCGGAAGGGATCTTGCAGGGAGCGGGAGCACCTGGTGGCAGGAGCCTTTTGGGAGAAGGGAAGTGAATTTGCTGTTCTTACTTTTGCAGAGCTGTGAAAAAGTCTGTCTGGCTTCTGATCCAGAGAATCTTACCTTTTTTGTCTTTTAAAGAGAAAGGCACTTCATGAAGAAAAAAAAAGCTGTCATCTTCTAAACAAGAGGAACAATTATTTTTCCAGCTTTTTTCTCTTGGAAAGAAATTTACTTCCTGTTCGTAGTTCATTCCTTCCCTCTTACGCGCATGCGTTCATTGAGGAGGATTCTTCCCAGATGCCCTCTTGCCCAGCCTGCTAACTGCTGGAAACCAACAAGGGCATACCAGGGCCTGACTTGGGAAGAGCCGCCAATCCATCCAGGAGGGCCTAATGAAAGCAAACATTCCGAAGGTGGGTAGCCACGGTGGAGGGCAGCCCCTAGAACACGAGCAGACCTCCCCTGCAGGAATCCTCTCCCTATGGGGAGGGAGCAAGGAATCAAATCTCAGCTCCCTGGGGGATATCTGACACCCCCACCTGTGGCAGTTTGCCACCCCCAGCCTGAGCCAACACATGAACACACACAAAGAGAGCCCCAATCTCCAGCTTTCAGAGGAAGTGACATTTTCACATTCTTGAAAGATGAAGCAGGTGTTGCTCAGGGAAAGAAGGCAAGGAAGGATGATCTAAGCGGAGGGACAGGTCTACACAAAGGGACAGCGGCTTGAGAACAAGTGATGCATTTAACTGACCTTCTGGAGGGCAGTTGGGTTAGAGGGGATGCAGAGGGTACCCAGGCAGAGTGATGAGAAGAGACTGAGCAGGTCAGGGCAAGTCCCATGTGGGCTTGAGAAGTGAAGGAATCACTTCAACTCTAAATCAGCTCCGATGTATTTGCAGAAAGCTAATTTTCCCTGTTTGGATAATATTAAGTATTTAGCTGCCAGAGAATGGGGTGGGGAGAACTTTCAACATTACTAAAAGAAACCCATACCTTGACAATTTACTTTGCTATCTGATGAGCACAAAATTAATTTCCATATAGGCACGCTATGTGGAGATCAGACACAGAAATATGAATTACAAAAGACACGTAGGTCTCTTACTAAATTTCAGAGGATTACAGTGTGTGCATTAGTCTGAAGCCAGGGAACCTAACGCGAGAGAGATTTGCAGGGAGCAGCAGTACAGAGATGGATTACCCAGAGAAATAGGTTTGGCTTCCGTGCTGATGTTTTCTTTTCCTCTGTGAATGGAACAAGATAAGACATTTCTTACAAAACGTAACCATTTTTGGCATGCTTTCCCCAATTCCTCACACATGTACACTCCCCAAGTGCTGCCAGGCACAGAGGCCAGCTCTCAGCAGGACAGCGAAGTTCATTATCCACCCATGTGGGGCTCTCCAACCCAGGCCCCCACTATCCTTGCGGAGGAATTGTGCAAATCCAGGGGGACATGCCAGTTTCCAGTCCTCTCTGGCTTGGCTCTGTTCTGTCAGTCCAGCTTTGAATGATGAATTGATGAATGTCCCATTCAGCCTAAGGCTCTGAGACACCATCACCACTGAGCCTAATCCTAATGCAATTTTAACTTTTCCCCCTTTTAACCAGGCTCCAAAGAGAAAAGATTGCCTTGAAAATACTTCCTGGACAGGCTCACAGACAGCCAGAAGGATGAATGCCACTTTATTTGAAAGACTGAAGGCACTGGGGGTAAAACAGTTGTTGGAAACAACCAGCATGGGCTTCAGACCCCCATGGCTGTGACCAAGGCCAGCTTGTAGCACCCTCAGTACTGCCTGTGGCCTGCCTGGCCCTCTCTGCATAGAGAGGAGGATATTTAGCAGGTACATAGCATGTGAGCTGTCTTATTCTGGAAAGAATGGAGAAAGGGCCAGGACTCGGCTGGTCATAACCTTGCTGTATGACCTTGGGCAAGTCACTGAATCTTCCCTTTTCCTCCCCTGTTCAATGAGGAGGTTGAGCTACATGATCTCTAATATCCTTGTGACTGTTCATATTTATTATTTCTATTATTCTATTGACTAAAAGCCATGTCATGCTTTTGCCTTGCGGTGGTCATGGTGGTGGGCCTTCCAGATGACCCTTTAATGAAGATCTTGTTGACCAGCAGTTAAAAGTGTCATCAGGAAAAATGGCCTCCACTGCAGGGGGCTGCCTGACCAGATGGATGTGGGTGTCAAGGCTTGGACCTTTCACCTCTGCTTGATACTATGCCAAAGGGTGTTCTAGCTCCACAGCGCCTCAGGCAGTTGCCAAGGTTGTCATTGGACCTCAGCTTCTCTCTCTGACCAATCCTGCTTCAGCCCCTTCCTCCCATGAAAGTTTTGCCTTAACAAACAGCCTGCATATTACCCCCCACTTCTCAGAGTTAGCTTCCTAGGGAGCCCCGCCTGACACACCCATTTCCATAGACTCATACCATTTTAAGCCTCCAACTTTTCCTTCCCCAGCCTAGTCTTCCTCCACTGCTATTTTACAAACAAAGAAATAATGGTTCAGAGAATGACTTACCAAGTTCACTCAGTCGGCAGAACTAGGGCTGTATCTTCAGTTCTCTGAGTCTCGGCCATGTCCTCTATCCATCACACCCCACTGCATTCCTCAACCTATCTCATTTTCCTTGCATAGTGCAGAGAGACATGTAAGCAGAGATAGATCCACTCATCCATCCATCTCCACTGCAAGGGGCATAACAAGCAAAGGCATGATTTCATGAGTTATTCGCTGCCTCTACTTTAAATAGATAAGCCATCAGTTTTCATTCGGGGATTTGTTTTTAACCTCTCTGCAAGGCTGTATCACAAAGACACTACAAGCTCTGGATTAGGAACTAGGAAGCTTGGGTTTTCATCTCAGCTCCTCACTTTCACATTGCAAAAAGGCTGCTGCTTGCTATTAGGCTGTTTCAGATGTGAAGGCTGATTGCTCTGGGTCTCCACTGAGGGTAGAGAGGGGGGTTAATCATGGAATAATAACCAGTGATGATGGTTATGTAAGATGTTATCATTGGGTGAGCTGGGTGAAAGGTACATAGGAACTCTCTGTGTTATTTTTGCGACTCCTTGGAATCTAAAAATATTTAAAGAGAAGAAGGTTTAAAACAATAAAAAAAATAACCAGTGATGGTCTCACTTATTCTAACAGAGAGTAGATGACTTTAGAAGCAGTAAAGGGAAACAAACAGGCAGGTTACATGACATATTCGGATCAGACTACCCAGTAAGTATACTCAATGTCATTTGGTGGCATGGATGATGAAGAAGTGTGTCGCACCAGGCATGCATTTTTTAAAGACATATGTTCTGCAACCAAAACCCGTAAGAACTGACATTCTTAAAGCCAAAGCCCTGAAAAATGTTTGCTACAGCACCTGCTTCCCTATTCAGGTTAAATCTTCCCAGGTGACTTTCACCCGTGGTTTCACCCGCAGCCAGGGCTGCCATCCACTGGGTCTGACCAGCTCCCTCATTTCACAGGCAAAAAAACCTGAAAGCTCAAAAGGTAAACAACTTGTCCAGATTGCCCACAGAGTGGCTGATTTAATAAAGGCAAACAATTCCAAGTTAGAAACAGACAGCTGACCAGCAGTTCATGGAGCATCCTGTGCTGCTTCAAGAGTCCAGAGTGGGGAAGCAGCTGGGACCCTTGGCCTCAGTGGAATGGCATCAGGGACCCTGCTTCCAGCCAGCAGGCTCCAACCACGAGCTCATGAGAAGCACAGTCCTGCTGGTTATCCAGAGCGGTCTCCCGCGAAGCCGCACGCTGGGAAAAGATCCTGAAAGCAGGCACTGTCCACAAATCACTCAAGAATTGAATGTTTTTTCATTTTGAAATGAAACTGCATTTGAGGGTACTGCCAACTATAAATCAAATGTCACCTTTTAAAAAAAGGAAAGGAAAAGAAAGTAATCAATTAAATGGAGACCGTTGCCTCCTATCACAATGTATTGCGATTAAAGATCTGTTTCTTCTCAAGTTCTCCTTTTCTCCTAGGAAAAGTGAATGTTTTTCTAGCTATGAGACGAGAATGCTAACCAAAATTGTTGCCCATTCAAAATGTGTTATCTTAGTGGTGTTTAATGTCCAAGAAAAAAGCAATAAGCTCTCTTCCATGTTTCAAAGCCCAAAATCGTAACACGATAGTTTGAAGTTTTAGGAATGGCACTGGATGTTTTGAGGGTAGTGCATTTTTAATTACTTTTTAATTGAAGTATACTTTATATATAATCAAGTGTGCAAGACTGCTGAATTTGTATACATTATATACTTGGTAACCACCACCCTGACCGAGATGGAGAACATTTCCAGCACTCTAGAAGATTCCTAGAGTACATAAATTTTTAAATCACAGTTAAATATTATGCAACTTGGAGCATCCAACCTTTGTCGCCTAGGTAGCCAGCCCATCTCAGCTCTGAAAAGTCTCCCCCGGGTAGCCCGCTGAGATGGGAGGAAAAATTTATCCTGAAGACAGGTGAGAGATTGTTGAGGCTCACTTTTCCAGAACTGCACACCTTCAACCCTGCCTTTTCAAAGCAGGCTCATACCCTGAGAATCTTTTCCTGACAAGGTAAAATAAGTCTTAAAACAAAGGAAACGAGAATAGGTGGAGAGTGAGGATGGCAATGAATTTGAAGCTTATGGAAAACCTAGAGTTGGGGATAGGGGAAACGTAACAGTGAAACCTGGGAGAGTCAACTTGTAAATTATGGTTTTCAATAAGGAATAATAATGTGTATAAGCTTGTTTTATAGACACTGAATGGTAGAATAATTGGTCTTAAGGCTGAAGAGAGATGCCTCTGGTGATTTAGATCCCTAAACTGATGTTTGCAGGGAGCTGCCTTTTTCCTCTTCTTGATTTTCTAGGCGAGTGCCAAGTTTTCAGCTTTCATTCTGTTTTTTTCCAGTGGGAAATTCCTTTCAACTCTAAAGTCAAGATTTAATAACATATGAAGCTGCTGCCAACCCAGGATTTTGGACCTGATTCACCAATCTTCTGGGACACGTTTTAAAATCCTTCTACCTAGAAGGTTTTCTCTGCACGGTACATACCCCTCTACTCTCCAAATTAGAAACTTACTTGTATATTCAAAAATTCAAATCCTTGTTTAAAAAAGAGGTGCAATAGCTTTCCTCACCTCCTGAGAGCACAGCCTTGGGTCCTTCCCACTGTTCAGCCCAGGGTCTGATTAACTGATGAACTACACCGAGCTGTACTGAAGACAGTTTAAACGAGACAGTTGACTCCAGGGAATGGATCAAGACCTTTAGAACTGGATGGGGTTGGTACCCCACGCAGTGACCCTTGACCAATGGGAGAAAGAAGATAATAAATAGAAGGTATCATTTCTCAGAGGATACAATTTTTTCTTCGTAACCTGTTGGCTTATTTAGGCTCCCTTGTTATCTGCCGTAAGTGAAAATTTTGAGGAAGTAGCAACTCCCTGTGAGCTCAGGACTTCCATTTTCTTTTTCTGCAAGTCGAAGTTTGATTCAGCTGATTTCAACAAGATTGGAAGCTTGTGCGTATGCATAGCAGGGGTTCCCAATTGAGCCTCAATTGAAGTCCACCTCCTGCTGTGGAACTAGTGGGTTCTGGTTGAATTTCTATTTACATTAAGCTGATGGTTACAGAAGGGTTCTGGCTTCAGGAGGAAGGAAGGAAGATTTTGTGCACAGATGCCAGGAATGAGGAAACCCACCTTGATCTAAAGGTCTACTTTTTCCCCCCACCATTTATTTATACCTTCCTTCTTAAGGTGTTTTACTGATTACAATACATAAATATCACCTGTTTGTTGTAAATAATTCAAACAACTTACAAAAATGTAATAAACACTTTTCTTTCTTTTTATACTTTTAAAATGTTTTGTAGATATGGGGTCTCACTATGTTGCCCAGGCTGATCTCAGCCTCCTGGGACCAAGTGATCCTCCCACCTCAGCCTTCCAAAGTGCTAGCATTACAGGCATGAGTCATGTGCCTGGCCATAAATACTTTTTAAAATATAAAATATAATAAAGTATATTCACCATTTTAAGATAATCAACATTAATATTTTGGTGACTATTTTCACAAACATCTCTTTATTCACACAAGAACACATCTATGTAATTTTTAAGAAGTAGGATCTAATACGAATGATATTTTTCCCTGTGAACTTTCCCCTACCTCATATCAGCACTCCACAACTATCTCCATTTTCCCCCAAGGAACCCATGTGTCTTAGCCAAAGTGCAGAGCCTGAGACAAGGGTTTGCATTTGCATGCAGGTCATTTATTTGGAGAAGTGACCCAAGGCACAAGAGGCAGGGACTGAAAAGTGTAAAGCAGGGAAGGAAGGAAGGCCACTACAAGGGTGCTTTAGTGAACTGGCCACTGCCATGGTAACTGGGGCTCAGTCTCCCTAGGACCTTCCAAGGAGCTGTGTGTGATGCACCTCAGAATTGTCTGCCTGTGAGAAGGAAGACAGAAGCACTTATTTATTCCCTAACTTCTATCTTCCATTGGTCAGGATTGTCACATAGGGTATTTGTTTCCTCTTACTTCCATAGATTGTGCATGAGTAAGTGAGTGCCAGACTGGTTTAGCAGTCATCTTACAGAGCAGCTTCAGAGAGGTCTCCAGGCAACAGGTGAGACATGAAGTGCTCCCAAGAGAAGGTGCTGGAAAGTCATACTGGTATGATGCTGGTCGCTGCAGCAATGGCCATAGTAGAAGGTGAGTTGAAGAAGTGTAAGATATGAGGCATGAGAGGGGTTCAATACAATCAGTTACAAGGTTTTTACTGAGGGGGAGGCCAGTAGAAATTTCTATGAGAGACTCTACTGGAGAGTTATTGGAACAAGCTACAGTCGTCTTGCTACAACTGGACCCAATACCGCAGTGGATGTGCATCGTTTCTTTAACCCGCACACATTTGATTCCCCTCACTCTCAGCCAGACTTTCACCCTTCATCCCTGCTGAGTTGGAGCTTTGGTTCCCTTGGCCACAGTTAGGCAGTTGTGGTTACTGCCATGGCCCATTTACAGCTTCCTCTTGGCATTAAGCACCAGTGTCCTCTCATTCTAGACATGTTCTTTTCTTAACCCTACTGGGGAGTAGAAACCCAACTTCTCATAGTAATTAGGCTCGATTATTCCCACCAATATTGTTTTTTATGGCCCACTGGCTCAAGGGATCTAAGATGACTAGGCAGTAGCTGTAACTTCAGGTTCAGCAGAACCCACCTGGTACAAGCATGCCTCCACCTTTTAGAGAGCCTCTAATCCAATAGCGCATAGGGTTGCAGGTGTGGAAAGCATGAATTCCTCAAGTGAGTCTCTGGGAGTAATGGTGAGAGTGGCTACCCCTTCTTTCATGCCTTGGTTCCAGGATCCATGTACTCTAGCTACAGGGGATGCAGACCATATACTGGCAATTGGCTCAATGCATATATTAATAACAATCCTGAAAGCTACACACCAAACCCACAGGGTGCCATCCCCAAGGTAATACCTTAAAAGAGTCTCTCATAGGTCCTTCCATCCTTGTATTGGGCTGCCAACTTCCAGGTGATGTACTAAATGGTAGAACCAGAGATTTCTATAGTCATGTATGCAGTAGCACACCTCATGCAATGTTGTATAGGCTCTGTGCTGATAAATCAGGCACTCTGTAGGCCCTTGGATGGCAATGCTGACAGCCAGGGGTAAGAATCTCATATGCAGAGTAGACGTTAATTCGGATAAGAACAAATTGCTGCTTCCACCAAGATTGAAGGGATCTGAAAAAAATCCACCTCCCACCAGGTAGTTGACTGGTTTCCTTGAGCAATATTTTCACATCCAGAGTTTGGTTGTGGTCTCTTTGGCTGGAAATCTGGGCATTCATCAGTGGCAGTGGCTAGATCAGCCTTGATGAAGTTTGTGCTGCTGGGCCCAAGTGTATAGCCTTGTTTCCGGTCACTGTGGCATTCAGGGGCCTTGTGTATAGCTTTGTTTCTGGCCATGGCGGCATTCAGGGGCTCATTGCACAAGCCCTGAGGTGGCCAAGGAACAGTGGGAGCTGATGCTTATATGAAGGGAACTGCTCTCTAGTAGAAGCCCTCTGGTGAGCATGAACATTACACTCAAATATCCTTATATGCTATACTCACTCTCATAGGCCCTCCCAAATGCCTCATCTGCTAAGTTCTTGACACATCTCTCAGTCTCGTTCCTCTCATGCCCGGAAACCCAGAAAACCACTTACCACTGCCAGGAGTCGACGTGTAGCCATACTTAGGGCCATCTCTGCTTCCATACAAATTAAGAATCACCGTACTGCTTGCAGCTCTTCCCATAATGAGGAATTCTCTTCTTACTGTTCTATAGGGCACCCCTGAGTGGGGCTACAGTACAGAGGGGTCCATTTTCAGTTAGCACTGAAATATTGGGTTTATCCCTCAGTGAACTACACACAGTGAACTACACACATCCTTATCCATTGTGGATACTTCTAGCACCATGTTAGGTCTTCTGACCTAAGTGGCAGCAAAACTTGTCCCAGAGCCTAGAACTGCTGCAGAGCCTTCCCAAAACTGATGGGATTCTGAGTCACCCAACACAAGGGTTAGAGCAATATTCCCAAATGTGTTCAATGCAACCTCCCAAATTGAAAGAGCCACACCAAATACAGTGTCTGCCAGTAACAGGAGGTGTAAGAAGCAATGAATTCTTCTTTACCTTAGAGAGACCGTTCCTCACATGCCCTAGACCTTTGGGTCACTTCACTGATGCATTGGGCACCAGGAGTTGTTACCAACTCACCACCACAAACAGAGTTCTTCCCACCGTTTGGACAGTGAATGAAGCAGTTCCACCATAACATCTTGAGGTTCTGCCTCCTATGGTCACTTTTGGAGCCAAGTGTATTAGCCTAGACTCTCCCCAGAAGTCAGAGCCTGAGACCAGGGCTTGCATGCGGGGAATTTATTTTGGGAAATGATCTTAGAGAACAAGAGTGGAGAACTGGGAAGAGAGACCTAAGAATGTAAGAAAAACTAACTTTTAAATTATTGAGCTTACCACTACAGGGGGTAATTAGGGCTAATCCTACTTGGGATAATATATTCATTTCCTGGGGGTGCTGTAATGGATCACCACAAACTTACTGGCTTAAAACAATAATAACTTTTTCTCCCACAGTTCTGGAGGCTAGACAGCTGAAAGCAAGGAGTCAGGAGGGCCACACTCCCACTGAAGGGTCTAGAAAGGAATCCTTCTCTGCCTCTTCCAGCTCCTGGTAGCTGTCAACATTCCTTGGCTTGTGTCTACATCTCTCTCTGCTCCATCTTCACATCAGCTTCTCTTCTCTGTGTCTTGTCTTCTCCTCTTCTATCTCAAATTTCCCCCATCTCTCTCTTAAAAAACACTTGTCAACCTGCCTTTCAAGAAATGTGAAAGAAGTTCTTTAGAAAGAAAAAAAATAATATAAGTTAGAAACTTGGATCTACAAAGAAAGGAGGAGCATCAAAGAAGGAATAAATGAAGGTAAAATAAAAACTGGGCTTTTATTCTCAGTTTATTTAATAGGTAACAGTTTGTTCAAAATAATATCAGTTATCAGCAATGTATTTGATTATGCTTGGTTATGTGTAAGTAAAATGGGTGACAACAATTGCTGCAAGGGATGGCTGGGAGGAATTCAAATTATTTGATTATAAAATACTCACACTACCTGTGAAGTAGTATAGTGTTATTTGAAAGTGGGCTTCAATTAGTTGTAAATAACGCATATGGCAAACTTTAGGCAGCCACTAAACAATGTTTTAAAAAATAAGTATAACTGATATGCTAAGAAAGGAGAGACAATAGAATCACATAAAATGCTCAATTACAACCAAAAGCAGGAAAAGAATGAAAGACAAAAGTAGAAAAAAAAGAACAAGGGCAATAAATAGAAAACAGTAACAAATATGGTAAATATTAATCCAAATATATCAACAATCACTTTGGACATCAATGGTCTAAATGTACAAATTAAGACAGAGATTGTAACGGGGGCCAGGCACAGTAGCTCATGCCTGTAATCCCAGCACTTTGGGAGGCCAAGGCAGGTGGATTTCTTGAGCCTAGGAGTTCACGACCAGCCTGGGAAGCACACAGAGACCCCATGCCTACAAAATTTTTTAAGTAAGTGGGTACGGTGGCACATGTCTGTGGTCCCAGCTACTCAGGAGGCTGAAGTGGAAGGATCACCTGAGCCTGAAATGTTGAGGCTTCAGTGAGCCATGGTCACACCACTGCACTCCAGCCTGGGTAACAGGGTGAGGTCCTGTCTCAAAACACACACACACACACACACACACACACACACACACACACACACACGAGAGAGAGAGAGGGAGAGAAAGATTGTCAGAGTAGATAAAAAAACAAGGCCCTACTGTATATTTTCTACAAAAACACTCATTTTAAATGTAAAGCTACGTATTAGTCCGTTCTCACACTGCTATAAAGAACTACCTGAGACTGAGTAGTTTATGAAGACAAGAGGTTTAGCTGACTCACAGTTCCACAAGTAGTACAGGGGGCATAACTGAAGAAGCCTCAGGAAATCTACAATCATGGCAGAAGGGGAAGCAAGCACATGTTACCAAGGTGGAGCAGGAGAGAAAGTGAGGAAAGGGGGAAGTGCTATATACTTTCAAACAAACAGATCTCATGAGAACTCACTATCACAAGAACAGCAAGGGGAAAATCTGCCCTGATGATCCAATCACTTCCTACCAGGTCCCTACCTCAAAATTGGGGATTATAATTCAACATGAAATTTGTGTGGGGCCACAGAGCCAAACTGCATCATTCCACCTTTGGCCCCTCCCAAATCTTGTGTCCTTCTCACATTTCAAACATAATCATGCCTTTTCAACAGTCCCCTAGAGTCTTAACTCGTTCCTGCATTAACTCCAAAGTTCAAGTCCAAAGTCTCATTTGAGACAAGGCAAGTCCTTTGTGCCTATGAGCCTGTAAAGTCAAAAACAAATTAGTTACTTCCAAGATACAATGAGAGTAGAGGTATTGGGTAAATACAGGATGCAGGCATTGGTAAATACTCCCTTTCCAAAAGAGAGAAATCCACCTAAACAAAGGGTCTACAGGCCCCATGCAAATCTGAAACCCAGCAAGGCAGTCATTAAATCTTAAAGTTCCAGAATAATCTCCTTTGACTCCATGTCTCACATCCAGGCCACAATGATACAAGGGATGGGCTCCCAAGGACTTGGGCAGCTCTGCCCTGTGGCTCTGCAAGGTACAACCCCCACAGCTTCTATCACAGGCTGATGCTGAGTGCCTGAGGCTTTTCCGGGTGTGTGGTGCAAGTTGTCAGTGTATCCACTCTTCTGGAATCTGGAGGATGGTGGCCCTCTTCTCACAGCTCTATTAGGCAGTATCCCAGCGAGTACTCTGTGTAGGGGCTCCAACCCTACATTTCCCTTCTGTACTGCCCTAGTAGAGGTTCTCCATGAGGCCTCTACCCCTGCAGAAGACTTCTGCCTGGATATTCGGGTGTTTCTACACATTCTTTGAAATCTAAGTGGAGTCTCCCAAACCTCAACTATTGCTTTCTGTGCACCCACAGACCCAATACCATGTGGAAGTCACTGAGGATTGGGACTTACACCCTCTGAAGCAGCAGCCCAAGCTGTACCTTGGCCCCTTTTAGCCACAACTGGAGCTGCAGCAGCTGGGACACAGGGTGCCATGTTCTGAGGCTGCACAGAGCAGTAGGGCCTTCAGCCTGGCCCACAAAACCATTTTTCCTTCCTGGGCCTCCAAGCCTGTGATGGGAGGAGCTGCTGCGAAGGTCTCTGAAATGCCTTGGAGGCATTTTCACCACTATCGTAGCTATTAACATTTGGCTCTCCTTTACTTACGCAAATTTTTGCAGACTTGAATTCCTCCCCAGAAAATGGGTTTTTCTTTTCTACCACATGGTCAGCTGCAAATTCTCCAAACTTTTACTCTCTGCTTCCCTTTTAAATGTAAGTTCTAGTTTCAGTTCATTTCTTTGTTTATGCAAATGAGAATAGGCTTTTAAAAGGAGCCAGACCACATCCTGAATGCTTTACTGCTTAGAAATTTCTTCTACCAGATACCCTGACTCATCTCTCTCAAGTTCAAAGTTCCACAGATCTCTAGAGTAGAGGCCACAATGCTCTCAGTCTCTTTGCTAAAGCATAGCAAGAGTGACCTTTACTCCAGTTCCCAATAAGTTCTTCCTCTCCATCTGAGACAACCTCAGCCTGAACTTCATTGTCTGTATCACTATCAGCATTTTGATCACAACCATTCAATAAGTCTCTAGGAAGTTTCAAACCTTCCCTCATCTTCCTGACTTCTTCTGAGCCTTCTAAACTGTTCTAAGCTCTGCCCATCACCCAATTCCAAAGTCACTTCCACATTTTCAAGTATGTTTATAGCAATGGCCCACTTCTCTGGTACCAATTTCTGTGTTAGTCTTTTCTCACACTGCTATAAATAACTACCTGAGACAGTAGTGTATGAAGAAAAGAGGTTAACTAACCCACAGTTCCACAGGCTGAACAGTATGCATGGCTGGGAGGCCTCAGGAAATTTACAATCATGGCAGAAGGGGAAGGGGAAGCAAACATGTCTTACCATGGTGGAGCAGGAGAGAGAGTGAGGGAAGGGGGAAGTGCTACATCCATTCAAACAACTAGATCTCATGATAACTCACTCACTACCATGAGAATAGTAAGGGGAAAATCCACCCCTTGACCCAATCACCTCCCATCAGGTCCCTCCCTCAACACTGGGGATTGAAATTCACCGTGAGATTTGGGTGGGGACACAGAGCCAAACCATATCAGCTACATATAGATTAAAAGTAAATGGATGGACATGCTAATATAAATCAAAAGTAAATGAATGGACATGCTAACACAAATCAAAAGTAAGCAGAAAATCATTAGGAACTATATTGATTTCAGACAAAGTAGGCTTCAAAGCAAGGAAAGTTATCAGAGATAAAGAGAGGCACTACATAGGATAAAGGGGTCAGTTCTCCAAGCAGACATAACAATCCTTAGTATGTATGTACCTAACAACAAAGCATAAAAATATATGAACCTAAAACTGATCCACTACAAGGAGAAATAAATGAATCCATTATTATAGGTGGAGACTTCATACCCCTCTATCAGAAATGGATCAATCCAGCAGGCAGAAAATCAGGAAAAACATAGTTGAACTCAACAACACTATCACTCAACTGAGTGTAATCAACATCTACAGACATTTCATCCAACAACAGCAGAATACACATTTTACTCAAGCTCATATGAAACATCCACCAAAATAGACAACATCCTGGACCATCAAACGTACTTCAACAGATTTAAAAGAATAGAAATCATGCAATGTCTGCTGTCAGACAACAATGGAATTAAACTAAAAGTTAGCAACAAAGAACTGGACAATCACAAACTACATGGAAATTAAATAAGACATGTCTTGTTTAATAACACATGGGTCAAGAAGTAAATCTCAAGAGAAGTTTTAAAATATTTATAACAAAATCAAAATGAATACACAAAATGTGTGGGATGAAATAAAAGCAGTGTTTATAGAGAAATTTGTAGCATTGAATACAGATATTAAAATGGAAAAAATATCTAAAATCAATAGTCTCATCTTTTCTTAGGAAACTAGAAAAAGAAGAACATATTAAATCAAAAGTAGTCAGAAGAAAAGAAATGACAAAAATTAGAGCAAAAATCAATGAAGTGAAAAACAGAAAATCAGTAAAGAAACTCTATGAAGCAAAAACTTGGTTCTTTGAAAAGGCAGATAAAATTAGTAAGTCTCTAGCCAGGCTAACTAAGATAAAAGAGAGGACACAAATTATTTATATCAGAAACTAAATAAGAGACATTGTTACAGATACCATGGACATTAAAAGATAATGAACAACACTATGAATAACTGTATGCCCAGAAATTTGGCCACCAGATGAAACAGACTAATTCCTTGAAAGACACAATCTGCCAAGACTCACAGAAGAGATAGAATAGGCCCATATCTATTAAAGAAATTCAATCAATAATTAATAACCTTCCAAAACAGAAAGCATGAGACCCAGAGAGGTTCACTGTTGAATTTTATCAAATGCTTAAGGAAGAAATTATACCAATTCTCTTCAATCTCTTTCAGCAGATAGAAGTAGAGGGAATCCTTGCTAACTCATTCTATGAGGCCAGCATCCCCCTAATACCAAAACCAGAGAAAAACATTAAAGAAAACTGCAGGTATTTCTCATCAACATAGATGGAAAATCCTCAACAAAATATTACTAGATCAAATCCAACAATATGTAAAAAATTATACATCATGACAAGTAGAATTTATCCTGGGTATGCAAAGCTGTTTTAACATTTGAAAATCAATTAATATAATACATCATATCAGCAAGATAAAGAAGAACAAAAAACATGTTTATATCAATAGATGCAGATAAAGAATGTGACAAATCCAACATCCCTACATGATTTAAAAAAAAAAAAAAACTCAATAAACTAGGAATAGAGGAACTGTCTCAACTTGATAAAGAGTATCTACAAAAAACCAACTGCTAAAATCCTACTTAATGGTGAGAAACTATAAGCTTTCCCAATAAGAGCAAGAACAAGGCAAGCATGTCTCCCCTTACCACTCCTTTCAGTATTGTACTGGAAGTCTTAACTAATGCAATCAGACAAGAAAAGGAAATAAGAGGTTTAGTGATGGAGAAGGAAGAAATAAAACTTTCACAGATGATATCATTCTCTATACAGAAAATCTGATAGAATTGACAAACATCTCCTGGAACTAATGGTTAATTATAGCAAGGTTGCAAGATACAAGGTTAATATACAAAAGTCCATTTTTTCTATATACCAGCAATTAACAAGTAAAATTTGAAATTAACAGCACAATGGCATTTACATTAACAGTCCAAAAAATGAAATACTTGGGTATAAATCTAACAAAGTATATACAAAACCTATATGAGGAAAACCACAGAAACCAAAGAGCTAAATAAATGGAAAGATGTTCCACACTCATAGATAGGAAGACTCAATATTGTTAACATGTTATTTTTTCTCAACATGGTCTATACATTCAATGCAATGCCTATCAAAATCCCAGTAAATTATTTTGTGAATATCAACAGATCTAAAGTTTATATAGAGAGGCAAAAGATCCGAATCTCCAACACAATATTAAAGGAGAAGAACAAAGTTAGAGGACTCATGCTATATAACTTCAAAAGTTATGACAAAGCTGTAGCAATCAAGACAGTTTGGCATTGGAAAAAGGATAGACAAATAGATCAATGGAACAGAATAGGGAGCCTGGAAATAGGCTCACATAAAAATAGTCAACTGATCTTTGACCAAGGAACAAGGGAAATATGATAAGAAAAGATGAAGCCAGGCACAGTGGCTCATGCCTGCAATCCCAACATTTTGGGAGACTAGAGTAGAAGGATCACTTAAGCCCAGGAGTTTGGGACCAGGCTGGGCAACACAGGGAAACCTCCTCTCTACAAAAAATTAGCCAGGTGTGGTGGTGTGCACCTGTGGCCCCAGCTACTTGGGATGCTGAGGTGGGAGGATTGCTTGAGCCTGGGAGGTCAAGGCTGCAGTGAGCTATAACTGTGCCACTGCACTCCAGCCTGGGTGACAGAGTGAGACCCTGCCTCAAAAATAAAATTAAATAAATAAATAAAATAAAATAAAATATGATATTTTTAACAAATGGTGTTGGAGCAACTGGACATCTACATGCAAAAAGTAATGAACCTAGGCACAGATTTTAGACTCTTCACAAAAATTTACCCAAAATGGATCACAGACCTAACTGTATAACTATACATAAAAACTATAAAACTCCTAAAAGGGTGTAGAAGAAAATCAAGATGACTTTAGGTTTGGCAGTGACATTTTAGATATGATATCAAAGTCATGATTCATGTTAGAAATAATTGATAAGTTAGACTTCCCTAAAATTAAAAACTTCTGTTCTTTGGAAGACACTGTCAAGAGAATGAAAAGACAAGTCATAAACGGGAAGAAGTATTTGCTAAAGACATATCTAATAAATAACTGTTATCCACAATATACAAAAAACTCTGAAACCTCATCAATATGAAAGCCAACAACCAGACTAAAAAATGGATCAGAGACCTTAATAGACACCTCACCAAAGAAGCTATATGTCGATGGCAAATAGACATCTGCAAAGATGTTACGTATCACGTGTCATCAGGGAATTGCCGATTAAAATAACAATGAGATGCCACTACTAGATGTGTAGTGGCACTAGTAGGTGTAGATGCCACCACGCTTACTAGAATGGTTAAAATCAAGAACACCAACAATAGCAAATGCTGGCAAGGATATGGAGCAACAGGAATTATTATTCATTGCTGGTGGAAATACAACATGGTATAGCCACTTTGGAAGACAGTTTGGCAGTTTCTTACAAAACTAAATACACTCTTATCATATGAGCCAGTAATTATGCTGCTTGGTATTAACCCAGAGAAGTTGAAAACTTATGTCCACACAAAAACCTGGACACAGATGCTTACAACAGCTTTATTCATAATTGCCAAAACTTAGAAGTATCCAGGATGTCCTTCTGTAGGTAAATGAATACTTAAACTCTAGTACATCTAGGCAATGGAATATCACTCAGCACTGAAAAGAAATGAGCTATCAAGCCATGAAAAGATATAGGGGAAACCAAATGCATGTTATTAAGTGAAAGAAGCCAATCAGAAAAGGTTATGTACCATAGGATTCCAACTATATGATGTTCTGGAAAAGGCAACACAATGGACACAGTAAAAAGATCAGGGGAGGGAGGAATGAATAGGCACAGCACAGAAGCTTGTTGGAGCAGTGAAACCACACACATCTCATTACATATTTGTAAAAATTCATGGAATATGAACACCAAGAGTGAACCCTAATGAAAACTCTGGACTTGGGCTAAGAATGATGTGTCGATGTAGGTTCACCAATTTTTCCAAAGTACCACTCTGGTGGAAGGGTGTTGCTAATGGGGGAGACTGTGCATGTGTGAGGGTAGGGGGTATGTTGGATATCTCTGTACTTTCTTCTCAATTTTACTGTGACTCTAAAACTGCTCCAAAAAAAAATAGCCTTTAAAAATAGACACCTGTCATTGGATTTAGAACCCAACTGGATAATCCAGGATAATCTCTTCTCAAAATCCTGAATTTAATCACATCTGCAAAGACCCTTTTTCCAAAAGTAATAACATTTGTATGTTCTAGAGATTTAACATAGATCCCTTTGGGGAGCCTTTTTTTTTTTTAGCCTAGCACAGACACTTGAGGAGTTTTATGAAATACACCTAAGAATTGCCCACTTGAGGGAAGGAACAGGCAAGGGTTAATCCACCAGTTCCCAAGCCCCATTGTTCAATGCTTGCCACATGAGTTTTTCCCACCTTGAGCTCCCAGGTTGGTATGCATCTGTGAATGCCCATGGGACCCATCAGGCATCCACACAGTGGCATCAGAAATCTTAAGTGAAAGTTGGCAGCGCAGCTGAGAGGTGGTACTGTCAACTTACCTCCCTGAAGCTGGTAGCTGCAGCAAAGCTTGGCATAAGAGAAAGAGTGAAGCACAGGCAACAACAGAAAAAATAGATACATTTGCATTAATCCATTCTTGCATTGGTATAAGGAACTACCTGAGACTGGGTAATTTATGAAGAAAGGAGGTTTAATTGACTCACAGTTCTGCAGGTTGTCCAGGAAGCATGGTTGGGGAGGCCTCAGGAAACTTACCATCTTGGAAGAAGGCAAAGGGGAAGCAGGCACATATTCACATGGTGAAGCAGGAGAGAGCAAGCTAAGGGGGAAGTGCCACGCACTTTTAAACAACCATATCTTGGGAGAACTCTATCACGAGACAGTGCTAGGGTGCTAATGGTGCTAAACCATTACCAACCACCCCCATCATCCAATCACCTCCCACCAGGCCCCACCTCCAACACTGGGGATTACAATTCAACATGAAATTTGGGTGGGGACACAGAACCAAATGACATCAACATTAGAGTACACCAAAATGTAAAACCTCTGTTCATCAAGGGACACAATCAACAGAATGAAGAGACATCCTACAGAATGAAAAAATATATTTTCAAATCACATATCTGATAAATGGTTAATATCCAGAATACTATATAAAGAATATGCATTAGTTTGCCAAGGTTACCATAATAAAGAACCACAATGACTTAAATAACAGGAATGTATTTTCTCCCAATGCTGGAGGCTAGAAATCTGAGATTAAGGTTTTGATAGGATTGATTTTATTAGAGGTCTCTCTCCTTGCCTCATGGATGGCCACCTTCTCCCTAGATCTTCACATAGTCTTCCTTCTGTGTCAGTCTATGTTCTAGTATCTTCTTATAAAGACACCAGTGCCCACCCTAACGGCCTCATTTTAATTTAATTACCTCTTTAAAGGTCCTATCTATAAATGTAGTCACATACTGAGGTACTAGGGGTAAGGACATCAACATATGAATTTGGGGGAGACACAATTTAACCCGTAACAGAAGTCCTGCAACTCACCACCAACAAAACACACAAACACAGAGATAGGCACATGTGTACATACACACATGAATAAAAAAATGGGCAAGGGACCTCTGGGGGGCAGGGCACAGCTGAACAAAAGGCAGCAGAAACTTCTGCAGACTTAAACGTCCCTGTCCGACAGTTTTGAAAAGAGTAGTGGTTCTCCAGCATGGAGTTTGAGATCTGAGAATGGACAGACTGCCTCCTCAGGTGAGACCCTGACCCCCAAGTAGCCTAAATGGGAGACACCTCCCAGTAAGGGCCAACTGACACCTCATATGGCTGGGTGCCCCTCTGAGACGAAGCTTCCAGAGGAAGGATCAGGCAGCAACATTTCCCGTTCTGCAATATTTGCTGTTCTGCAGCCTCCACTGGTGATACCCAGGCAAATAGGATCTGGAGTGGACCTCCAGAAAACTCCAAAAGACCTGCAGCTGAAAGTCCTGACTGTTAGAAGGAAAACTAACAAACAGAAAGGATATCAACACGAAACCCCATCTGTATGTCACCATCATCAAAGATCAAAGGTAGATAAAACCATAAAGATGGGGAGAAACCAGAGCAGAAAAGCTGAAAATTCTAAAAATCAGAGTGCCTCTTCTCCTCCAAAGGAACACAGCTCCTCGCCAACAACAGAACAAAGCTTGGCGCAGAATGACTTTGACGAGTTGAGAGAAGAAGGCTTCAGACAATCAGTAATAACAAACTTCTCTGAGCTAAAGGAGGATGTTCGAACCCATCGCAAAGAAACGAAAAGCTTTGAAAAAAGATTAGATGAATGGCTAACTAGAATAAACAGCACAGAGAAGACTTTAAAAGACCTGATGGAGCTGAAAACCATGGCACAAGAACTATGTGATGCATGCACAAACTTCAGTAGCCGATTCGATCAAGCGGAAGAAAGCGTATCAGTGACTGAAGATCAAATCAATGAAATGAAGCGAGAAGAGAAGTTTAGAGAAAAGAGTAAAAAGAAGCTAACGAAGCCTCCAAGAAATATGAGACTATGTGAAAAAACCAAATCTGGGTCTGACTGGTGTACCTGAAAGTGATGGGGAGAATGGAACCAAGTTGGAAAACACTCTTCAGGATATTATCCAGGAGAACTTCCCCAACCTAGCAAGGCAAGCCAACATTCAAATTCAGGAAATACAGAGAACACCACAAAGATACTCCTCCAGAAGAGCAACCCCAAGACACATAATTGCCAGATTCACCAAAGTTGAAATGAAGGAAAAAATCTTAAGGGCAGCCAGAGAGAAAGGTCGGGTTACCCACAAAGGGAAGCCCATCAAACTAATGGCAGATCTCTCAGCAGAAACTCTACAAGCCAGAAGCAAGTGGGGGCCGATATTCAACATTCTTAAAGAAAAGAATTTTCAACCTAGAATTTCATGTCCAACCAAACTAAGTTTCATAAGTGAAGGAGAAATAAAATCCTTTACAGATAAGCAAATGCTTAGAGATTTTGTCACCACCAGGCCTACTTTACAAGAGCTCCTGAAGGAACCCCTAAACATGGAAAGGAATAACCAGTACCAGCCACTGCAAAAACATGTCAAATTGTAAAGACCATCGATGCTAGGAAGAAACTGCATCAACTAACGAGCAAAATAACCAGGTAACATCATAATGACAGGATCAAATTCACACATAAAAAAACTAACCTTAAATGTAAATGGGCTAAATGCCCCCAGTGAAAAGACACAGACTGGCAAATTGGATAAAGGTCAAGACCCATCAGTTTGCTGCATTCAGGAGACCCATCTCACATGCAGAGACACACATAGGCTCAATATAAAGGGATGGAAGAAGATCTACCAAGCAAATGGAAAACAAAAAAAAGCAGGGGTTGCAATCCTAGTCTCTTTAAACCAACAAAGATTAAAAGAGACAAAGAAGGCCATTACATAATGGTAAAGGGATCAATTCAACAAGAAGAGCTAACTATCCTAAATATATATACACTCAATACAGGAGCACGCAGATTCATAAAGCAAGTCCGTAGAGACGTATGAAGAGACTTAGACTCCCACACAATAATAATGGGAGATTTTAACACTCCACTGTCAACATTAGACAGATCGATGAGACAGAAAGTTAACAAGGATATCCAGGAATTGAACTCAGCTCTGCACCAACTGACCAAATAGAGATCTACAGAACTCTCCACCCCAAATCAACAGAATATACATTCTTCTCAGCACCACATTGCACTTATTCCAAAATTGACCACATAGTTGGAAGTAAAGCACTCTTCACCAAATGTGAAAGAACAGAAATTATAACAAACTGTCTCTCAGACCACATTGCAAACAAACTGGAACTCAGGATTAAGAAACTCACTCAAAACCACTCAACTACTTGGAAACTGAATAACCTGCTCCTGAATGACTACTGGATAGATAACGAAATGAAGACAGAAATAAAGATGTTCTTTGAAACCAATTAGAACAAAGACACAACATACCACAATCTCTGGGACACATCTAAAGCAGTGTGTAGAGAGAAATTTATAGCACTAAAGGCCCACAAGAGAAAGCAGAAAGATTTAAAACTGACACCCTAACATCACAATTAAAGGAACTAGAGAAGCAAAAGCAAACACATTCAAGAGCTAGCAGAAGGCAAGAAATAACTAAGATCAGAGCAGAACTGAAGGAGATAGAGACACAAAAACCCTT
>NW_012114799.1:3751416-3751712 GCF_000951035.1 Colobus angolensis palliatus
TATATTTAAAAAACCCCATCGTCTCAGCCCAAAATCTCCTTAAGCTGGTAAGCAACTTCAGCAAAGTCTCAGAATGCAAAATCAATGTGCAAAAATCACAAACATTCCTATACACCAATAACAGACAAAAAGAGACCAAAATCATGAGTGAACTCCCATTCACAATTGCTTCAAAGAAAATAAAATATCTAGGAATTCAACTTACAAGGGATGTGAAGGACCTCTTCAAGGAGAACTACAAACCACTGCTCAAGGAAATAAGAGAGGACACAAACAAATGGAAGAATATTCCATGC
>NW_012114799.1:3755642-3764619 GCF_000951035.1 Colobus angolensis palliatus
AAAGTTGGCAAAGGATATGAACAGACACTTCTCAAAAGAAGACATTTATGCAGCCAACAGACACATGAAAAAATGCTCATCATCATTGACCGTCAGAGAAATGCAAATCAAAACCTCAATGAGATACCATCTCACACCAGTTAGAATGGCGATCATTAGAAAGTCAGGAGACTTTTTAATCCTGCTGGAGAGGATGTGGAGAAATAGGAACACTATTGGATGGGACTGTAAACTAGTTCAACCGTTGTGGAAGACAGTATGGTGATTCCTCAAGGATCTAGAACTAGAAATACCATTTCACCCAGCCATCCCATTACTGGGTATAAACCCTAAGGATTATAAATCATGCTGCTATAAAGACACATGCACATGTGTGTTTATTGCAGCACTATTCACAATGGCAAATACTTGTAACCAGCCCAAATGTCCATCAATGATAGACTGGATTAAGAAAATGTGGCATATATATACCATGAAACACTATGCAGCCATAAAAAAGGATGAGTTCATGTCCTTTGTAGGGACATGGATGAAGCTGGAAACCATCATTCTGAGCAAACTATCGCAAGGACAGGAAACCAAACACCACACGTTGTCACCAGTAAGTGGTAACTGAACAATGAGAACACTTGGACACAGGATGGGAACAGCACACACTGGGGCCTGTCACAGGGTGGGGGTTGTAGAGAGGGAGAGCATTAGGAGATATACCTAATGTTAATGACAAGCTAATGGGTGCAGCACACCAACTTGGCACATGTATACATATGTAACAAACATGCACATTGTACACATGTACCCTAAATCTTAAAGTACAATAAAAATAAATAAAAAAATAAACAAATAGAAAGAAAAAAGGTGGACAGATAGGAGAAGGTGAAATTGCCTTATAACAGGCCAATTAATATACTTAAAAATATAATTACAGTAATGACTCTGAAGGAGTATTATAAAGTAAAATCAATCAGTTTTTATTTTAAAAAATATTTTCTCCCTAGGATTTGAATTTGAACAGATGCTCTGAGAATATCTGAGTTAGCAGGAGGGGGCGAAGAAGGGAAAAGAGTAAAGGGGAGACAAGGGGAGGTGAAACTGTGTTACTAGGTATGAATGGCATGAATTTGTAATATCACTAATTTTGACCTCTAGGAAATTTTCTTGTATTAACTAGCAAATTTTGAAAGCTGGACTGACTTTAGTGAGATAAGGTAGATAACTCGAATAAGTGATAATTGCTTTAGATAAAATAATACAGCTTTACTTCAGGTTTCTGTATAAATTTTTAAAAATATGTCTGGTGTGATTTAAAGTCATTCTTTATTAACTTCTTGAATCTACATTTCTATACCTAATAATATTAATAAAGAATCAGAGGTTCAGATAAAATGCTGATTGCATATTTATTTAAATACCAGAAAGGATTTCGGAAAGTATGATAATGACATTTCATTTACATCTCCATAAATATCATCCTATTTTAAAAGCCTGCAATTCCATAATGGGTATAAAGGCACACAATTGTGATAGTCCAAAGTAAAACAGAATTTAAACATGTGTGATGGCAACTGACCAAAGCAAGTATTTTTAGTATTTTGGAAAAATATTTTTTCTCTTTGCTCCCTCTCAAGCAGAGGGTTGAATTAACAGTATTTCTAATTTCATGCCACATTATCATCATTATACCACTTCCCCTTTTAAGAATATATATATATACATATATTTAATGCCATTCCCTGCCCCCTCCCTCACCCTATATGTCACCACCCATAGACATTCACTCTAATGTGTTTAATGATTATACTTTTGAGTATATATTTTGTACAACACATTGTTATTCTGAGTACATATTTTTAATTTATATAAATGAAATTAAGAAAGAGAAAAAAAGGGCAAAGGAATTGAATAGACATTTCTCCAAAAAAAAACTATACAAATGGCCAAAAAACACATGAAAAGATGCTCAACCTCACTAATCATTAGGGAAATGTACATTCAAATCACAATAAAATATCACCTCACAACCACTAGTAGAACTACTATTTTTTTAGAAACCCAGAAAATAACAAGTATCGTCAAGGATGTGGAGAAATCGGAACCACTTGTACATTGTTGGTGGGAGTGTAAAATGGTACAGCTGCTATGGAAAATGGTTTGGCAGTTCCTCAAAAAATGAAAAATCGAATTATTATATTAATAATTACATATAATTGTATATATAATTATTATAATAATATATTATATCATATTATATTATATTACATATTATTCAGCAACTTCTGGGGATAGACCCGAAAGAATTGAAAGCAGGGACAAGAAGAGATATTTGTACACCCATGTTCATAGCAGCTCTTTACCATATCCAAAAAGTGAAAGCAATTCAAGTACCACAGATGGATGAATAGATAAAATGTGATATACACATACAATGGAATATCATTCAGCCTTAAAGGGAAGGAAATTCTGACCATGGTACTACACGAATGAACCTTGAGGACATGACGCTAAGTGAAAGAAACCAGTCACAGAAAAACAAATACAATACCGTATGATTCCACTCATATAAGGAGCTGGGGTAGGCAAATTCATAGAGACAGAAAATAGAGCGGTGGTTGATGTGGGGGTTGGGAGTAAGGAGAATGAGGAGTTGGTGTTTAGTAGAGCTATCGTAATTGTCTTTCAGTTTGAGAAGATGAGCAAAGTTCTGGAGATGGGTGGTGGTGGTGGTTTGCACAACAATGTACTAATCCTGGTGAACTATACACTGAAAAATGATTCAGATAGTAAATTTCACATTATGTGTATGTTACCATAATTTTTAAAAATTAATCAATTTCTAAAGTTAACTGAATAAATATGAGGCATGTTAACAACAACAACAACAGCAACAACAACAAGAAAAGTTTAAATATTTAAAGAGTTTTCTTCTGAGCCAATATGAGTGACCATGGCCCGAGGAACAGTCGTAAGAGGTTCTGAGAAGGAGGGCCTGAGGCAATAGGGTTACAGCTTGGTTGTATACATTTTAGGGAGACAGAAGTTATAGGCAAAGACATAAATCAATACATGTAAGGTATACATTGGTTCAGCCTGAAAGCACAGGACATCCCAAAGCAGGCAAGGCAGGGGAGGTGAATTTGAAGATTTTCTGTTTGGCAATCAGTTGAAAGGCAGCTTTGCAGGGCCATTTAAACATATGTCAAAGAAATATATTTTGGGGTAAAATACTTTGATTTTCTTCAAGATAGCCTATCTGTCATGTGATGCTATACCAGAGTCAGGTTGAAATTTGGGATCCTACTGTCACAAAGTGTTTTGTCAGTCCTATGACCTCATATTTTAATGTTAACGCTGGTCAGTTGTGCCTAAGCTCCAAAAAGGAAGGGGTATAATAAGGTGTGTGCCACCTCCCTTCCCATCATACCTGGGAACTCAGTTTTTCAGGCTTCCCTTGGCCCAAAAGGGATCCATTTAGTTGGTTTGGCTTAGCATTTTGTTTTTGGTTTATAGGCAGGACACAAAACGTGTGTGATGTCATTTTAACAACCTACATTATGTCCTTCCCTTCTATTACTTTATACTAACAAAATCATATAAAGACCATATGATGCTTGAGGTCAGGAGTTCAAGACCAGCCTAGGCAACACAGAGAGACACTGTCTCTTAAAGAAAAAAAGGAAGAAATAATCCCTTATGCATACACATATATTAAAATATGCACAGTTATATTGTTGTGTAAAAGGGAATTAAATTTTTAAGCATTTCTACATCTTTAGCTTGCAAGCCAAATCCCTCCAAGTCATCTGAAATAAATCTAATTCATTCTTTGCAATGTCTGCATATTATTCCACAGTATGGATATAACACCATTTATTCATACAATATCTTCTCGGTTGAAAATCAGTTTATTTCCAGTTTTTAAATACTAGCACTGCACACACATTGTTATGCATATTTCTGATGGCTTAGTGTTAAACTCTGTAGGGAGAGGAGTTCAAGGCTGAAAATTATAAGGATTTTCTGAGTCCAGATTCAAGCAATGATGCTTTGGGCCTTGATGATAAGATGCAAGAACTCACCATAAAACACCATGCTTCCTTGTCCTCTAAGGCCAAAGGCAGCTGAAGGTTGAAGGAATGCTGTGCCACGCAGAGGGCATTCTCTCAGAAGGCACTAGCAGCAGAAGCAGGATGTGAGCAGATGTGTCCCTGAGCACAGATGAGGCCCTTCTGGAGACTCCCAGAAATCACTGGGGGAGATTCTGCCCAGGCTTGGAGTCTCCACAGTTGTTCCGCCATGATTTGTGCCATCAGGTTGTGGCAGCTTGGAGACATCTGGGTTGAACAGGAAGCTTCCCATGTTCAAGGTAATGATGATGCACATCTTTGCTCTGACAAATTCAAGGGATTCATTACTATGAAAATCATCATAGGGGTTCTACATTTTGCAGGGCAAGCTAGAGAATTGCATAAGCAGCTCTATTTCTCTTCAACAGTAAGAGTAAAATAAATCTGGCAGGAGAGGACACTGGGGATATAAATGGCAAGTGTCAGAATGATAAAAGATTCCATAAAGCATGTGGTATGAATAAGAGGGAGAGAAAAGAATTTGGAGACTTTATTCATTTCCCCTCCCTCTTGCTGAATCTTAATTCTCCACTTTATTACCAGTCATTTAAAATTAAATTCCCCATGAGGGACTTCCAATGAAGGAACTCTGTCCATATAATCCTGCCCAGGGACCCACTCCACCCAAGTACATCAATTGTCTGGGTTTATTCTTAAGCTCACAATGTAGTTAAATGGCCAGGAGAAGAATGGTTAAGTGTTCATTCTGAGAACTCTGTCTGCATTATTGCCAAGTCATTTGCATAATAATTTCCACTGATCTGTATGCTGTTTCACCTGATTCCACTCATGCATTCACACATAATTGCAATATTTTAAATATCTTTAAAACTCAGAGGGAGGAGAAAAAGACAGGGCAGAGTGAGAGAGAAAAATAACTAATTGCTGAGATGGCCACAGATTTTCCCACCCCACCATCTGCTCTGCTGTTTTTGCTGCGTCCTTTCAATGTGAAGTTTGCACACATCCCCAGAGCTCTGTGAAGTTTGCACATAACTTTCAATCTCCTCTGCCAAGCTGTCAAGCCCAACACCTACCTCCCCCTTAAATTTGATTTCCTGTTGCCCCCTACTACCAACTCTCCTTGGCCTCTCCCCTAAATCTCCTTGAGTTTCCTTGAGTCTAAGTTTCATACTTGCTGTCCCCCACCGATGTTGTCTTCTCTCTTCTAATTAAGCCTCCTCTTCCTTCCAGATCCAGCTCAAGCCCAAGAACGTAAACTCCCCATAGGGAGAGACTTTTTGTCTCTTCTGTTCACTGTTATATCCCCACAGTTACTGACACATGGTAGCTGCTAAATAAATATTTGCTAAATGAATGAAAAGTTACGCCTACTTCTGACTCTCAGCCCATTTTACCACCTGCCAACTATAGTGACATTTGTAGCTCTTATCACCTGCACTTGCATCTTTCCTCATTTACTGCCTAATCTGATCAGGCAGCTGTGCCCATTTTGTTCATCTCATCTTCAGTAGATTGAAACATCCTCTAGGATAA
The DNA here is from genome assembly GCF_000951035.1 of Colobus angolensis palliatus. Lineage (NCBI taxonomy): Eukaryota > Metazoa > Chordata > Mammalia > Primates > Cercopithecidae > Colobus > Colobus angolensis. The sequence goes on from NW_012114799.1 coordinate 3,761,264, forward strand.
GGATCTCTTCCAATTCACTTTTCTTTGAGCCACCATTCACATCCACATCATTCAGTTATGCTGTCAACTGAGTACTTTAATTTTAAATTATTCAGCATCAACAGTGTGATAAATCTGTTTGTCAGTTTTCATCCTCTGCCACCCCCAAGTACAGGGGATAGTTAGTTTGAAATCTCTAATCAAGCATCCACACACCACCAGCCTTCAGCCAACATTATAACGAATCAACACTGGAGGGTTTCCCGAGAGCTTAAGGGACGCTAGAAATTATTTTTCATCACTGAAATGCATATTGATCAAGGTATGTGGATTGACTACAAATATTGTTCAAGCACTTCTGCCATTGCTTGAACAAACCATCAGCATCTTTCTCTTGGAAAACTACAACAGCTTCCTAACTAGTTTCCCTGCCCCTCTCTCTTGTGCAGGCTTACCACACCTCCAAATTCAACCCCTTCTTCACTATGCAAAGTGATATTTATAAACAGAAAGCTAATTGTTCATACACTCCCTTAAAGCTCTTCAGTGGCCTCTGTGCAATGCATGGCAACTGAAGAGTTCAAGGCATTGAGGATTCGTCTCCTGCATATTTCTCTAGCCTTGTCTTTCAACATCCACCACCTTCACTCCCCATCCCCTTACCACACACACACACACACACACACACACACATACACCATCATTTTATTGCACGTGCACTTAGACAGTTCACACTGTCATGTAAACCAAATTTGGGAACTCAAACAAATGCAGTTTCCCACTTTATCTGCATTTGCAAATGAGAAATGGTGACTCATGTCTGAGCCTCTATGAGTCCAGGCCCCTCATCTATGAAGAAAAGTAATTCTCTCATTGCTAATTTTCTCAGCAGGGATTTCAGTGTATCCATTGGGGGTTATATAACTTCCATTTCTTTTTATAACTTTTATTTTAGGTTCAGAGGTAAATGTGCAGGTTTGTTATACAGGTAAATTGCATGTCATGGAGGTTTGATGTACAGATTATTTCATCACCAGGCTAATAAGCACAGTATCCAATACATAGTTTCCTGCTCCTCTCCCTACTCCCACCCTCCATCCTCAAGTAGACCCCACTGTCTGTTGTTCCCTTCTTTCCCTTCTTTGTGTCTATGTGTTCTCAATATTTAGCTCCCATCTCTCAGCAAGAACATGCCGTATTTGATTATCTGTTCCTGCGTTAGTTTGCTTAGGATCATGACTTGCATCTCCATCCACATTGCTGAAAAGGATATGATCTCATCCTTTTTTATGGCTATGTAGTATTTCATGATGTATGTGTACCACATTTTCTTTATCCAATTCACCATTGATGGACATGTAGGTTGATTCCATGTCTTCGTTGCTGTGAATAGTGCTGCAACAGACATAACAGGTGCATGTATGTGTCTTTATGGTAAAACAATTTATATTTTGAGGGGTGTATACCCAATATTGGGATTGTTGGGTTGAATGATACTTCTGTTGTAAGTTATATGAGAAATTGCCACACTACTTTCCAAAATACTTCCATTTCTTAAAAGTTAGAAAATAAGATGACCAGAAAAAAAGAATTGTTGAGCAGAGGAAAAGGCTGACCACTGACTCTATGTATCTTTGCTTTGTTATAAAAGTCTTTTCAGTCTTGGGATACAGAATAATATACAAGTCAGAAGACGAGCTCTGAACCGTGTTGTCCAGAGACACATCCTGCCTCCATCACATATTCTAGTGACTCCTTGAGCAAGTTATTTAATTCCTCAGGGACTCAGTTTCTGGATTTGTTAAATGATGACAATAACAGCACTTATCTGGATTTTTATGAGAGTTAAATAAATTAATACTTGTAAAATACTTAGCATAATGCCTGACATGAAGTGAGGACTCAGTAAAGGTTTCATTATTATACTCCAATTTGTAAATCAAAGGTCACCATATTGATACCTTGATGGTATTATCACGGAAGAGAGTGATGGAGTGTGGTTGAATGAGCATTGTCCCAGAGACCTAGTTTCTAGGGTCTGCTCTGCCACTCCCTAACTGTGTGGCATTTGTTGAGTCTCAACCTAACTGTAGTACTTGATTTTCCCAATAAGAGTGTTGAATGGAGCATTGTTATTCAAATTTTAGCAATAAAACGCTCTTTCTAATGATATATACCATATATGTGATATATAAAATTTATATATCATATATAAATCATATATGTGATATATAATTATATATTTATATGTATGTATATAATACATATATTATATATGATATATAATCATATATACATATGTATGTATATACACATACGTATATATATCTGATATATAATCATATGTGTGATACATAATTTATATTATGTATCATATGTGCAATATAAATCATATATATGATTATATACAATCATATATATGTCTATCTACACATATATAACTTTGCATAGTGAAGATTGGGTCGGCCTTGGAGGTGGGGCAAGATTGCACAAGAAGGTGTGGGGGTGGTCAGGGAAATGGTTAGGAAGCTGTTGCAGTTTTCCAAGAGAAAAAAGCTGATGTGCCTGAACAATATTTTTATTTTTATTTATTTTTTATTTTATTTTATTTTTTAAGTTCCAGAATACATGTGAAGGATGTGCAGGTTTGTTACATAGGTAAACATGTGCCATGGTGGTTTGCTGCACCTGTCAACCCACCACCTAGGTATTAAGCCCAGCAAGTATTAGCTCTTTTTCCTAATGTGCTTCCCCCTTGCCCCCGCCGACAGGCCCCAGTGTGTGTTGTTCCTCTCCCTGTGTCCATGTGTTCTCATTGAACAATATTTTTAGGCAATCTACATACCTTGATCATTGTATATAATATATATGACAATCTACATACCTTGATCGTTATATATAATATGTATGACAATCTACATACCTTGATCATTGTATATAATATATAATATACATATAATATAATGTATAATATATGTATGTATATTTTATATGTGTGTATATGTGTATCTATACACGTATAATATATGTATATAATATACATATATGTATATGGTATATATAATATATAATATATACACATATATGTGTTTAACATATTTAATGTATATAATACATAATGTATATACATATGTGTGTTTGATATATTTAATTTAAATGATATATAATGTATATATGCATATATATGTGTGTGTGTATTTACCATGTGGCTAAAACTTTTGAAAGTACTTTTGAAAGGGAAAGTCTTTCCTAAATTGAAAATCCTTAAAAGTCATGTAATCCAGTGATCTCACCTAGGAGCCTTAGGGTTGTCCATATCATCTGTCACTTGGGTGACAGAGCAAAACTCTGTCTCGAAAAAGAAGGAAGGTAGGAAG
>NW_012114799.1:3766105-3813096 GCF_000951035.1 Colobus angolensis palliatus
AGTGTGCTTACACAAACCTAGATAGCATAGCCTACTAAAATACAGCATTATAATGTAGGACTACCATTGCATATGTTGTTCATTATTGACTAAACCATTGTTATGAGGCACGTGGCTGTATTTGGAAATTAGGACATTGGAAGGTAATTAAGATTAAATGAGTCATAGGGTGGGGACCTGAACTGACAGGATTAGTGCCCTTATAAGAAGTGACACTGGAGAGTTGACCCTCTTCCCTCCCACACACATACCAAGGAAAGGCCATGTGATGATGCAGCAAGGAAGCAGCCACCGGCAAGCCGAGAATAGCGCCCTCACCTGAAACCAAGCCCTGCTGGCCCCTTGATCTTGGGCTTCCCAGCCTCCATAACTGTGAGAAAATAAATGTCTGTTGTTTAAACCATGCACTCTGTGGTATTTTGTTATGTTGCCTGAGCAGACCAGCATAGAGATCTTTGGTTTTAAGGATGTCGCACATGCGGTTTTGGGCTGTTGAGCTGCCTAAGGAAACATTATCATCCTCTGGACAGAGACTGCATGCTGGCAATCAAAACCAGCTTTGTTCCGCTCTATAACTCTCTGGAAATGTTTGAATCCACTCTGGCAATGTGTTTATTCCTTTGCAATGTGCCAACTGGAGCTTCAAAAGCCTTCTTGAGATCAAGCTTTTGAAAATGTGGCTTAGTGCATGAATGACTGTCAGCGAAGGTCACTCTCCATCCCTGCCAACTGATTTGGCCTGCATAGGCTCCTCCCCTCTGCTGGGGCCAGGAGGGTAGGCAGAAGAATGTGGCTTCCAGACCAAAACAAACCACACTGAAAAATATATAGTCATGCAGACACATACATAGATAGCCTTGTTATAACAATAATGTATGCTTATTGTAGAAAAATTGAAAAAATCATTTAAGTATGAAGAAGAAAATTTTAATTACCCATAATCCCACTGCTTAGATGCGCTTCCTTCCAGTCGTGTGTGTGTGTGTGTGTGTGTGTACAGAATTGGGATCATACCATATATATGTATGTAGATATCCTCCTTTATCATTTAACATCATTTATCATGGATGTATTGTAAAGTCATTAAGTGTTCTTCAAAAAAATACTGTTTTAGTGACATTTTCCACGTATGACCTTTACCTAAGTGCATGAATCTATTCATGTAAAAATGCCAAAGGGAAAGGGGCTGATGGTAGCTTGACTTCCTAGTGCTTTGAACTCCTTAGCAGTGATTGCCAGAACCAAGGTGGGCTGCCCAGAGAAATGGTGGGATCTTTTCTTTCTCTAGAATAATTTGAGAACAAAAAAGTCCCCTCCAGTGGGGGGGTGCAACTTTTTAAAAAGTTTCTCAGGCATGCCTGTCATCTGGGGTCACAACCAGTCACCTTGGGTTTTTACTCCTTCCCTCACCCTGCCATCGAGACACAGCCCTGGAAGGATGCTGACAAACAGATGCGCTTGTCTCTTTTCTGCAGGCCAGTGTCTAAAATCCTAGACTGTCAGGTCCACCTCTTTCCATCCCCTGGGAGAGGACACAGAGACCTAGAGAACAGAGACGGGGGCTCGTGAGGGGCAGCCCTGAGACAGGAACACAGATCTAGCGCCTCAGGCTTGCTCCTTTCTCTTCCTTTTATTGTAAAGAAGATTTTTTTTCAGGCATACAAAAAAGTATAATCCAAAAAGATACTTTGTTTCCACCACTCGACTTCAGAAATAAAAATATCTCTGAACTTCTTCAGTTCCCTGTCCCATTTCTCGCCCTTCCTCCTCACCTCACCCTAAATAGTGACTACAGTCCTGAGTTTTTGGTCTTCATACCACAGAGATTTTCATATGTTTACTGCATATGCACGCAAATAATCATATATTTTTTAATTGAGATGGAGTTTCACTCTTGTCACCCAGACTGGAGTGCAATGGCACAATCTCAACTCACTGCAACCACCACCTCCCAAGTTCAAGTGATTCTCCTGCCTCAGCCTCCCAAGCAGCTGGAATTGCAGGTGTGCACCACCACATCTGGCTAATTTTTGTATTTTTGGTAGAGACGGGGTGTCACCATGTTGGCCAGGCTGGTCTCAAACTCCTGACCTCAGGTGATCCACCCACCTCAGCCTCTTGAAGTGCTGGGATTACAGGCATGAGCCACCATGCCTCGGCTGAAATCATATTTTTTACATTTTAAACTACATATACTTGCTTTCATACTTTGGGACCCTTTTGTAACTTTTTTTGTTTCACTCAATACTTTTAAAGAGTCATCTACGTTTTAACATCAAGAATATTCCAGACTATGAATGTGTCACAATATATTTACCTATTCTCAGGTTTGTGAACATTTAGGACATGTTTTACCACCACAGAGGCACAGCAATGAATATTCTTGCACAAGAATATTGTACCTAACTTTTTCCTGGGCTGAGCTCACTAAGCTAAGTAGCCTGTGATCGTGAGCTATTCCCCTGATATGCATAGATTCTGGTTACAGTTCTGTAGTTACTAAATTTGTTTTATGCCATCCTGGAGAGGATGGAAAGGAAACAGCAGTAGTGGAATGAATGAGTTGGACCCAGAACAACTTGGCAGGTGGAAATACATGTAGGAAAACCCCTGTTGAAAAATAGAAGAGGGGAAAAAATCCCGGGAGAAACTGCTCCCAACTCCACCCTGTGATCAGTTCCCAAACTCCTTTCCTGGAGGAGCTATGAGGCCTGTACGAGATAGAGGGTCATAGACTCAGACATTTATTGATTGAAAAAATGTTAAGTCTAACTCCTTTGTCTTTTTGATCATTAAATGAAAAATGCCATAGATGCTAAAGTTCTTCTGAAACATTTGACTGCCTGAATTAGAAACAATTTTTTTATCATTGCCTCAAGTTTTCTAATAGCTATTTTTTAAGAGAATATTCTTGAAGAATTCAAGCAACATCATCAAATAACATTTATTCATTTGAAGTTTTATCCTCTCTTTCTGTTTTTAAGATCCTCTGAAAAAGCTTAATGTTTATCCCTCCAATTTTGGCTTGCTTTAGCAAGTACTAAAATTTTTGCCCTGAGTTTTTTTTTTTTTTTAAACAAAGCTGAAATTAACACTGCTCTCTTGACCCAGCTACAAAAACTCTTCCTTTTCATAATGACTTTCATCCATATGGGAAGGAAGCTTATGAGTTTATCACCAGCCATGGAAAATGAAATTCTCTAAATCTCAATGAAATAATGTCTGTCTTTGGCCTTTCTTAACCAAAAGAGTGAAGGATTTAGACACAAAGAAAACAGATAGTTGAAATCTGGGCACCTTGCCTTCCCAGAATATGCTTGCTCCAAAGTAGGTCAGACTGTATTGCTACAAATCTTAACAATTCTTTTTAATACTTTCACTGGTTACATTTGAGGGCTTGGAGAGAGAATAATTCCTTCAATTAATTAAAGAAAAATTACAGTAGTGAAAGAAAGACTCCAGGAGTGCCAAGGATCTCTATCTCTAACCCCAGTGAGTTCATCAACATTAAAATTATTATCAAAAGAATCACTGGTAGTGACGCAATTATTATACAATGGATGCTCCCATGGCCTGCCATGGTTGACTGCGGACATTCATTCTCCCTCCTAGTGTCTGAGCTGACGCAGCTTCAGGAGAGGCCAAGACCAAGCTGCAAGAAGAGAAAACTGGAATGAATTCGACCTCTCTCAGATTGACATCCTTCTCCAGAGGTGTCCAGGGATGGTGTTTTTTAAACCCAGAATTCAGGAGAAACTTATTAGAAGGCACAGATTTTGATGGAGGTGTGTGTGAGTGATGCAAATATACTGAAAGCTTGCATATTCTAAGTCCCTGGGGGCATATTGTTTCTGAATCCAAATTCTATTTTTCTTTTTTTTTTTTGGACCCTCTTATACTTTTTCCTTAACCACAAAGTGAAACAGGTGTACCTAAGAGCAACCTTGCCAGGAAGTAAACAGTACATTTTAGTCACAGAATCAAAATGTTGCCAGTTTATTTTATTTTATTTTTTTGGAGAGACAGGGTCTCACTCTGTCGCCCACCCTGGAGTGTAGTGGCTTAATCACAGCTCACTGTAGCCTCGACCTCCCAGGCTCAAGCTAAATTTTCTTTCTAATTATGTATTTGTGACTTCAAAATCTTTTAAACTCCTTTTCTAAATCATCACAAGCCAGCAAAATCTGCTGGGCTTTAAGGGATTTTTTAAAAGACCTCTAGCTTATTCTCTTAGCACATCTGAGTCTCTGCAAGAAATTATCCCAGAAAGATGACTCTTCATTAAGCTATGCAGAAACAAAATTTTCCAGTGTTCCCCCAATTAACCAATCTAGGACAACACAGATACCATCAACAAATTCTTTCTTCTGTGTGTCTAAAAGACAGAGGCCTTATTTCAGTCCTCACTGGGAGGGAAATATTGTTCTTGCATTATTATTTGTGTACCTAATGTTACTTTCTTAACCATATTTATCAGCTATTACCAAAAATATACTGCATAAGAAGCAATCTGAAAACTCAATGGTGTAACAAATGTATTGTTCTTGCTCAGGTATTTGTGTGTCGTTAGAGATGTGATGAGCCTGGGTTGACCTCAGCTGGTTTGGCATTGAAGCTGTGGGTTGAGACCAGGTCTACGCTACTTGTCTCTCATTCTCTCAGATCAGCAGCTTCCAGGGGTCTGGTTTTCCTGTGTGGGGAGAAGCAGAAGCATAAATGAACAAGCCCAGCCCCACTGGTAGATGTAAAGCCTATGTCTGCTTCACACCCACCAACATTCCTTTGGCCAAAGCAAATCACACTGCCAAACCTAACATCAATGGAGCCAAACAATAAACCCCACTCTCCATGGTAGAACCACAAACTCAGATGACAAGAGTGTGGGCTGAAGGGCAAGTGGCAAAAATAGTATAAGCTACCACCCAAATATTTTCTATTTTAAACTTATAAAGCTATAGTTTATAACCATTTTTGGAACCTTAGAAGACCCCACAGAGAATGAGATAAGCTTCTGAATTTCCCCATTACTGGGTATACACCCAAAGGAAAAAAAGTTATTCTAGCAAAAAGATACATGCACATGTATGTTCGTCACAGCATCTTTCACAGTAGCAAAGACATGGAATCAACCTAAGTACCCATCAGTGGTGGACTGGATAAAGAAAATGTGGTACATATTGGCATGGTTTGGCTCTGTGTCCCCATCCAAATCTCATATTGGATTGTAATCCCCAGCGTTGGAGGGAGGGCCTGGTGGGAGGTAATTGCATCACAGGATGCTCGGGGTGTCGCTTTGCCAGCCAGAAACCTCTGTGGCCAGTGTCGCCTTTGCCCGAGTTTTTGCTCAGGCCCACTGGGCTCGTTCCAGCCCCTTGGCCTAGCAGGCTGCACTCAGCTAGTGCTACTGGCCCAAATCTCATGCCTGCTAAGGACAAGCCAAACACAGAATAGCAAAGGGTGTGTCAGTGAGTGAGCATGGGGTCTGGCCACTAAACACAGCCAGGCATGCTGACTGCAGTGGGGTGGGCAACTCCTAGTGCCAGCACTGACCCTGGCTCTCTGTGAAGCTGCAGCTGGACCAGACATACCACAAGCAGCTTCCACTGCTGGCACCAGGGAATGTGGTGGCGCCTGGAGGCTTGGTGACAGTAGGAACTGCAGAGCCTCAAAAAGGGTGTCACAGTCCTGGCTCGGGGACTGTCCCCAAAGGGCCACAGCCCTTCTCTCTTTCTGTCTTCTCTCCTTGTCACCCACAACGTGGCGAGCAAGAGGTATGTTTCAGCCCTGTTTGTATTACAGCTCTTTAAGCCCCACCATTCAGCAGGTCTCAAGTTCTTGTCCGGTGTCCAGGAAGAATGAGGTGCACAGACAAGGACAGGATGAGCAACATGAAGAGGAGTTTTACTGAGAGACAAACAGCTCAAAGGAGACCTGCAGGCAGGTCATCCCGATGAATGTTCAGCTCTCAGCAGAGAGGAGACCCTGGAGTGGGTAGCTCCTCTTCACAGGCAGGTCATCCCATTGTCTCTTCAAGTCTGGCTGAGTCTGGGCTTTTATGGGCTTCAGAGAGGAGGAAGTGTGTGCTGATTGGTTCATGGACAGCCATGGGCAGGCTCAGAAAATGCATCCTAAGTTCACATTCTGGTCCATCAGTCCAGCCCCCAAGCTTCAGGTTTGAAGGTGGGGCTTCTGGCTTGAAGGTGGGGCTTCACCCAGGACCCACCCCTTTCCACCCAGAAGTCTGTCTGCTTTCTGCTGCTGCTCAGGCTGTTTGTGTTGAGGGGCACCTGCAGGCCCATGTGGAGCCTCCCTCAGCACCCTCTCAGCCTCCCTCCCATGCTTGTCAGTGCCCAAAGTCTGGAGGGAGCAGAGGCAGCAGAGGGCTGGTATGTCAGCACTGCCCCAAGCGTGGCCACACTCAGCCAGGTTGCAACAGCACCCAGACTCATCCTCAACTTTGCTCTGAGATCAGAGCAGGCACTGGGAGTGGGGAGAGGCCGGGCAGCAGGAGCAAGAACTTCTGAGCCTGTGGGGATAAGGGGGACTTCCTAGACCCCCAAGAATGCAGAGATGCCCAGGTCTGCATCTGCAGCTGTCAACTCAGGCAGGGGCAGGGCTTCTACCTGTTCCCAGCTCCCACCGGCTCCATGGAGCATGCAGCCACAGCCCTGCCTCCCTAACTGCAGCCAGCATCATGGCAGTGGTCACTCCAGGTGGGCCACTGCTGCCATCAGTTAGATCATGGAAACAGTTTCTAATGGTTTAGCACCATCCCCCTAGTGCTATCTTGTGATAGAGTTCTCACGAGATCTGGTTGTTTAAAAGTGTGCAGCACCTCCCTGCCCGCTTTCTACTCTGGCCATGTAAGATGGGCCTGCTTCCTCTTCATCTTTCACCATGATTGTGAGTTTCCTGAGGCCTCTTCATCCATGCTTCCTGTACAGCCTGTGGAACTGTGAGTCAATTAAACCTCTTTTCTTTACAAATTACCCAGTCTCAGGTATTTCTTCATTGCAGTGCAAGAACGGGCTAATAGACATATACACCATGGAATACTATGCAGCCATAAAAAGAATGAAATCATACCCTTTGCAGCAACATGGATGCAACTGGAGGCCATTATCGTAAGTGAATTAGTGCAGGAACAGAAAACCAAACACTACATGTTCTCACTCATAAATGGGTACTAAACATTGAGTGCTTATGGACATAAAGATGGGAACAATAAACATTGGAGACTACCCGAAGCGGGAGAGATGGAAGGGGGTAAGGGCTGAAAAACACCTATTGGGTAGGTACTATGCTCACTTTCTGGGTGGCGGGACCATTCATACCCCAAACCTCAGCATTGCACAATATATTCATGTAAGAAACTTGCATGTTTACCCTATGAATCTGAAACAAAAGTTGAAATTATTATTATTAAAAAAAAGTTTCTGGCTGGGTGTGGTGGCTCACACCTGTAATCATAACACTTTGGGAGACCAAGGCGGGTGAATCACCCGAGGTCTGGTGTTCAAGACCAGCCTGGCCAACATGGCGAAACCCCACCTCTACTAAAAATACAGAAATTAGCTGGGCATGGTGGCAGGTGCTTATAATCCCGGCTACTCAGGAGGCTGAGGCAGGAGAATCATTTGAACCCAGAGGGGGCAGAGGTTGCAGTGAGCCGAGATCGCATCACTTCACTCCAGCCTGGGTGAAAGAGCAAAGCTCTATCCCAAAAAGAAAAAAAAAACCTTCTGGATTTCAATGTTGGCTCCTTCACCAGGTGGCTAGGTAACTTTGGGCAGATTATTTATGTTTCCCAGGCCTCAGTCCCTGAGTGTGTAAAATGAGAGAAATAAGCCTACTTTTCATGACTGCTAGGATGACTAAATGAGACAGTATAAAGAGCTTAACATAGTGTTGTACATAGAAAATGGGCTCAACAAATAGTAGCTGTTAATAACAGCTATTCAATAGACACTTGTTGGAAACTTCCTACATTTGTTTGAAAATTTCAGGAATTTTTCTAGGCTGTGATGATATAAAGATATCTAGTACAGTACCCAAAACAGGTAAATGGTAACTAGGGGTGCATGGGCAGGAGGCACCCAACCAGCCCGGAGCGTCAGGAAAAGCCCCTAGTAGAGATGATACAGACAGAGTCTTAGAAATGAATGTGAATTTGCCAGAGAGGTGGGGAATTTGCCAGACACTGGGAGAGGCAGTGAGGGCATTTCAATCAGAGGAACAGGCAAATAGAACCTGGTGTGCTCAGAAGAGACATTCTGTGGATACATAGTGGAGAAGAAGATAAGCTGGAGGAGTGAGAGGAGCTAGGGGACAAGTTTAGTTATCATAATTATTTTTTGCTAAGGAGTTGGATTATATCCCAAAGGCCATTAGCCAACTAATACTGTTCAAATTGGAATCAGTCATTTAATTGCATCATCTCCGAACTAGATTAATGCTACACAGTCTCATTTAAACTCCTGTGACACAGAGAGGTCTGGAGTCTGTTGGAAATGAGATCTTCAGTCACAGCTGCTAAGAGGAAAACAGGAACCTTGGCTGCACTTTCGATCTCACGCAATTCAGCAAAAGTTTAATGGAACCTCTCTCTGTGCCCAGCACAAGTACTTGGCGCTTGGGATAGAGGGATGGAGTGGAGTGAAAAGTGTGAATAGACACGATCTCTGCTCCTAGAAGTTCCAACATAAGGGTTGGGTTCCAGCAAAAGGCAAAGCGTGTCTCATAAAAGTGCTGTATCTGTGACATGTGCCCTGCCTTCAGCCCTCAGCCTGTCCCATCTCAGACCATGCCTTCTTTCAGGTTATATTTCCTGGACAGTAAACAGGGCTCACCTCCACTGAGCTGGATGGGCTTTTCTGGGTGCCACTCAATGCTGGTTCTCCCTCTCCTGCTTCATCCCCATGGTTTTCTTGAGGAAAGAAGACAGGGTCAGCAGAGGGTGAAGCGTTGAGAGTGAAGGGAGACTTGGACTCATTGTTCCTCGCCTTTCCTGCAGAGGAACAATTAAACAGCTTGGGAAGCCCAATTCTGTATCTCATGGGCATTGAAGAAAGGGATTTTAAAAAGCTGATTGTAGGCATTAATTAGTATGAGTTTCTGCTACGTTTTTTAATGTTGTACTTGTCACACCATTCAGTGGTCATTATCCCTTTTTAATGAATCCACAAGGTTAGTTTTATGATTGGCAAGAAATTCAGAGTTTCAGAAGAGACTCTGTATGTTAGAGAACCCCTCAGGCCAAGGTCGTTCTTTCTAACAAGTGGATAAGCAGCCCCCTTTCTAGGGGGCTCCAGCCTCATGGGGACCCCCTGTGGGCCAACATCCTTCACCTGGATGCTACTTCTCCAGATGCTTCCAACCTTTAGGCCCCAGTCCGCTCTGCTTCCATCCGAGGTCACCCAGTCCTTTCACACCACGATAGACTCCAATGCTGAATGCCTGGACCTCTAAGCAAGTGCTCCTCTCAGTTCCTCTTGTGAGTGTTGGGTGCCACCTCATCTTTCCCCAAGACATTAGAAGCCAAAGGTCAGAGACACCTTTTCAGATTTTCCTGCTGCCCTAGCTCAGAGCCAGTGGGTGGGATCCACTTTCGCTTGATGAAGATGATTTTTGAGCCATCCCCCAGCAGGAAGTTTCTGTAGGCAGGCTCTGCCCTGTCGCGGGTCAAGCAGGACCCAATTTTCTATTTCCATTCATTTCTTGTTGCACTGTAACCACATACCACAAATGTGGTCGCTGAAAACCACCCAGAGATTGATTATCTCACCCTTCTGAAGGTTGGAAGGTTGACACAGGTCTCACTGGGCTAATACCAAGGTGTCAGTAGGCTGCATTTCTTCTGGAGGCTGTAAGGGAGAACCATTCTTCTTGCCTTTTCCAGCTTCTACAGGCTTCCTGCATGTCATGGCCTCAACCTCTTCCATCTTCAAGCCAGCAGTGGGTGGTCGAGGCTTTCTCACAAGGCAGCACTCTGGCACCGACGCTTCTCCCCTCCTCTGCCACATTTAACGACCCTGTGATCACGTTGAGACTGCCAGGATAATCCAGGACCACCTCGTTTTCTTCAGGTTAGCTCATTAACAATCTCATTCCATCTGCTCCCTTCATTCCTCCTTCCATGTAACATAGCATATTCACAGGCTCCTGGGACCAGGACGGGGATGCATGTGCAGGCCGTGATTGTGCTTACCGCAGTGATCAAGGTGAAGGAGACATGCAAAAACAAACAAACAAACAAAAACCCATTTCCCCAGCTTGTTTAGTGGGACAGACACAACCAGAGAGAGCCCCACTAGGCGGAATGCTCCCAAACAGGAAGGGAAAAGGATTTACTGTTATAGAAACATTTCATTTCCTCCACTTCTTTTATCTTCCCAGGATTTGAAGTTGCCAGAAAGGTGGGAGCCTTTCCTTTGTTTATGGCTGTGACTTTGACACGTTAATGACAGGGGACTTTGCTAGCCTTGAAAGAGAGGGGAGGACCGAGGAGACAGCTTGCCTTTCTCCCATCTGCCACGGGCCTATCGGAGCCATCATTTCACCTGGCTCTGCGGAGGTTTTCTTCATGTATTCCACGAGGATGAGGCCATCTGCTTCCCTATCTGTAATTAGTTGCACACTTGTGCTTCTGCTGCTATTGCACTATGTTATTATGTTCGGGTTTTTAAAAGTATGAGGTGCACCTCCCTTGCTTGAATCGAGACTCCCTCAGAGAAGGGTGCATGTTTTACAGTGCCTGAGAGAGGGTGTCTGACGGTGAAGGAAGCTCTGGGGGACGTCCTGAATCCTTGCGCAGCAGTCAGGCCGCAGTCTTACTCTTACCTCCTGGGAAGACGCAGTCACAGTCAACAGGGAAACATCTTGCCATCAATTCTGAAAGCCTTGTGCAAGCTGCTTGGCTTTGTATTTCAGGAGACGGTGGAAGGCCAGCTGGGTGTCCAGAGCAGGAGATAGGGACCAGAAGGGGAAGATGGGATCCTGAGTGTGAGTCATTCTCACCATTCTGTCCTCAAAGAGAAAATATTGGTGGTGGGCACCAAGCAGAGGCATAAACAGGTCCTAATATTAAGAGCAGGGAGAAGAGAGGGGATGAGGATGTAGCAGCAAGGAAAAATAGTTGGTAAGAGAATAGTTGATGGAAGACTAAACAGCTTTAAAAGTTAGATTTAAAAAAAAGAGCAGCAATTCCTTTTGCCCTCCTTGTCTGGTGTTACTTGGTCTTGTCAAGATTTTTTCATCATGGTCCTGTCAACAAATTACCTGGTAGGAAAAAAAAAAATAATGAAAACGTTTTCCTTTTACAGAATGTGCTCACAGAAAGCAACTCTTCCCCCAAGGACTTGCCCTAGTCCCATCTCCGCATCTGGGGCCTGGAGGGACAGAGGGAGTCAGAGCATGTGGCTTGGTGGTCTTCAAGAGGGACGTTCTCTGGCAGTGTGGGAACCACACATCAGGCAGCAGCTGGTCTATACATGTCTCGGTGGGAGAACTGACGTAGGGACTGACCCTAGTTCCCTCCTGGATCCTGCTGCCCTGCCACTTTTTGGTGGAAACGCAGGGGAGAGCCAAACTGAGTAGTCAGAGCTCAACTGTTTCAATAGACCTCAGCACAAGAGCTGCTAGGAGTGGTCATGGCTTCTATGAGTGAGCTATTTTATTTTTGAATAGATAACACAGTCACATAGGGTAAAATTGCAAAGGAATAAAAGAGTACACAGTGAAAAGATTTCCTCCCACCCTTGGCTCCAGATACCTAATTCCTTCACTGGAACCAACTAATGTAATTAATTTCTTGCACACCCTGCCAGAAGTATTTAATGCATATATAAGCAAACATATATAAGTATCCTCTCCCTTTCTTTTAAAACTTAATTGTATTATTTTAAAGGGATTTTATTCTTTAGATCACTTTTAGATTCATGGCAAAATTGAGCAGAAGGCACAGGGACTTCCCATATTCTCTCTGCCCCATACACCCACAGCCTCCCCGCTTATCAACATCCATCACCAGAGTGGTACATGTTGTTACAATCAATGAACCTACGTTGATGCAACATTACCACCCAAAATCCATAGTTTACATTAGGGACACTTTTACTGTTGTACACTGTAGAGATCCGGGAAAATATATAATGACATGTATCCAGCATTGCAGTAGTATCACTGCCCTAAAAGTCCCTGTGCAATCCCTCCGCACCCCAACCCCTGGCAATCACTGATCTTTCTACTGTCTCCATAGTTTCACCTTTTCCTAAATGTCACATAGCTGGACTTCTACAGCATGTAGTCTTTTCAGATTGGCTCCTTTCATTTAGTGATATGCATTTTAAGTTTTCTCTGTGTCTTTTTTTGACTTGACAGCTCATTTCTTTTCAATGCTGAATGATACTCCATTGTCTGGATGTACCAGAGTTTATCCATTCACTTACTGAAGGGTATCATGGTTGCATCTAAATTTTGGCAATTATGAATAAAGCTGCTGTCAATATCCATGGGCAGGTTTTTGTGCAGACATAGGCTTTCAACTCGTTTGGGTCAATATCAAGGAGTGTGATTGTTGAATCACGTTGCCTCCCTCACCCCCTTTTATCCATATACAATGTTCTGCGTCTTGCTTTTTTTGGCTATATTTTAGATATCATTCCGTATTATCTCCAATGAACTCTTTATGTCAGTAAAAAACAAATGCATGGGAAGGATTATGCATCTAAGCTTATGACAACAAGAACACATTTTTCTTTGATAGCCGTTTTATGAGACATGGTCGTGAAAGATGAAAAAACCCATTGGGAGAAAAAAAACCCTGTTGAGGAAAACCTATGGTGTAAATAGTTTATTAAATTTAAATCGGGGAGTTGGGGAGGGAAACATTCTGGAAGCAGGAACATCATCACGGGGCACGGGGGACAAGCACACTGTGTGACGAAAGGAACAAAGGATCTAGAGTCAGAAGCTGGTTCAAACTCTGGCTCCTTCTCTTGCTGTGCAGCCTTAGACAAGTCATTCTTGGACCTGGATCCTCAATTTTCTCACCTATAAAACAGCACTTATAAAAATGCCTATTCACTAGTTTTTGGAAGAATCCAATGAGATAATGCACGAGACAGAAGTCTTTGGAAAACATGAAGTGCTAGATGGATATATTCACTCTCTCAGCGATATTGCCATGTGCTGGCTGTGCACCAGGCCCTGGATGCAGGGTGGAAAGTTGATGCGACCCCATGTCCTATGGAGCTTATATTCTCAGGGTGTGGGCAGGATAAACGAATAAGCAAAGAAGAGAGTTTGAAAGGTAGTGCTAAAAAGGAAATAACACACAGAGAGGTGAGTAAGTGGTCAGATGGGTGCCCAAGTGAGATAGGGAGGTCAGAAGTGTGCTCGAGAGGTTCCCACAGAGCTTGTCACCACCCAAGGCAACAAAGGAAGGGTGTCGAGGCCAGATGTAAATTATCTGTGACCAGCAGTGCCAGGGGCAGGGCAGCCTTGAGAGGAAAGTTGGCAGACGGCTGGGTTGTTTTCTCCTTTTTCCAACTGAAGCTCCTCCCCCCCAGCTTTTCTCTTCCCTGAGGCTTGTCTGGCGCTGGTGGCACCAAGCAAGGCAGTGGAGGCTGTGGGCCGGTGTAATACGACTCTCATCCATGCGCAGATCCGGAATAGGAGCCCAAAGGAGGTCAGAGGTAGCAGGGAGCCCAGCCAGCTATGTACCTTCCTTCCACACTGCCTCTGCAGCTGGGCCAAGCTGTTTGTTTGGATTGTAGAGTGGCTTTTTATTTTCTGCTAACACCACAAAGCAGCACATTTGTGCATGTTTATGTGTGAACTGGTATGCATTTAAAATGAAACAAACTTTTATATAAATGTACAAACTTACAGAGCCGTATTTTAAGCTTTTGCTGTACTTCTAAGTGCAGTGAGAGCAAAACAGCTTCTCAACTTCATTGAGCTTCTTCAACTTTCATTCAAAAGAAAGCCTGAAGCCACCCAGGGGAGGCAAGAACGGGCCTGGGGTCCATCAGAGAAATGCAAATCAAAACCCCAATGAGATTCCATCTCACACCAGTTAGAATGGTGATCATTAAAAAGTCAGGAAACAACAGGTGCTGGAGAGGATGTGGAGAAATAGGAACACTTTTACACTGTTGGTGGGACTGTAAACTAGTTCAACCATTGTGGAAGACAGTGTGGCCATTCCTCAAGGATCTAGAACTAGAAATACCACTTGACCCAGCCATCCCATTACTAGGTATATACCCAAAGGATTATAAATCATGCTGCTATAAAGACACATGCACACGTATGTTTATTGTGGCACTATTCACAATAGCAAAGACTTGGAACCAATTGAAATGTCCATCAATGATAGACTGGATTAAGAAAATGTGGCACATATATACCATGGAATACTATGCAGCCATAAAAAAGGATGAGTTCACGTCCTTTGTAGGGACATAGATGAAGCCGGAAACCATCATTCTCAGCAAACCATTGCAAGGACAGAAAACCAAACACCTCATGTTCTCACTCATAGGTGGGAACTGAACAATGAGAACACTTGGACACAGAAAGGGGAACATCACACACCGGGGCCTGTTGTGGGGTGGGGGGAGGAGGGAAGGATAGCATTAGGCGATATACTTAATGTAAATGACGAGTTAATGGGTGCAGCACACCAACATGACACATGTATACATATAACAAACCTGCACATTGTGCACATGTACCCTAGAACTTAAAGTATTAAAAAAAAAAAAAAAAGAATGGGCCTGGGGTGTCTCAAGTTGCAAGAAGAGAAACCAAGAGGGACTCATCTGAGCTCCTATCACAAATGCCCCAGAGGTAACTGAAAGGCTCCCAGCCTAAATCCAAGTTTATCCCAGGCCACCTTGTGCATAATAGAGGTAATAGTCATCCTCCACTAAAGAAACACTATGTGCAGAGTACACAGGTTAAGGATGTTCTGTGCATCTCTAATTCTCACAACACACCCAGGTTGGTGCTCCGCAGGTGGGTCTCAGGGACTGGTAGGCAAGGAGTAGAAGCCAAAGGAAAACCTGTGCCATCCTCTGAGAAAGCCTTGATTTAAATAAAGTTTTGTGACCCAACTAAGGACACAAGCCAGTCAGTAGCCTGGCCGGGATCCCAACACAGGTGTACCTGGTTCTAGATACAGCATCTCTCAATCCATAACAGTGCATTTGGGCCACCATTTCCACCCACAAGTCAACAGAATCCTCAGGTTGCTGGTCTCAGGGATCCCAAGAGTCTGCTCAGAGATCCTGCTAAAGACTACCAGGCAGACCCAGTTTCCTAAGCAGCGTCTGTAACCTAACAATGATAGTGAGAAGTTCCTGGGTACTGACTGTGCTTTGTAGCATGCAAGGAGGCCTGGCGCCATGTCTATTGTTCCTGCCTTCTGTCCACCTTCCACTGATCAGTTTTAGCAAGATTGGAGACCAGGATGGAAATCTATTCTGATTTATTCTTTCTCACTAACCATCTATCAAAAATTACCTATTCCCTGCAGGTGTGGTAGCTCACACCTGTAATCCCAGCACTTTGGGAGGCCGAGGCCAGAGGATCACCTGAGGTCAGGAGTTTGAGACCAGCCTGGCCAACATGGCGAAACCCCATCTTTACTCAAAAATACAAAAATTAGCTGGGCATGGAGGCATATGCCTGTAATCTCAGCTAGTCGGGAGGCTGAGACAGGAGAATCACTTGAACTCAGGAGGTGGAGGTAGCAGTAAGCCAAGATCTCGCCACTGCACTGCAGCACTCCAGCCTGGGCAACAGAGCAAGACTCCATGTCAACAACAACAACAAAAATTACCTATCCCAAAGATAAGTTAGCAGTTGCCTAGGGCTGAGGGAGTGGGAAAGAAGGAGGAGTGACGACTGATGGGTACAAGGTTTCTTTTGAGTTCCTGAAAATATTTCGGAATTAGATAGTAGTGATTGTTGTACAGCACTGCAGATATATTAGAAACCACTGAAATGTACACCTTATACTGGTAAGTCGTGTGGTGTGTCAGTTACACCTCAAAAAAGCTGTTAACAGAACATTACCTGTCTCATTTCCCATCTTTTCATAGCTATTAAGTGATTAGATATGGTGGGTTTTAAATACGTCTATAAATACTTTTGTTCTTTTCCACTGAAGAGACGGAACTTAGTAATGCTCCCCTTGAGTACGGCCTGGACTTAGTAACTTTGTCCTAACAATCGCATATGCCAGGCTGGGCACGGTGGCTTATACCTGTAATCCCAATACTTTGGGTGGCCAAGGCAGAAGGACCACTTGAGCACAGGAGTTCAAGACCAGCCTGGCCAACATAGGAAGACCCTGTGTCTCCAAAAACCACAAAAATTAGCTGTGTAGTCTTGGCTACTGAGAAGGCTGAGGCAGGAGGATCACTAGTGCCAAGGATATCAAGGCTGCTGTGAGCTATAATTATACCACTGCACCCCAGCATGGGTGATGGTCCAAATAATAATAATAATAGCATTTGCTAGTAGTGACAAAGTATAACTCCCAATAGCAGGCATTACAGCTTCCCCCTTGCTTCTCTTCCTTGGACCACTCATCCTTGAAGGAAGCCAGTGGCCGTGTTGTGAGGACACACAGAGAGCCCCGTGGAGAGCACATGTGGTGAGGAACTGAGGCCTCCTACCGAAAGCCACCTGAGTGACCCATCTTAGAAGCAGAGCCTCCAGCCACAGTCAAGCCTACATGTGACCTCAGCCTTGGCCAGGATCTTCACTGCATCTTCATGAGAGACCCTCAGCTAGAACCACCAGCTAATTTGCTCCCAAATTCCTAAAGATGATACATGTTTATTAAGCTACTAAATTTTGGGATAATCTGTTAGGCAGCATTAGTTAACACATGATATAGTAGAATACATGATTAGATAACATTAACATACGATATAGTAGAATACATGATTAGATAACATTAACATACGATATAGTAGAATACATGATTAGATAACATTAACATACGATATAGTAGAATACATGATTAGATAACATTAACATACTATATAGTAGAATACATGATTAGATAACATTAACATACGATATAGTAGAATACATGATTAGATAGCATTAACATACGATATAGTAGAATACATGATTAGATAACAATCTGTTAGATTGCATTGGTAACAGTGAGCTAATCTGGGGTAAAGTTTGAACAAACCCTGGTGGGTGATGCTTTATTCTTCCCAAATAATGCCTTTCTATTTTAACAGAGTAACCTACCTAGAGCTACAGTGCCCCAATTCAAAAGCACCGTGACAATGGCAAATATTTCTGACTTGTTGGTAGGCCTGTAGGGAGGTTATTTTTGATCTAGAGCTGGGGAGTTTCTGTGACTTTCTAATTATGCCGTGCAGCCAGCTGCCTGTTCTTCCTATGAGTGTGTCTGCGCTCATTCCTCAGGTGGCCCAGAGAGACAATTCCTGTCGGAGGCAATACGGGCAGGGACTTGATAACGTTACCAGCCTCCAAGTGGCAGGAAAGTGCTCCTTTCTCTCTAGGGTTCCCATTTCCCCTTTCTCTTCATGGCACCACCTTCTTTGACTATCTGGTCTCCCACAAGCAAAGGTCAGCCACTCTGTCCTTTACGTCCTTCATTCAAGGGTCTTTCCATTCTGGGTAAGTTATGCCTTTGCTGCCTGCTGACTTTTTCTCTTTTTTTTCATGTCTGCTGTCTTCTTTGACATTTGTTGCTGCTACGGCCCTTTGGAAAGCCTGGAATTCTACTAAGAATATACTGAAAACTGGGGATTGGCGTGTAAGAGTGCTAGAGATCACAGCAGGGAGTTCAGAGTGTCTTCATGCTTGTGTGAAACAAGCAAAGAAGAGCATACACACAGCACACCACCCACAAAACAACAAAAAAGTGAGTGTAGTGGCTACCCAGGGCCTGCCTCCCCAGCCACAAGCCTGGGCGAGACGTCAGGCTTTGACTCTATGCCTTCCTCCACACACAGGTGATTCCTCCCACCCGGACTGAGGGCTATTAACAGGAAACCCACACCAAAATCATTTACAAAGGATTGATAGCAATCTCTCAAGCACACAGTATCTCCTTTGCTATAATCATTACCTTTGAGTAGTTCATTTCTCCATGTACTTTGAGTATGTTTGAGAATTTTCTTTGTCTTTCACTATCAGTGTAAACAATTGCTTTGGATCCCCAGTTACTTACTCCAAGTTTTGCGTTTTGTGGTTTCACTGCTGTCTCTCTTTTAGAGACCATGAACTACCAGTGGCCCAGCCATTCCTAAAGTGGGCTGGGGTGCCTCTGAGCACTGTAGAAAACTCACAAGGGCAGTGGAGATATTTTATGTTTTTGAGAGAAATGCAGCAATACTTTACATTGACAGATACCTCATGAACTGAGGTAGTTCGGAGTTCAGCATTAGACCCAACTATATTCTTTTCAATAACATCCTCTCTTTTCAAAGCAGAATTTTTGGTGGTTATTGTGGTAAAAAGTAAGTATCACCCAAAATTCAACATGGAGCAGAAATGAGGGTGGCAGTGTCCAATCTAATTCCAAAGTTTGAGAAACTGTGCAGTGTGCAACAGGTACACATATCCTCTTGGTAAGTAATGGTGAGTATTTAAGAATGGAATAATAATATTAGTTTTTGGCTGGGCGTGGTGGCTCATACCTGTAATCCCAGCACTTTGGGAGGCCGAGGCAAGTGGATTACCTGAGGTCAAGAGTTTGAGACCAGGTTGGCCAACATGGTGAAACCCCGTCTCTACTAAACACACACACACACATACACACACAA
The DNA here is from genome assembly GCF_000951035.1 of Colobus angolensis palliatus. Classification (NCBI taxonomy): domain Eukaryota; kingdom Metazoa; phylum Chordata; class Mammalia; order Primates; family Cercopithecidae; genus Colobus; species Colobus angolensis. The sequence continues at coordinate 3,784,933 of NW_012114799.1, forward strand.
ATAGCTGGGTATGGTGGTCATCACCTGTAATCCCAGCTACTCGGGAGGCTGAGGCAGGAGAATTGCTTGAACCCAGGAGGTGGAGGTTGCACTGAGCTGAGAGGCCCCAGTGCACTCCAGCCTGAGCGACAAGCAAGACTCTGTCTCAAAATAATAATAACAATAATAGTTTTTGTTACAATTTATATACTTTGTTTACAAAAGGGTAGAATTATTAGGACACAAATATCCCTTAAGTGGTTTAGACCCAACTACTCAATAAATAAAAGTGCTAGGTATTTCTTTTGGCCTCAGAACACTGGTAAAAAGATGTCTGTTGCACTAAGAGAGCAGTGAACTGAGGAAGTTTGGGGACCTCTGTTGTGGCCCCTTGTGACCTGTCCCCATCCGTCTCTAGCACTCCCCTGCTCCCCTCTTCTATGCCTTTCCATGGGGCACTGGGGGCTGTTCACCAGGCTTGCCCTGCCTCCTCAGCCCTAGGACTTCACATGTGCTCTTGACTCCATTGGGAATGGTCTTCTTTCTCCTCCATGTACACTCAATCACCTGTAATGCCTGTAACTGCACCCATCGCCTTGAATTGTATTGACGTGGTTGTAGATTTGTTTTCTCACTAGACTGAACTTCTGGAGAACAAGGAACAGATCCGATGTACCTCAGTGTATGTACCCAGAATTGAAGAAAAAGGGCTGTGTGTGTTACTAGAATTGTCTAGAATTCTGTTGGTTATGTACTGCCTCTTACCCTCTCCTCCACGGACACTCCTATTCTCTCCAACTGCCATTGCATCAGTGGTACTGACAGTACAGAGAACAACCACAGAGCACGTGGTCTTCCTTCCTCCTGAAATTATTCCTTTGACAGGAAGTTGTCTATGGATTGGGACCTGGAGATTTTGCTTGGGAAGCTTGGCCTCACTTCAGGAAGAGTTCTAGAGCAGGGTGCCAGGCCAGACACTTCTGATTGCAAGAAACAGAGACTCCTAAAAGAAGCAAGGAAAGTTGTTGCGTTGTGTTGCGTTTCGGTTGGTTGGTTGGAAACCCAACCTCATGCTTCTTCAGGAGCAAGCATATATCAGAAACAGCATCCATACCAGGTTCCCTCAGCAACTGGGCTTCACAGAGCCTAGGACTCCGGTCAGGAGCTCAGAGCTTGCTCTGAATCCAAGGCAATACTACTGCCCAGGTCACAGTGAACTTCACCCCAAGGCGCCATAGTCAGTGTGACAAGTTTTTCTCTTACTGATTCACCACATTCTCACCTTAGCCCTAGTTCAAAGTCCAAACAGAAGGAATCTGATTGGCAGGTGGCCCAGTCTGTTAGTCAGCTTCCACCTGGCTGCACTTAAGTCAGCTGTCTGCTTCTCATCCAATGAGCTGAGGTCCAGAGAAGAGGCTCAGAGGCACCAGCGTGATGACTCACTGGAAGAAAGTCCTCCTCGGGAATGGGAGTGCAGCAAATTCAACTTTCCTCTCTGGTCCCCCATGCTCTTTACTGCTGTGTAGCATTAACTAGCTGTTTTCTCAACAGCTTGTTTTGTTGCAGGATTCTTATTTATCATCCTGAAATTGTCAGTTACAGTTTATGCTCTGATAATGTTCAGACATCCGGTTATAGAGCTATCAGTATCACAGCTCATTATTTAATGTATCAACAACAAAATAACACTGTTTCCTTGCACAAGTCTCTTTCTCTCTTGGGAGTTTAGTTGAATTGCCTATGAATGTGTGCACAAAAAATGCTCTATTTGCCCAAAGAGAGGGGAGGGAACAGTTCACCTCTTAAGGTACTGTCTCATACCCAGAATCTAGAATTCTATGGTGATTTATGAACTTATTCCAGACCACTGAATCAGGATCTATGTGCAAAATAAATGAATCAATGAGGCAGAAAAAGAGAGCTTCTTAATTTGAGCAATGAAACCCATTAAATAAAGGAAAACTGTTTTAATTGGTATGTCCAAATAATTGAGGACTTTGTCCTTGGCCTACATCGGTAGCTATTTTGCATGTGGGTAGGCCAGGCCTGAATCTCCAGTGAAACCCTCCCTCAATCCAGCCTCATTCCCGGGGTTGACTTTCAACCCCAAAGATGGATTTTTCCTTACTTCTCCCATGAATCTGTGGTGTCAACCACACCATGGCCTCTGCCACTGAGTTATTTGATGTCTTGAACCTTTATTCACAAATTTCACTTTCATCTGAACTGCTTTTCTCTCCTAGACCTTCTTTCTTTTGCAGCATTTAAGCCCTGTTCCAACGGCTCTTTTGCCTGAACTTACACACATATTCAAGCCTCGTCCAAAAAATAAATCCCCTTCCTTGGACCCTGCATGATCTCCTAGCTGTCACTGCAGCCTTTATACCCAAGCTTAAGGAAGAAGTGGTCTATACTCAGAGTTCCCGTTTCTTCCACCTCCCACCTCCAAAGTGAGACAGGGGGGCTTCTGTCCCCTGCACACCCCTGACCCTGCCTTTACCAGTGTTACCAGGAATCTCCTAATATCCACCTAGAACGTCCCCATCTTCAGGCCTGACATGTCTGGCCCTGTCCTTAGCATCTGACCTCAAGGATTCCTCCCTCCTCCCTGGAACCTGCGGTTCTCAAACTTTAGTGAGCATCAGAATCCCCTGGAGGGGCTTATTCAGACAAAGCATGCCAGGATCCACCTTGGAGTTTCTGACTGAGAGGTCTGGTTTGGGATGCTAGAGTGTGCATTGCTAATGAGTTCCCTGGCAATGCCCATGCTGCTGGTCTGCAGACGACACACTCATAAACATTGCTGGGGGTGATTTTGCACCACTCCCCTTTGAACATTTGGCAATGTCTTGAGACCTTCTTGGTTGTCACAGCTGGAGGGAGAGGCAAGGGAGTGGGGAGATGCTATTGAAGTCTGGTAAGTAGGAAGCAGGGGACAGCTCCATCTCTGCCGCCAACAAAGAATTATCTGACCCGAAATACCAATGGTGCTGAGGTTGAGAAACCCTGCCTCAAACATTCTTTCCTTGGCTGGCTAGTGTCTTGATTTCTTCTCCCTGTCCATCTGTCATCCCCATGGCCTTACAGTCCCATCTGTCCTCACTTGTTCATTTCCACTGTCCTTCCTTGGTTCCGACTTCATAACCTCCCATAGGGATTACTTACTACAATAGCTTCTTTTTATTTATTTACTTTTTAGTGCTTATGTGTCATTATTTTTTCCTTTTTTTTTTTTTTTTTTGTTGGAGACAGGGTCTCTGTCTGTCACCCCTGCCGGAGTACAGAGGCACCGTCATAGCTCACTGTAACCTTGAACTCCCAGGCTCAGGCGATCCTGCCACCTCAACCTCTCAAATGGCTGGTACTATAGGTGCATGCCACCACATCTGGCTATTTATTTTATTTATTTTTTTTTTCTGTAGAGATGGGGTCTCACTGTGTTGTCCAGGCTTGTTTTGAACTCTTTGTACCAAGGGATCCTCCTGCCTCAGCCTCCTAAAGTGCTAGGATTACAGCTTGAGCCATCGTGCCTGGCCTACAATAGATTCTTAAATGAACTTTTGGATGACAAGGTCATCTCTCCTAAATCAACATAAACTCTCTGAGCATGTGGCTTCCCCAGTTAAAAGCCGTCAATGCTTCCCCTCCCCACCCAGTGTGTGCATGAGATCCTGGACCCTTGGGACTCATAAGCCTCTGTGAGCTGCCTCTTGCTGGCCTCACCTGTCTGGCCTGCCCCACTACCCTCCCCACATAGCACACTTCTGCTTTCCAAAGCGGCTTACAATTGCTGTTCTCTGTCTCCAGATAATATTGTATTCTCCCCCACCTAGAAAGCCCTTTCTTCATCACTGTCGGGCAAATTATTTTCCCAATCTTTAAGACTCAACTCAAGTGCCACCTCCTCCCAAGAGCCTTCCCTGACCTTCCTCGTCTGCTAACTTAGCTGCTCCAAAGGTGGGTCTCACAGAACCCTGTGCTGCTGCTATCTGTGCTCATCTATCCTAGCACTTATCACCCCAGAGGTGCAAGAGAGCCCAGTGCTAAACACACAGACTCTGAGCTGAAATTTCAGCATTTGAATCCCAGCCCTGATGTTTACTAACTGTGTGACTTTGGATAATACAGTTAACGGTCTGCGCCTCAGTTTCTTTATCTGTAAAATGGGGTTGATGAGTGCCTACCTTATTAGATTGTGAGGACCGAACGAGTTAATATGCACAGAAAGCACTTAGAACAGGGCTTGGCAATTAATAAGCAGTTTAACAGAGTTGGTCATTGTTATTATTATTACTGACTTGTCTGTTTACCTCACTGGGTTGTACACTCTGTGAAGATAGCAGTATATTTTTTATTTCTGTATCACCTTGTCCATAGTAAGCATTTAATAAATATAAGTTAGACTTGTAAATTCCCTGAAGGCAGAAGCATGAAAAACTGATGTATTTCTTCTCTTTCTCCCTCCCTCCCTTTCCATCCCTTCTTTTCTTTTCTTGCTGTCTGCCTGACACCATTTATTCATTAAACAAGTGTTTACTGAACACTTTATATATGAGTCATTATTGTCCATGCCCTTGGCTTCTAGGAACATAATACAGTGCATGGGGCACTGAATTAAGACTTGGAAAAAAAACGGGCCAGCCACGGTGGCTCATGCCTGTAATCCCAGCACTTTGGGAGGCCAAGGCAGGCAGATCACCTGAGGTCAGGAGTTTGAGACCAGCCTTACCAACATGGTGAGAACCCATCTCTACTAAATACACAAAAAAGTAGCCAGGCATGGTGGTGTTCACATGTAGTCCCAGCTACTTGGGAGGCCGAGGCATGAGAATCACTTGAACCTAGGAGGCAGAGGTTGCAGTGAGCCGAGATCACACCACTGCACTCCAGCCTGGGTGACAGAGCGAGACTCCCATCTCAAAAAAAAAAAAAAAAAAAGAGTTGAAAAAAACTTGAGTTCTAGCCAACCCCTTAGAGGCCTTGCACGTCAAATAAGGATAATAGCGTTTTTCACCCTCCTCTGTCTCCATAATATTGTGATGCTATCATGAGATAATGAATTTATAGAAAGTATAGGACAATCATCAAACGTAAAAACATTTATTTTCCTAACCCACCTTATTTCTTTTTAATGACTCTGGAACAAGCACATCAGTCTGACCTGTGATTATTTGCATACTGCTCTTCACAGATGAGTTGGAGAAATTGTTAAATGAGAAACAAATGTGCTGAGGCTGTGAGAAGTGAGAAACCTAAGGGAACAGCTTCATTGTGCAGAATCATGCAGTCAGCAATCAGCAGTTTCCAAGGTGTGTTTCAAACAACACTTATTCCAGGTGATGGTAACAAGTACTGGAGTGGGGAAAGAAGTTACCTATAGTTGAGTAAATTTGGGAAATACTGGGTTAAACAAATCTAAACCAGTGTCTTTGTGGTAGGACTTCTCAGAGTCTTTAATAAGCTAATGTACACCATGAATCTCCAAGAGGGGGACCTCAGATGTAGGTAAGGTGCAGAATTGTCTAATGTTATTGACTTTAGAACCTTTTTCCATTAAATATCTTGAGAAACAAGTGTTCCATAGTACACAGTTTAGACACGCACAATAGAAAACACTGTTTCGGGCCATCTTTCTTACCTACAGACATTGCAAGTGAGATCCAGATAAATTAAACGACTTCCTCCAAATGACACAGTTGACAGAAGTCTGATTATTAGTCTAGGGCTTTTTCCAAATAACCACACTAATTCCATTCTTTTCCATACTCTTAGAAAACAGAGGCATGAGGCTTCTGATCTAGTTTCCAAGCGGTTTTCTACTTTGAATACCAGGATCTCAAGAAAACTCAAAGTAAAATTGTGAAGCAAATAGATAAAAGTAGATTTCATTGTCTTTGCATTTAGATATTGAATGATCTCCTCCCTTCTCTGAAATTCTCAGTTCCAACTATCCTTCAAGTCTCCTGCTTTCAATGCCTAATATATGAGAAGGTCTTAAACAATGCTTGTTGAGCATTGTTTCTGCCATGTTTCTCCTGTCAGCAGGGAATCACCTCTCTCTCCCACATTCCTGTCACACATTATCTGCACTATTCAATGGTAATTTTCATAATCTTTCTTATAACTATTTATACGCATTCTCTTTTCAGCACTAAATTATAAAATCTTAGAAGAAAGGGTCTATGTCCAATTCAGCCTCACAAGTTGATTTTCAAAACTATGTCCCAGGAAAAGAGCTACCATAATTATTTAAACTTCAATGTAAATTAATGAGTTATTTCTCATGCTGTATTAGCCCAGACAAATTAGATTTACGCTGCAATAACAAACAGCCCCCAAATTTCAGTGATTTAACCCCATAAAAGTTTCTCATACATGTTACATATCTCACAGTGAGTCAGCAGAGGGCTCTGCTCCACACAGTCACTCAGGACACAGGCTCATCATGGTGGCTTGACCAATGGCCTCTTCAGTTGCTGCAGCTAGAGAAAAGAGTGCTAGAGATCTCACACTGGATGTATCATGCTTTGGCCCAGAAGTAACACAAGTCGCTTCTGCTCACAGCCCATTGGTTAGAACTAGTTATGTGGTCCTTCCCAATTGCAGTGGAGGCAGAGAAGTCTAATTATCTCATGTGACCAGAAGGAAAGGAAAATTGGATGTGGGTTGTGGGTGAACCACAGAAGTCTCTACCACACATTGGGTTTGTAAAAATTAAGCTTTCTTTTTAATAGTGGTATGATCGACTTTGAACACTTAACAGATGCTTGAAATAACTTTTTATTGATGAATGGACTGAAAGTTAGAGGTATTTAAAGTAACAGAAAGTGTTAAATGAATAGAGCACAATATCAGAATTCTAAACCAATTTTGTAGCTCCTCTAGGACATTGGCAACTTTGATCACCATGCTAGACTTTAGTTCTCTCACCTGTAAAAATTAAAGATTGATTATCTAATTTTTAAGGTCCCTTCTAATCAAAATATTCTAATATTCTATGGTGGGGTAGGGGCCATTTATCCCAAGAATTACTCTCTCTTTCTCTATAAGAGAGGTCTTGTTAACAAGGGACCCACCATACTCAGCAGAATTATGTTTTCAACACAAGCTGTGTTTTTGTCCTAAATAAATGGAGAAGTCACAGAGGAGAGAATGGCTTAGACAGACAGGATCCAGAAATAGCCTTTCATTTCAAGCCAGAGTCAAGAAGGAGCCTTAAGCAGACTGGAGATGTCCACTTTCGTTTTGGGAAATACCAAAGTTGTCTCTTTGATCAAAGAAGATTTTAAAAGAAGCAAAAAAATTCTTTCATGTTCTCTGAGCTGCTCTTGGGCCTGAGCCCAGGAAACATTGTTGTAACTCGAGACACAGTAACATTTGGTAGTGTTATGTTCTTATTTGGCCTGGTGCAACTCTTTATTTATTAAAGCCTTGGGGCTCTTCAGGCCAGGGTTCAGTGTATTCGTTTATGTAGTTTGCCTCCCTAGACAGAAGACAAATTTGAAAAACCCCTACTTTAGGGTGACCCAGTTTGAGCTAAGATAGTAACTCTGAAGCTTTTTCTTTCTCTTTTCTTATTATGCTGTAAAAGGTATTTGGGGCCATGCTAGCAAAACGTCAAGATTCAACACCTCACTCCTTCCCTTACCAATGCCTCTCTCCTCCTTCACTATCCCTACATGACTTGTATTCTTTTTTGTTTGTCTGTTTTTCTAAGTGGAGTCTCACTCTGTTACCGAGGCTGGAGTCCAATGGCGTGATCTCGGCTCACTGCAACCTCCGCCTCCAGATTCAAGCAATTCTCCTCCCTCAGCCTCCCGAGTAGCTGGGATTACAGGTGTGTGCCATCACGCTCAGCTAATTTTTGTATTTTTAGTAGAGCTGGGGGTTCACCATGTTGGTCAGGCTGGTCTCGAACTGCAGACCTTATGATCCACCTGCCTCAGCCTCCCAAAGTGCTGGGATTACAGGCGTGAGCCACCGCGCTTGGCCATGAATTGTATTCTTGATGTAATTCGACCCACCAATATTTCTAATTCATATTACTAATACTAGTAATATGCAAACCGTATGCTATTGAGAACTGAGAAGACCCCAGCCCCTGTGTGCATGGGCCTAGGAAAGTCCTGGGGAGACAAACATGAAGACAAATCACTCTAGGAGTGTGGCAGGTGCAGGACTGGAGGTACGTACAACAGGGTGGGGAGGTGTGGGTGCACATCACTACTTGAGGGACTCACAGGGAGATTTCTGGGAAAGAGTCCTTAACCTGAGGCCTGAAAAGTCAGTAAAAGTTTGCCAGAGGCAGGTTCTGGGGAAGGGTGTGGGAACAAGGGTATCCTAGCTGTAGCCTAGGCCAAAGCACAATAGAATAAAATAACATTCCATGCTTAAAGAACTTCAAATAATTTCAGTTGGTTGAGCGTGGAATGAATAAGAGGTGCAGAGGTGAGAAAGGAGCTAGATCATGGCGGACCTTGTTGTCTGAAAGTAATTCAAGCAATGGTTCTTCTCAAGGGTGGTAGGAGATTGGATTTTGGAAGCACAAAGTGTCTCCTGTGGTTCTAAAATGAATTTTAACTGTGTCAACCAGGTCTCAACAGGAAACAGCACGCTCACATTAGGATATTTCAAGGATGTGTTCATTTACAAAGGGACCATGAATAGAGGCATGGGTGTAGGAAAGCCACAAGGGAAAGTGCAGAGGTTAGCGCCAGAGGCAGAGGAGGTACCACTACTCTGAAGGCTGAAGGGATGAGGGGAGGGAATCATTATGGGAACTCAAAAGGGGAGAGTAGTATAGAATAGAGTTGTGTAGGGGCACAGCCAGGGAGAGATCAGGAAAATAAATTCCCCAACCTCCATCCTCCTGTCCTCTAATATTCTGCCAAATCTCTTGGTAGGTTCAACCCAACAAGAAACTAGAGCCTACTGACATTGTCCATAAAGAGCGCTAGGTCTGGAGAGACAAGTGGAAGATACCCAGCACTTTACTGCTGGCTCTGTTGACACTGTTGCTAGCTATGAGGGAGATATTTATGGTTAGGACTCTGTCCATCATGCTCACAACATTCTCCTCTTCTTCATGGTCTTTTCCTTCACATCCCAGGCAATGCTGCCCTATCCTATCCTTCTGGGCAGCTGGACTGTACTCTATGGGATGTGAAACACAAAATGCACCAGACAACTAAAGAGATGATTTTATTCAGGCTATTGCAACAGAGAGAACACTCATGAGTGAGGAACGCTAAAGAGCAAGCAGGGAGGCTGGGGTTTTATCAAGGTGGGTAAACAAGAAAATCATGAGGATGCATGGAGGCAGGTCTTACCTATGTCATGAGGAGGAGGATGATTCTTTGTCGTTAATCATTTCCCAGAATACAAAACAGTGGGAGGAGTTCTTAACTGTCACTGTTTCCTGTGAGGACAGGGCTCAGATAAAGTTTAACATTCCCAGTTCCTCCTTCAGTTCAAAACAAGTGAATATTATTCCTCGATGAACAACTCAGAAGCGATCATAAGCCCTCTGTAGTGGGGCAAAGCAAGGTCTAAGAAACAGTTTCTCAGGGGGTCTTGTTGACATTGCTCTTGTAAAATTAGTTGAACCATCTGTTGACAGGTGGTGGCAAAAATCAGTTCTTTTCAAGTCCTGGATATCAGGCATCTTACATTTAAAAAGAGAGATATTTAATGTGAAACATTGCATTAAACTAAAGAGCTAGGAGTTGAAACCACACAGTAAATAGTCTGACAGATGCCAGGAGGTCAGTGGAGGAAAATCTTTCACTTACGCAACACCATTCATTGGGTTTCTTGAAGTTAGAATGTCAATACTTTGGTGATATTGTCCACAGTCTTGGTTGCCTCCCATATAAGAGCATGCATGAACTGAGCATTTTGCTGGACTTCCTTCTTTAAAGGCCCAAACAGCAGCCAGACAGCAGTGTGTCCAGGGAAAAGTTCAGCCCGTGAGTAATCTGTTGCATTGATGAATCCTTTGAGGTTTACATCAAGTTGTTGACCTTAGCTCTCAGGGCTTCTTAGGATCCTAGAGAAAAGAGCCAGAGCAAGGCAACTTGGAGTTTCAGTAAATAAAAATTTGGGTAATTAGGTTTTCGTGCTTCATGATACCAGGTCAGGTGGGAGGGATGAAAACTGGAAAACTTAGCATGGAATGTTGTAGCTAGATATTGAAAGAAACTGGAAGAACTGAATATTTGGTGTGGACTGACAATTTCGGCAAGGTAACAGGATCCAGTCCAGTTTGCAAGTAGGTACCACAGGTGTTTTTTTTCTTTTTTTACCTGCTAAGGAGGTAACAAAGACAACTAAATATCTACCAGAAAGATAGATTGTGCATATCCATGAAGTATCTGCAATTTACATAAAGGTGCAAAATAGCTCAAAAGGAATGAAGAGGGCTAGAATCTGATAACTGGGAAAGATTTACTCTGGGAAATAATTTTCCATTGACACACAGAATTTCTCTCTGCAGTCACCTTTTTCTTGATCAAAAATATTCTCAAAGAGAGATTATCCTTCAACACAAAATAATGGTGGTCTCATTGCATTTAGCCTGATTATTTATATAAGTGCAGCAAGAAGAGTATAATTTACCATATATAGTCTTCTTAAGTTTGCTTTAATGAAAGTGTTCGTAAGGAATCTCAGGTTGGACTTTTAAAAGCCACTTAAGTTTAGGAAACCAAGAGCCAAGAACTTACCACCAGATCTCTCCTGCATTACCTATAGATTTCAGTAAATTCCACACTTCTTCAGGTTCCCAAAATATTTTCACATTCCTGAACCTCCCAGGAAGTAACTTCTCTTACTCAACTGAAATCCTAGGAATCCTACAAGCCAAGTAGAGGACAGTTTTCCCAAGAGGGCTCTGTAAGCATTGGCTCCATAAAGTAAGCCTTTGTTCCTTAAAAGTGTTTGGTCATATCTAATTAAATAAGCATAATTCTCAAATATGATATTCTAGGCAAAGCCACAATTGCATAAGCAAGGATTCCAATTACATCCTGCTGACAACGAGGACTTCATTATTGAACCTATTCAAATAGTTGCAGTACCATGAAAATAAAATACTTAATAGTTCCTGAATTCTGAAGAGATCAGACAGGGGGAGAAAGATAAATGTTTCATTTCAGTTTATAAAAGCATAATCAACTAAGCTGTTATGAGTTATAGACAGCTTAAGAGAAAAGACAGCTTAGAGGGCTCCTTATATCCCAAAAAACAAAGCATTAATACAGCATCAATAGGCCAGGCAGCTCACACCTGTAATCCCAGCACTTTGGGAGGCTGAGGTGGGTGGATCACAAGGTCAGGAGTTCGAGACCAGCCTGGCCAATATGGTGACACCCACAGTAGACTCTACTGAAAAAAAAAAAAAAATTAGCCAGGCATGGTGGCATACACCCATAGTCCCAGCTACTTGGGAGGCTGAGGCAGAAGAATCACTTGAACCCAGGAGGTGGAGGTTGCAGTGAGCTGAGATCAGGCCACTGCACTCCAGCCCGGGCAATAGAGTAAGACTCTGTCTCAAAAACAAAACAAAACAAAACAAAAAAAGCACTTGTGGTATCTACTTGCAAACTGGATTGGATCTTGTTATCTTGCCCACATTGTCATCTTTTTCAAAAATGAAAAAAGCCTCAGGAAAGTTTATTATAAGAACAATGTAACTGACAAGAAATTCTGGTTGTTTCTATGGTGTATAAAACAAAATAAAGCCAATCCAAAACACGTTTTAGACAAAATATCCATAAACATAGTGATTAATCCTATTTTCAAAGAAGGGTGGATTTTATATCTAGTTTGTGAAAGTGGATGAACAATGTTTTTACAGAGAAAAATTTCTTTGGCTGATTGCGGTGGCTCATGCCTGTAATCCCAGCACTTTGGGAGGCCAAGGCGGGTGGATCACCTGAAGTCAGGAGTTCGAGGCCAGCCTAGCCAATATGGTGAAACATAGTCTCTACTAAAAATACAAAAATTAGCTGGGCGTGGTGGCAGGTGCCTCTAATCCCAGCTACTTGGGAAGCTGAGGCAGGAGAATCGCTTGAATCTGGGAGGCGGAGATTGCAGTGAGCCGAGATTGTGCCACTGCACTCCAGCCAGGGTGACAGAGTGAGACTCCGTCTCAAAAAAAAAAAAAAAATTCTTCAGATATGGCATATAATAATCCCAAGACATAATACACCACGAATATTAAGTATATAGTTAGAATATACCAAAAATATGTGGAAAACATCAAGTTCAGGGATTCAGAAAGTCTGGAGTAAGTCCTTAACATCTGTATACTAATAAAACTCCGTAGGTAAGTGATACGAATCCCAACTCGAAAACCACTGGTCTAAAAGATGCTAGATTCAAATTAAAGAAGTAAAGTTCTGACCAAGTTAGCAATGATAAAAAGTAAATGGAATGATGACTGCTAACACCATACTGTTGCTGTCTAATACTAGGCAAAGTAGTACCAGGACTCTGGGAAATAGAAATATATCATGGACAGAGAGGGCATTGACAATTCTCTAGAAACTTCCCGTATAGCATATAATTTCAAAATATTTATAGTAACAACATTTAACTGATGCAAATTTAACCTAGGGAAGGTTATGCTTCTTTTCTGATTTGCCAACGCTTTCCATGATAGTAGCATATCAAATAAACCTAATTATTTCTAGACCCTTCCTTTTTCACAAGCTAAAAGAATAAATGCCTTGTGATTTCTCTAGGTGCCTTCTCAAAAATCTAAAAGACAGTATTCGGTATAAAAAATATCATTTAGGATTCAATTTAGGAAAGGCAAGATATCAAAAGCTGTCAGGAGATTTGAACATTGATCAAGATACGATCATGGATTACTGAGAATAATACTTGGCTATCAATTTCATCAAAGTGATAACAACTCTAAGAAATAAATGTAGGAGGTAACATGATGGTGAAGAATCTTAACTCAGCTCTTTCAAAAGTGAGAACACTTTGTTCTCTTAAATAATCAAGGACATGACAAAGTCAACAAAAAGCACAGTACGTTTCACAGTACTCAGAATCTTTGTTATCTAGGCAGATTACACAAAAGGTAAGAATAATTGCTTTTATAATCTTTTATAATTGCTTATCAAGAGCAAACCAATAAGAGAAGAAAATGTTGTCATTTGAGCAAAATTCTCTCAGAATATAGTTTGAGAGAATCAAACTATAGTTTTGCATCAGTACAATCCCTCCTACTAAAGATCTTTTAGAAAATCTTACAAATAAATCACAAACCTTAGCCAGCTTTGACCACAGCAAACAAAATTCCATTTCCGCAAACTTTCCACAACTTTCTGTATCCATTTGTGTTTGGTCCTAAACTTTCCTCTGTCTCATTTAGAACAACCAGTCATTTTACTTTAGAACAAAACTACTCTCTTTTTCCCTCAACAAAAGCACATCCCCTTTAGTTCAACTTCTGAAAGTGGCAAAAAAAAAAAAAAAAAAATGAACACACTTATTAACAGACCCAAAGGTATAGCCTCTCCCATGTCATACACGGGAACTTCAGGAATATGCTTTTGATATACATATTTATTTATTCCAAAACCAATCAATATAGAGGACCTTTAAGAGATTTTATAATATAATGCCATCCAGGGGTAGGAAAATGTTACAAACTCACTGACATGTATATACTGTACATACAGATACAGATAGCTTATAGCTTCGATTTTAAAATTTTAGCCATGGGGTCGGGCATGGAGACTCACACCTGTAATCCCAGTACTTTGAGAGGTGAAGGCGAGCAGATCACTTGAACTCCGGGGTTCAAGACCAGCCTGGGCAATACAGCAAGACCTCGTCTCTACAAAAACACAAAAATTAGCTGGGAATGGTGATGCGTGCCTGTAGTCCCAGGTACTTAGCAGGCTGAGGTGGAAAGATCACTTGAGCCCAGGAGGTTGAAGCTGCAGTGAGCTGTGATCACTCCACTGCACTCCCACCTGGGCGTCAGAGACCCTGTCTCAAAAAATAAAATAAAATAAAATTTTAGCCATGGGTCAAGCATAAATGCAAATATAAAACTCATTGTATTCTTAATTGAGTTAATCTCAAAAAGACAAATACACAAACAGAAAAGAGTAATAAAGCAGATTGTCATGCCTCCCCCAGCAGAGACAGGATCTCCATAAGCCGTCGACCCATTTACAGAGGTTACAAATGGTCGGACCATAAAACCAACAGAAGTCAGCAGTACAAATCATGCAAGTACTCAAAAAGAATCAAAATCGAATTTTTACCATGCCGTCAATGGACAAGAGTCTCAAACCCAAAACTGAGAGGCAGACTCACCATTGGGTCCTCCAGCCAGTGGTCCGGGGAGCAAACCCAAGGACCAGAGGACCCAAGGGAAAGGCTCAGACCTGAGTCATGGTCCCAAACTGTCAAAGACAAAATGAACTGAACAATAAAGGAAATGATTGAATCCAGTCTATTGCAATAGGGAAAATATGCTTTAGTGAGGACTCTCAAAGAAAAGGAAGTGGATTTGGGGTTTCATAAAATCAGGCAAATAAAGGAATTGTCAGAAAGAAAGGAGGTAAGTCTTATCTATTGGTAGAGGGGAGGGTTATTGGCGGCTAGCAGTTTTCTGGAACACAAAAGGGTAAGGGATTGCAGAAAACAAAAGAATAGGAGGATTTCTTACCTGTTGCTGTTTTCCTGGAGTACAGAGGTCAGGAAAAGTTTAGTATTGTTGAGGGCTTATCAAGCAACTAAATGTAAACCATGATCATTATGGTTATTTTAGTGACTTTCAAGTTGGCATCATTCCACAGTGATTACTGTAATCTACTGTAAAATCATAGTAAGAAACTTTTTTTTTTGAGACAGTGTCTTACTCTGTCACCCAGGCTGGAGTGCATTGGTGTGATCTTGGCTCACTGCAACCTCTGTCTCCCGGGTTCAAGCAATTCTCCTGCCTCAGCCTCCTGAGGGGCTGAGACTACAGGCTCCTGCCACCACGCCTGACTAATTTTTTGTATTTTCATAGAGACAGGGTTTTGCCATGTTGCCTTGGGTGGCCTTGAACTCCTGCCCACCTCGGCCTCCCAAAGTGCTAGAATTATAGGCGTGAGCCACTATGCCCAGTCTTAAATTTTTTTTTTTTTTACCATGAAAGTCAAATAGTAAAGTTTACAAATGATTGTCTTTTAAAATATTACTTCAGACAGAGTCAGTGACATTCCTACTCCCTTGAGGGATCATGTGGAAGGGAAGAAGTTGTGCAAAAGCATCTACAAACAGTGTTGCAACTTCAGGGCACCAAGAGTTCCAGACAGTATACATTGAGGTGGCGTCAAGGAAAGGGGAGGCTGGAGAGATAGCCAAGGACAGGATGGGGAGGGACATCTGGGCCTCTCACACAAATTAGAACCCAGCCTGCAGGGAGGTGGAAAGGGCTTGGAGTCAGGAGTGTCATGCCATTTTGCTAGGAGCCTGAGCAGCAGCGCCAAGTTCTCTGGGTTTGGATCTAGACTTTGCCACCATGGCTCTGTAATCTTGAACAAGTTACTTAACCTGGGTTTTCTTCCATTGTAAAATGATGTTAATAACATCTATTTCAGAGGAGTGTTGTGACACTGTAATTAAAATGAGTGGAATTATGCCATGACTACTGCTAGAACTTCAGTCATTGTTACCTTTTTGTGCTTTCTGGCTAAGTGTTGCTGCCTGGGAGCCCTGACACCAGTGGACCTCCAATACTCCCTTATAGGAGTGACTGAGTAATATCAACCTGGTTGGAAGTTGTGGAGGTAGGTAAAGGTTCCACTTGATACCATATCTGCATAGCTATTCAGGCAAGAGTGACTGAAGTTAACTGATCAAATAAAATAATGAGGTTCTGGAGGTTAGGGTGTGGTTAAAGTCTTGCTAATGCTACACGTATTGTGTGTGAGGGAGGGCAGGAAATGAGATTGGCTAAGATCTACGGCAATGGCTAACACTATACAGCTCTAGGAAGGTGGCTTTTATGTCAGTATCTACTTGGTGCTCCTGCTTAAACCTCTGCTACAATGAAAGCAGGGAACAAAAGTAAGATGGACGGGGAGAAACACCAATGGTCTAAATATGTCTGAGACTTGAAATGCAGAGGAAGTTACAAAACCATGGCAAAGGTTGAGTTTGTTTGTTAAAACATATGATGTGTTTCTGCACACGTATGTTTATTGCAGCACCATTCACAATAGCAAAGACTCGGAACCAACCCAAATGTTCATCAGTGATAGACTGGATTAAGAAAATGTGGCACATATACACCATGGAATACTATGCAGCCGTTAAAAAGAATGAGCTCATGTCCTTTGCAGGGACATGGATAAAGCTGGAAGCCATCATTCTCAGCAAACTAACACAGGAACAGAAAACCAAACACCACGTGTTCTCACTCATAAATGGGATTTGAACAATAAGAAAACATGGACACAGGGAGGTGAACATCACACACCGGGGCCTGTTGGAAGGAGCGGGAAAAGGGGAGGGAGAGCGTTAGGACAAATACTAATGCATGCGTGGCTTAAAGCCTAGATGATGGGTTGATAGGTGCAGCAAACCACCACGGCACATGTATATCTGTATAACAAAGCTGCACATTGTGCACACGTATCCCAGAAGTTAAAGTAAAATAAAATAAAATATGTATGTATATGATGTTTCATCAAAAAGTGAGAAATTAAAAAAACATCATCTCAGCCCCCTCATAAGTTTGCACACACAGGAGTAGATGTTAAGATTCTTGTTTGTCCCAGAGATTGTTCTAACCTTCATTAGGAACGCCAACTTGATTTGCTACTAGTTCCCGGCCCCAGCTGAGCTGGCGAATTTTTTTAGAGCATAAGGCCTCTCACATTGCTGTGCAAGTGTCTGCTGGCTGCAAACCAGCGTGGTTCAAAGCCAATTTCTGTCCCCCACCTCACTCAAGAATGGCACTGTGTGGGCATTCGTCATGGCCTCAGAACAGGGCAGCAGGAACCACTACCATTTTTTGATGTGTAAGCAAAATACCCATTTTTTTTTTCCATTATTGAATATCTATTCTTTTCCCATAAGTTCTAAGTCGTAGCTTAAAACATTAGAATGAAATATTACCCCCACCCCACCCCTTCAGCTGGATAGAGGACAAAGAGAACACAGAAACCTGAACACTCATGGCAGAAACATCCACAGAAAAATGCCTCTGTTTTCAAATTAATTTGGGTAGTGTCACCATTTGCTTTGCTATTATGTCAAGCCTTGCTTCCAGGGGCAGAAAGGTTTTACACAAATAGATTGTTAGTACTGTAGGGAGCTGAAGTATACTCAATCACTGCAAGAGCCATGGCTTTCAGAGCTTCTGACCATGACCCATTGTAAGAAATACACTTTTATTATGACCCAATGCACACATCCATAACTGAAGCAAAACTTCCGTGGTACAAGTACTCCCACCTTGGCTCATTACTAGCCATCAACTTCATGTCATGGAATCACTGAACATGAGTTGGGAAGAGGTGTGTACAATCAACTGTCAGCACATAACTGCAACACACACACACACACAATAACAACAACGATTAAGAAACTGCTGAGGCTGGGCACAGTGGCTCACGCCTGTAATCCCAGCACTTTGGGAGGCTGAGGTGGGCGGATCACGAGGTCAGGAGATCGAGACCATCCTGGCTGACACGGTGAAACCCCACCTCTACTAAAAATACAAAAAAAATAGCCGGGCATGGTGGCAAGCGCCTGTAGTCCCAGCTACTCGGGAGGCTGAGGCAGGAGAATGGTGTGAACCCGGGAGGCGGAGCTTGCAGTGAGCCGAGATCGCACCACTGCACTCTTGCCTGGGCGACAGTGCGAGACTCCATCTCAGAAAAAAAAAAAAGAAAGAAACTGCTGAACTAGTGTTGCAAAGAACACATTTTGGGAAACTCTATCTAAATTGCAAAGCTTTTTCAGCAAAACACCCTCCCCTGTAAGTTAATCTTCTGTTGGTAATGTTCTAAGAAAGGTGGTTCCCCTATTTTATTTATTTGTTTGTTTGTTTGTTTGTTTGTTTCTGAGACTCCGTTGCCCAGGCTGGAGTGCAATGGCGTGTTCTTGGCTCTTGCAACCTCCGCCTACTGGGTTCAAGCGATTCTCCTGTCTCAGCCTCCTGAGTAGCTGGGATTACAGGAGCGTGCCACCAGGCCTGGCTAATTTTTGTATTTTTGGTATAGATGGGGTTTCATCATGTTGGTCAGATTGGTCTCTAACTCCTGACCTCATGATCCACCCACCTCGACCTCCCAACGTGCTGGGATTACAGGCGTGAGCCACTGTGCCTGGCCTCCTCTATTCTAATCTCTGCCTTCTCTGATTCTTCTGTGGTTCAGAAACATTGTGCTTCTGCCAGATGATACTTTCTTTGAAAGCAGTTTTTATAAAACACTAAAAATTAAGTCCGATATACTATAAAATGAAAGGTGAAGGGGTGTGTGCGTGTGTGTAAATTCATATGACTCCAGGTATTCTAAACAACTGAATTAACATGGGCAGTTTTCCCTTAAGCCTTAAAATTATTTTGCAAATAATAGAATCATATTGCTACATAACAATCCACCCTAAAAGTCAATGGCATTCAACAATAAGCATTTATTTCTCATACAATTGAGGGTTAGCTGCAGGGACTATCTGCCTACTCTTTTGTTTGTGGAGCAGTTGGGGGCTCTACTCTAAGCTGGGTTTGGTTTAGGCAGCTTTGTTTCAGATACCTCAAATCCATCTCTTGGGACCACAGGGCTAGACTGAAGAAACCATGCCTTCTTATAACAATGGAAATGTTCAAGAGAGCAGGAGGAAATTGTAAAGATCCCTGGAGGGCATCACTTTTGCCTCTTTCTATCAGCCAAAGCAAGTTACTCCCTCTTTCTCTCCCACCACAGTGAGAGGGCAGTACAAAATTATATGCCAAAGATAATGGTTCCAAGGAGGAAGGAAGAATTGGGGCTTGGGGAAGGCTGAATAATGCACTCCAAAAATCTCTACATCCTAATATCTGGAACCTGTGAATTTACTTCAGGTTTGCAAAAGAGCTTAGCATATGTGATTAAATTAAGGGTGGGGAGATTATCCTGGATTTTCTGGATGGGCCCAATGTAATCCCAAGGGTCCTTCTAAAAGGGAGACAGGAGATCAGAGTTAGAGGAAGTATGTGGGGTGATGGAAGCAGAAAGAAAAGGCAACGTGCTGTGAGGTCATGAGCCACGGAATGAGAACAGCCTGCAGAAGCTGGAAAAGGCAAAGCAGCAAAATCTTCTCTGAAGCTTCCAGAATGAATGCACCCCTGCCAACACCTTGATTTCAGGCTTCTGACCTCCAGAAGTGTAAGAGAATAAGTTTTTGTTGTCTTAAATGTGAACCAAAAAGTATCCACTAGGTTTGTGGTAATTGTGTTACAGTAGCAATAGAAAACCAGTACAGATTGTGGTGTCAGGAAGTGGGGTGCTGATGTAACAAATGCCTGGAAATGTGGAAGTGGCATTGGCATTGGGTAAAAAGGCCTAGTTTGCACTGAACAGACTGTTAGTAGAAAAATGGATGTTAAAGACTCTGCTGGTGAGGACCCAGGAGGAAATGAGGAACATTGTTGGAAACTAGAGAAAAGGGATCCTGTTACATAGTGACAGGAAGGTTAGCAGAGCCATGTTATATATTTACGTGGAATGAGGAACTTGTCAACCATGTACTTGGGTATTTAGCTTAGGATAGCTCCAAGCAAAGTGTTGAAGGTACAACCTGGCTTATTCCTTATAACTTACAGCAAATGTCAGAAGAAAGATAAATTGAGGAAAGGACTGTTAAGCAAAAGGAACCAGTATTTAATGATTTTGTAAATTCTCAGCCTATCCAGATTACAAAAAAGGATAAAATTAGGAGATTTACTGTCAGGAAGTGTGTTCTAGAGAGAAAGCCACAAGTATGGCTTTTTTTTTTTTTTTTTTGAAACAGTATCTTACTCTGTGGCCCAGGCTGGATTTTTGTGGTGCAATTATGGCTCACTGCACTCTTAAACACCTGGGCTCGAGTGATACTCCTGCCTCAGCCACCCAAAGCTGGGACTGCAGGCACATGCCACCACGCCCAGTTACTTTAAATTTTTTTTTTTCATAGAGATTATGTCTCACTGTGTTGCCCAGGCTGATCTTGAACTCCTGATCTCAAGCAATCTTCCTGCCTTGGTTTCTCAAAGTGCTAGAATTATAGGCGTAAGCCACCACACCTGGCCTGGACACCATTTTGCTAGTGTCTGAGAAGAAACAAAATGTCACAGTGTTCTGTCACACAGAAAGCTCTTGGAAGAGATACAAAAATTAGCTGGGCATGGTGGTGCATGCCTGTAGTCCCAGCTACTCATGAGGCTGAGGCAGGAGAATCGCTTGAACCCAGGAGGCAGAGGTGCAATGCACCAAGATCATGCCACTGCACTTCAGCCTGCATGGCTCAAAAACAAAACAACTAACAATAACAACAACAAGAAAAAACCTACTTAGATGACAACATGTGCCCTCTTCAGGAAAAAGGAAGTATGATTCAGAGGATAGAGCCTCAGACCCAAGAGTTGAGTTAGCTGCTCTCAACTCTTGAGAGTTGAGCCAAGAGTCACAGAGGATTAATCTCAGTGTTTGAAATGGAGTTTTCACAGTTGGTTTTCAAAATTGCTTGGGACTGGAGACTCCTTTCTTCCTTCCATTTTCCCCTTTTTGAATAGGAATGTCTGTAACTGTTATCCTGTGCCTGGCTCACTAGTGTATTTTAGGAGTAGATAACTTATTTTCTAGTTTTATTGGTCCACTGATAGAGAGGAACTTTTTCCCAAGATGGATCATACTCAGAGTCTTACCCATTTTTTATTTAGATAATTTAGATGAATAAATTTGGAGCGTTTGAAATGGTAATATTCAAAGAGAATTTGGACTTTGAATTGATGTTGTGATAGGTTGAGACTTTTGGGGATATTGAGAAGAGGTAAATGTAGTTTGACATGGAATGGATGTGAATCTTTGGGACTCAGAGGGCAGATGGTGGTAAGCTAAATAATGATCCCTCAAAGATGTTCCCAACATAATCCCTGGATCTTGTGAACATTACTTTATATGGCAAAAAAGGACTTTGCACGTGGTTGCTAAGGGTCTTAAAATAGGGAGATTATCCTGGATTATCTAGGCAGACTCTAAATATATCACAAGAATCCTTATAAGAGGGCAGGAAGGGCCGGGTGCGGTGGCTCACACCTGTAATCCCAGCACTTTGGGAGGCTGAGGTGGGTGGATCACGAAGTCAGAAATTTGAGACCGGCCTGGCCAACATAGTGAAACCCCATCTCTACTAAAATTACAAAAAATTAGCCAGGCATGGCGGAGCACGCCTGTAATCCCAGCTACTCCGGAGGCTGAGATAGAAGAATTGCTTGAACTCGGGAGGCGGAGAGCTGGCAATGAGCCAAGATTGCGCCATTGCACTCCAACCTGAGCGACAGTGTGAGACTCTGACTCAAAAAAAAAAAGGGGGGCAGGAAGAGGGTCAAAATGTGATGACAAAAGCAGAGATTTGGCCAGGCACAGTGGCTCGTGGCTGTAATCCTAGCACTTTGGGAGGTGGAGGTGGGCAGATCACCTGAGGTCAGGAGTTCAAGACCAGCCTGGCCAACAAGATGAAACCCTATCTCTACAAAAATACAGAAATTAGCTGGGCATGATGGTGGGTGCTTGTAATCCCAGCTACTCAGGAGGCTGAGGCAGGAGAATTGCTTGAACCTGGGAGGCAGAGGTTGCAGTGAGCTGAGATCATGCCATTGCACTCTAGCCTGGGCGACAGAGCAAAACTCCATCTCCAAAATAAATAAAAAATAAAAAAAAATTGAAAAAAAAGAAGAAATTGGAGAGATGCTGCCTGGATCCAGTGAATACCACAGTTCTAGAAATTAGAAGAAGCAAGGAATAGATTCTCCCTTACAGTCTCCAGAAGAGACTAGGTCTGCTGACAATTGATTTTTATTCCTTAAGACTTATTCTAGACTTCTGACCTCCAGAACTGTGAAATAATAAATTTGTATTATTTTTAGTTGTTATGTTTGAAGTAATTTGCTACAGCAGCAATTGAAAACTAATATAGGGTCATTAATACAATCTTCTGTAGAAATAAACCTTGCCACCCTGTTTTTATGTATAAAATTGTCTTAAGCATTGTCATTATTTTTAAAACAGGCAGTTTGTGAACATTTGACATTCTCAAATGTGAGTTGACCTTGTACTGGACCAATCTGTCTTCTAAAAGAAAGTATCTTTACTTTAAAAATAAAAGTCAGTGAGTAATTGGATCAGAAATGCAGAAATGTTCATTATAAGCAACAGTAACAACAGTTAGTTGAAAAGTTAAAATAATGTGTGATGGAATAACAACTGCCCCATCCCCTTGTATTACTAGAGTAGAGCCTGAGAAAGCAAATATCTAGTTTTGCAGACTCCAAAGTGGGATGTAGCCAAGGAAATTGGACTTGCAATGACTTTAGGTTGACCATCCAATGGTGTCTGCCACAAGTATATCCATTCTCTCTTTTCTTTGAAGGACTTGAGGCTAATGAGTTTGGAAACTGAGCAAGGATCACACTTTTTGTTAATAGGTCTGTCCTCCAGAGAAAAGCTACTACACAGCTTTCCAAAAATGCTGGCATTCACCTCATCAGTGGACTCCTCAGTGCTGAGGTGAATATGTTTCTTCTGGGGCATCTTAGAGAACATAGCACTGAGGTAGATAAGTAGATAACACTTGATACATCTATTAGAGCATTTTCTTAAATTCTTGGATTCTCCCTCTACATAGCAAGGTATCCCTGGCATCTCACTTTCATAAATATAACTTAGCATAGACCTAAAAAGCTCAGACTCTGGAACCAGGCTATCTGATTTGAATCTCAGCTTTACCAATTACAAGCTGCATGTAGGAAGTTATTTAACCTATATATGCCTAAGTTTTCCCTTTTATAAATGAGGATGTTACCACCTGTCTCATAGGTTTATTATTATAATAAGATAATTTGACGTATGACAGCACTTTGAAAAGTGCTTGGCACCTAGTAAGGGTTTACATGTATGCCAACTAGCATTATTGTTTACATCAGTCCTCATGAGTCTAGATTTCAGCAGCCAACTAAGCAGATGATTAATGCTACTCCCAACTGCCCAGGTGAACCCATTGAGTCTAGAATCTTTGCTAATGCCTCCATATCGATACATTCAGCCTCATCTAAGGCTATGTTCTTTCCTCCTTGGTCTAGCATTTGCAGAATTTCTCTCCACATGTATTCCCCAGACTTTTGCTTTTATAAATTAGCAGAATCTCACACCTCCTATGATGGATAAGTCTTTTCTTTCAGAGTTTGCCTTTCCAGTTGGCCTTTTGAGGAGTGCTGGGATTTGTAGTGAGAGAAAATGAGGAGTATTTGGCACAGGGTATAAAGTTTCAAGTCAACACCCTCAAGCCAGGTCATTACAGGATCTCAATCAAAGCAGCAAGAACCTCGTGACTGCCTTCATTTGGCAAAGAAAACCAACATAAGGCCTGAGTGGTGTGGAGTACATCAATTAAGTCATCTGAATTGTCCTATATAACTCCATTCAATCCGCAGGGTCCTAATGAGTTCTAATCAATGCTTTTGGTTTCAAACAAGAGAGTGGTCAGGCAATGAATGCAAGCGACTTTGTAATTCAGCAATCCAAAAGATTAATATTTGAGGTTTTCTCACTTACTTTGACCTCCACCTGCTAGAAATCAAAAGGTTTTCTGCTTGTCTGTTTCAGAAGTCATAGAAAAGCCCTGGTTTATAGGTACCTTGAGCTGAGAATGTAAGAATTTCAGCTCATAATTCTATTTTTTTAAAGCTCTTCAGGCCGGGTGCAGTGGCTCACACCTGTAATCCCAGCACTTTGGAGGCCAAGGTGGGTGGATCACGAGGTCAGGAGATGGAGACCATCCTGGCTAACATGGTGAAACCCTATCTCTACTAAAAATAAAAAAAATTAACCAGGCATGGTGGCATGCACCTGTAGTGCCAGCTACTCAGGAGGCTGAGGCAGGAGAATCGCTTGAACCCGGGAGGCAGAGATTACAGTGAGGTGAGAGTACACCACTGCACTCCAACCTGGGTGACAGAGCAAACTCTGTCTCAAAAAAAAAAAAAAAAAAAAAAACTGTTCAGCTCCATAAAAAACAACCACCTTACTCTCACAGTCTTATTGTGAGAATCTTATTCCTAAGTCTTATTGCTCACTTGTCACTTGGTTACCCAAAAGCTTGATTTCAATGGGTACTTCATTGTAGATGTATACAGTTGATAACAAACTTTTGCCACTGTATACCATGGACTACCTGCATCAAAGACCTTTAAAGAAGCTGAGTTTTCAACCCTCAACCTTAATCAGACTAGATGACCTATCCCTGATTTCATCTACTTCCCTTAGGGTCTATGCCTGTTAATTGAAATGTCTGTATCAGTCAGGCTACTTAACCACAAGCAACAGAAACTTACTCTGACCAATTAAGGAAGATCACTTGAGCCCAGGGGTTCAAGACCAGCCTGGGCAAAATAGAGAGCCCCCCATCCCTATTAAAAAAAATTAAAAAGTTAGCCGGGTGTGATGGCTTGCACCTGTAGTCCCAGCTACTTGGGAGGCAAAGGTGGGAGGATCACTTGAGCCTAGAAGGTCGAGGCTGCCAGTGAGCTGTGATTATGCCGCTGCACTCCAGCCTGGGCAAAAGAGTGAGAACCTGTCTCAAAAAAAAAGAGAAGAAACAAGAAAGAAGAAGGTAGAGGCCAGAGGAATGCATATAGAAAGAACACCTAAAATCTGGCAAGGTGAAGACATTGTCACCTGGATCACTATCTACCAGGCATCACAGCTTACATCATGAACATTATGGCACTACCACTAGCAACGCTGCCCTAAAAATTTGGTAAGCACCTTTACCATCAGAGGTTTTATCTTGCACCAAGATTACATAGTGGATAATTCCTCAAGCCATTAGAGTTCAAGTCCTGGGCAAAAAAATATTTCCTTTGTTTATTTCACGGAGACCAGTTCAAAGACTGAACCACATGGGTCCCAGCTTTATAAGGTTTACATACATAATTGTTATTTTTGTTGCTTATAATTTTCATGCAGTTTGAATAGGTCAAGAAACCTGGTCTATGTAGGGTACCTTAAATATCCCCTTTAATATTTATTGTATTATTCACAGTACTTTTTGCTGGATCTTCCTTTCTTCCTGGTTGTCCGGGGTGAACAGCATGGCGTAATAGAAAGGTTCTGGGCTTTGGAGTCAGGCAAACTTTGGGTTCAATCCTGGCTCTGATCGTGATCAACATTGCCTATCTGTAAGTATACGACTTACCTTTTCTAAGTCTTGGCTTCTTTTTCTATGAAATAGGTATAGTAAAATCTGCTCCATGAATTGTTAAAATATAATTCACATACAGCTTCATAACAGATGCTGAGAAACAATATATAGTTGTTTCTATATATCGTTCTTCTCTGTAAGCATGGATTCGGAGGATCCTAAATCCTCAGATTCAATCAATCATAGATCGAAATCCACAGATACAGAGGGCTGACTATACTTGATTGTATGTAAAAAGCTGTATTTACTATGCTTATAATTGAGCAATTATTTAAAGTATTATACATGTGACAGACAAATGAAAAGAAATGAAGCAATACAGTTAGAATAGACTTAGCAATACCAACAGACACTGTTGCATTGTTGTGAAATAGGCCTAAATATCTTTCTTTTTCTAACCTGACACCCGTTGTTTGCAAGCGGTGGAAATGCTAAAAGTGAATCTCTTTTCACCAGGAATGCATGACCTTGGCCATCAGCTGCCAGGGCTTTCACTTTTGAAATCCTGTTATGTTATTTTCTTCCCAAGTTTGTAATGAACTGTCTCTTGAGAGGATGTGATGAAATATACAGCTGCATCCTAATAAGCATCCTTATGTCTATAAACAGTGTCCTTTAGCAATGAATAATAAAAATTGTAATCTTAACTGTGGCAAAAACAATTTAGATAGTATTAATTTTTCTTAAAGGCATTGCAGGTATATTATTTATATAAATAAATAGAATATGTAATACAAATATGGAAAATGCATATTTGTGTATACAAGCAAATTTACTTAATTTCTCTATATACACATACACTTTTTTGCAAAAAATATCCTGAAACAAAAACCATCTGTAATATCTTCTATAGCAGCGGGTTCATAAAATTGAAATGATTGATGCCTTTCAGAAATCTCTAGGCAACCAGGTGTTACCATTATTAACCACCCGTGGGAACTTGGCTTCAAATCCAATCTATTATGATTAGAATCTGCATGATCTGTATGAAGCACAGCAAGTCCCGACCACCAGATGTCACCATTCTTCTATTTCCCTCCTGGTGCTTGGGGAGAGCTAGAGACTCTATTTTCTCTCAAGGGACTGAGGGAAATACGTGCCTCAGAACATTACTGGGATTTCACCAAAAGGTCTTTTCTTAGTCATCATGGCCTTGCAGGTTTCCCTGTGGTTTTTTAGTATCTTGACTCGACAGTTCATAATAGCTGAGGAGCCAAGTGGCTGATAATTTGGGGCTCATCTGGTCAGGAAGTGTTAGAGCCATTTCCTCCAGCTAAACTTGAAGATAGGATTGACATAAGGTGCCCAAAGCCCAGAACTTGCTCAGTGCAGGAGAGGCTATGGATGTGCCCTATTAAGGTTCTGGGGTCAGGAGACCTCAACCAGCTATGAGCTCTCTTACAAAATGAAGGAGAGGGACTGAATCATTTCTAGGGTCTAAAAATTCCATGATTTTCAGTTTGTAAATGCCTCTGGTGGGGAGGGTGGGTAGTAGGCTGGGGGTAATGTAAGTCCAAGAAATAAGACCCCAGAGAGGACAACGAAGTAGGGGTGAAGTCCTGCAGGGCAGATCAGAGGAAACTGAATATGAATCCTTATGAGGTCTGGATGTAGTGACTGGTTATGGGGTCTGGAACTTGCTGGGGTTATGATCTTGTGGATTCTACCACGAACTTAATAGCCCACTCTTCCTCCATTCCAGATATTACTTAACAATAAATTATAACGCTTATCGATGTAAATGTATGACATTCTCTCTCCTGGGGCTTGGTTGGATTTAATCTGTCATGTCAGTCAATGTTCTTTGCGGTGCCTTCAGGGCATAGAATGCGTTTTATTTGTGAATTTACAACAGTGCAGTTTCCAGCTAGCTCATCCGGAGTGTTCCTAAAATCCGGGAGTGGGAGCAGGGCAGAGAAGGAAGAATGGATTTCATTTATTAAGTGCCAGATATCCCTAAGTATTTCACATACATTTCATATCGTCTTCACAGTAACCTCATGAAGCAGCATTTATTATGCTCATAGATAAAGATGAATTCAAATGGTTAAGTGGCTTGCCCGAGGTCACAAAAACCAGAAGGCAGTATACATACTGCTTTGTGTAATGCGTTCTAAGAAAGAGGAAACAGCCACAGGGCGTTTTGTTAAAGTTGCCTGCACCCCTAAGATGGTTGAGACCACAGTCTCCCCATCACTGGGCTTCGCTGCTGTAAGGCCCCTTGTCCTTTGGGGCTTGGACTGCGCTACTCCGGAGGATGCACTGTCATATCAATATCTGTACACTGTCCCTGACCTTGTTAGGATATTATTTATGGCCTCGATCAGAAAGAAGGTCCCGCGCTCGCTCCTTTCTCCCCTTGGGCTGCGGAACAGAGTGGCTGGGAGAAGTCCTCCTAGACAGGGGTGAGAGTTTGCCGACGGCCCCTGAGAAGCTAGGGCGTTCCGAATTGGCTGAGCCTGAGGCCGGGGGCGGGGAGTTTGCCCAACGTCCCCGGCCGGAATTTCTTCCTCCTAGAGCCACGAGCCCAGAAGCGGGGAGAAGTTGGTGAGGTCGACTAGGGGAGGGTTGCCAGGAATTGAGAACGGACTCCCGCCCCGGTCGACTGAGCTCCCAGAGGAGCGTCTCTGCTGCGTCGGGGCTGAGTGTGGACGCGCTGCGCGCGGCCCCACCAAGGCTGGTAGTTTGCAGACCGTCCCTGCCGCGGCCCGCTCGGCGGCG
>NW_012114799.1:3813286-3862649 GCF_000951035.1 Colobus angolensis palliatus
GAAATAAAAAACCTTGGTCCTTACTTTCAGCCCTGAAATAACCTGCTTTCCTTTAGTGAAGCTATTTTTTCCCTTGGGAAATTGAGATTCATTGAGATTCAAAGAGTAGAGAAGATGACCAGGCTCATAGCCTTCTGTGGTTCCTCTGCCGCCTGCGTGGGTGTCCCGGCCCCGGCCTCTCTGCAGGACACTGGAGTGCAGACGGGGGATGTGCCTTGAGGAGCCCACCTGCCCCCGGCAGCCCCTTCCGGGGGAGGCTGAACCCCCCAGGCCCCATGACGAGGGGGCTTGTCGGCTTTCCTAGGGACAGTCCAAAGGAAGCTCTGGTTGCGCGAGCTGGAGGCGAGCGGCCAGGGGTGGTAGATGAGCGCTCGGACCGCGGAGGAGCCCGGTGGGGGTCACGCCGCAGGCGTGGGCCGGGCCGGGGTCCTCAGGACCCAGGCGCACTGGGCGGGCTCGGCCGGAGGCCAGTAGGGAGGAAGGAAGAAGGAGGGAGGCTGGCCCCGAGCCCCTAGGGAGGAGGGATGCGGCGGGCCGGTGCTCTGGGCCTGAGGGTCCAGGAGGCCCGGGGGCGCCCCAGCAGTTAGGGGACGGCCCACGGGTCCGCGATCCCGCCGGCGCGCTCAGCGCTGCTGCCGGGTCTGGGAGGCTGCAGGAGGCGCAGAGCCCACACCCGCGCACACACTCCCCGAGAGCATGCTCAGTGCGGTCCTGGGAACTTCCTGCCGAGTCGTGAGCCGCCCCGGCCCCCTCCTGGCCCCCTCCTGGCCCTCGGCTCGCAAAGTTGGGGGCGGCGGGGCTAGAGAGTCGTGGGCGCCGCTCTCGCCTGTGGCTCTTCTGCGCCCCTGGCCACTCCTTGCCTCATTTGAGCTCCGCGCTCTGCTCTCCCCGGCTGCCCCCGCAGCCGGGATTGGGGGCGTGGGTGTTAGCCCCTGTTCCCAGTGGCGGGGTGGCCAGAGGCCTGGAGCGCGACTGTCAGCCTGGTGGACCTGAGCGCTGTGCGCCCGCTTGGTGCCCGGACCTGGCGCAGCGAGCAGGCGGGGTGCAAGGGGGTGTGTGAGCCCAGGGACGCTCGCGCACACACTTGCTGTCACACACAAAGCCGCGGTTTTGTAGCCGCCGCGCGGAAGAGCCGAAGAGGGAAGTGGGTGGCGCTTGCATTGTCCAGAGGCGTTTGGAGCGCTGACGGGTGCTCGGCTCCTCAGGGCTGCGGGAACGGGTGATGTGGATGGATTCGGTCTAGGGCCCGGCCCTCCTGGGACCCACTGCCAGGCCTGACCCCGGGCGGCCGCCGCTATCTGCACCTGGCTCTGGCGGCCCAGTTAGGGGAGGTTGGGTACTTCTGGGTCTGTGAAGTTGGGGAGGGGCAAACTCAGGTTTCTGTGGGGTTCAGGTGGATGGCAACATCGCACTTGTAAACACTCCCAGACCCGAGTGTTAGAGGTAGCATCCCATTCTAAAGAGATGCGAGTGGGAAGCTAGGTCGTTGAACTGATCCCCCACCCCCAGTTTATTGTCAGGACCTGATCAACTTGGTTTTTACTCCAAGAGACTCCCCAGTGTTAATCTCTGTGTCATGAACATCCTAAGCCTTGGGGCTGCATCAGAACTCCCTTGTCTGATCCGAGAAAATCACCGAACAGTTTTTCATGAAGGGCAAAACATGTGAGATCTGTCGTGAATGAATTTTCACCCCCCTCCCCCCGTCCCCAGTTCTTTCCTATAAATTATTTTTGTTGCTATTGTTCAGGGCTGAGATGGGCATCCTCAGATTTATTTGGCAGTTAAGATTAGAGCAAAACTCTCCTGTCTTTTTTTTTTTTTTTAAGATGGAGTTTTGCTCTTGTTGCCCAGGCTGGAGTGCAATGGCGTGATCTCGGCTCACTGCAACCTCAGCTTCCCGGGTTCAAGCGATTCTCTTGCCTCAGCCCCCCAAGTAGCTGGGATTTCAGGCGCCTGTCACCATGCCTGGCTAATTTTTCATTTTTAGTAGAGACGGGGTTTCACCATGTTGGTCAGGCTGCTCGCGAACTCATGACCTCCGGTGATCCACCTGCCTCGGCTTCCCAAAGTGCTGGAATTATAGCCGTGACCCACCGCGCCCGGCCTAGAGCAAAGCTCTCCGTTCTAGAGAGTTTTTTAGTTTTTCCCAGTTTAGTTTTTTCCTCTTGCCCTCCTCCATCACCTTGCTTTTAAATGCTTATTTAAATGCCCATGTCGTCAGCCTTACTTGGAGAGGCACTGAAAAGCAAGGTGATGGAGGAGGGGCAAGAGGGCGACTGTTTCACCCTTTGTAGGGGCTGGGAGAAGAGGAGAAGGAAGTTGCTCTGTCTGGCATGTGCCTCTGCTGGGGTGGCTCTGCCTGGGTATAGGGTTTGGGCTCTTTCTTTCATCTCCTCCTTTGTTTCACCCTGCCTTCTTCACTCTGGGACACTCGTGACTGGAGTCATTCGGTGAAAGGAATCTGCAGTCCTGCTTTGGAGCTTTGCAGGGTTTGCACCTACACAAGCAGCCACCAGTTGGTTTTAAGGTGAACTGCAATGGCAGGAGGCTGGGGAGTTCTGCCCCGATCTGCCAGTGGCAACTGTGTGCTCCAGCTGCTGCTGCAGAACAGCTCATGGGCTTTTTGATCTCCTCAGCAGTGTGCATTTCAAATGCTTTGTGTTTGGAAGTGTGAATATAGTACTCATTTATATATATTCCCTCATCTGTATACATTTTTATAAAGAGGTGTGTGCGTATGTACATGCATATACCGTGTTCTTTGGTAGAATCTGGAAGCCGGAAGGGACCTCAAGAGATCACAGGCATTCACATAATCTCTCATCCCATTCAATTTTCTTAGTTTTAAAATAACCAACCCACCTTCTGCCCAGCCGTCCTCCAAAAGCATTGAAATGCTAGAATCCCCTGTGACCCTAGCTGACGGGGAGGCCTTTGGAAGTATGAGTTCCCAGGAACCGTTCTAGGTATCACTCTGACATTTGACACAACTTTTCCCTAATGTTCCATGTGTCTCAGGATCTAAGTCACTACAGAGACATCCCTGGATTAATTTCGGCAGGGGACAGGCAGTAACTAGTGTACCCTGCAGAGATGTGTAGAAAACTGCAAAGAGCAGTCATCTGTAAGATCTGGGTTGGAAAGTTGATGTCCTCTCCTTTCCTGGGTCATACAGACAGATGGCTGCTCTGCTTTTTCTCAAGAGGCTTTAGGCGCAGTAGGAACTCATTGTCTTCCTTCCTTCTTGTGTGTCATGGGCTCCTGGCCCTAGGAGGCATGGAGGAGGAGTGGTTGGGAGTGGCATTCTGTGTTGATATTGTTATAATAGGCCTCGGGAAAGTGTGTGCTGTTAGCTTTGTCTCTGGGGGTTTCCTGTGGTGAGTTTCAAAGTTTGGGGAAGGGTCCTGGTGTCAGGTGAACAGGTTGATGGGTAGTTTTGACTGCTATAATTCAGATGATACTTGAGAAAAGGGAGGAAATAATTTTATACGGGGGGATGATTGCTATCTGGGTGACAATTGAGAAGATAGGGTGAGAAATAAATAAGCATTTAGGACTTGTCAGTGCAGGTTTTACCAGGCTGCCTTTAAAGTTAATAATTGCTTTGAAGTATAGAGTCTCTCTTAGTAGCCAGAAGATGGCTACACTTTCAAATTTCTCTTTGAAATTAAGTAACGATCTCTCCAACCCTTAAAGTCTCTAATCTAAGCCATATCCCTATACATGTTTTACATCCTGTGTCAACATCCACAGTTGTGACTGATGCTGGCTGCTGATGAGCATTTATCTAACATCTACCATGTACCATGCATTGGGCTGGTGCTGGGTATAAAGATGTCCTCCTAAATTATCTCACTTTTAATTTATCAGACCTTCTCTTACTGTGTGTTAATGCAAACGAATAGCTCTTGGAAAGCCGCCAAGGTGGGTCCCAGGAGCCTTAGCACTGTAACCACGTTCTCAGCCGGAGGAGTTTGGAGTCGAGCTTTGCGTTTGCCCATTTGGGCTGTTTTATTTATGTTTTTCATTGCCACAATTAAGTGCATCCTTCCTTGACTTTGTCATATCTGCAGGGCTATGTGTGTTCATGGGAAGGTTCAGAGGAATCACTTTATTTGTTCAAAATCCCACAGCTCTCTTGTCTAAACTCGCAATCTTCTGGAATGGGAGCAGGGCTTTCCTCTCGGGACTCTGCCCAGTCTTAAAAATCAGGACAGGTAGGGCTGGGTGCGGTGGCTCACGCCTGTAATTCCAGTACTTTGGGAGGCTGAGACAGGCGGATCACGAGGTCAAGAGATCGAGACCATCCTGGCTAACACGGTGAAATCCCGTCTCTACTTAAAAAAAAAAAAAAAAAAATCAGGACAGGCAAGGGTTATACGCTATTGTGGCTGGGTTTGGTGGGAGCAGTTTGTCTTGTAAACTGGCACTGTCTCTTTGTCACCTTCACTGCCAGGCTGGCATAGCATGGACATAGCAGTGAGGACCCATTTCCTTTCCTGCCCTCACCTACTCCTCATTCGGAATGCTTCTGCTGAATAAATAGCCCCTAGCTACCAAAGGAATTTAAAGTCTAAGCCTGGTCAGTGCACACCCAGAAGAGTTAAGTTTAGTGACAAGGGAAAATGTAGATGAAGAACACACTAATTAATGCCTGCTGGATCTTGACCCTTGCTCAAGTGGCTCCCTGCAATGGCTAAGGAATATTTCTCCACTCTATTTCCTGACAAAGTGAACTCAGGAGTGAGTTACACTGAAGTACTTCTGTTACTAGTAAGAGTTACTAGTAAGCACTACTGGTGCTCACAATAGGTTTACTTTTTAAAATGTCAGCACTTCAAGGTTATCCCTAGAATAATAACAGCTTCACTTATTTGCATCCCTTTGTGATTTGTGTGGCTGGCCCTTGAGGGAACATGTGCCACCCACCCACTCCTGTTTGAACTTCACGCTTTAATGTTGTAGTTCGGTGCACAGACTGCTTATAAGTCCTGTCATGCTGGTAAAATGTTTTTTTAAAACTTATTGTAAGTATCCTACAGAGAAAAGCCTTCCGCTCTATTTGTTTTGGGTCTTTTCCATGTCTGGGTCCCCACATGGGACTGTGTTATGTTGGTGATCATCATAGAGATTGTATTATATGTCTTGGTGGAGAAACATCAGAAAAGGTGGGCAAGAAAATAGGAATGATGGCGATGAAAAACATCTGTCTTCTCCGACTGGCATTATTGCAGATGCTTGTTTTGTACTACAGGTATTTCCCTCAACAATGAGGTAGATGCTGTGTTATTCCCAGTTTATACATGGAGAGACTGTAACATCCTGAGGTCAGGAAATCTAGCTAAGGTCACAAACAGCTACTGAGTGGCAGAGCAAGGATTTGAAGCCAGGTGGTCTAGGTCCAGAGCCAGTGTGGGTTGGGCTGTGAGTAGCGGTTAAGGCTGATGAGCCTGCCCTGTACTAGCCAGCACCTTCTTTCCAACCCAAGCCGAGAGGGCTTCATAGATACCCAGAGGCACTGCAGGGGGGCCCTCCTCTTTCTAGCTGAGGTCACCATGCAGAGAGGTGGAGGGACTTTCTCAAAGTCTCACCAGCAGGCAGCTGTGGCAAAGCTGGACCTCACATCTCATCTGTGGTCCCACAGGAACAGTTGGTAACAGTTTATAACGGGTGCCTGCCTGCTTTGTTTATAGGGATGATACAGGAAGACAATTGATGACGACTGGGCATCTGTTCCTCCCTGGAGCCCACTGTGTGCTCACACCCAGCTTCACCTTGGAATGTGGTGGGGAGCAGGTTGGTGTGGCCCGTTCCCTCCTACCATCCCCAGCTGGGAGAATCTATGTCCTTTGGAATGAAGGGTTCCCTTTCTCATGTCATCTTTTAAGTTTGGCATCATAAGAATTCCGTCTGGGCTGGATTTTCCATTTCACTCTTACTAATTCTCTGTGTTTTAGGGCTCCTGGCTCCTCTCAGCGTGGATTTCCTTTCTTTAGGAGCATGGGGTGGGTGAGGGATGACCTGTAAAAGGTATCAGGACTATTCCTTAACATTTCCGATAAAGGGTGCCTGTGAAGACATTCCCGCAGTGTCTGTGGAATCCTAGAAAGAGAGCAGGGCCACACAGAATGCTCCTCTGAACCCGAGATCACCATACTTTGTGGGATCTTCCCGTTGGACATGGCAGTGAGCACCCATTTCCTTTCCTGCCCTCACCTGCTCCTGATTCAGAATGCTTCTGCTGAATAAATAGCCCCTAGCTACCCAAGGAGTTTAAAGTCTAAGCCTGGTCAGTGCACACCCAGAAGAGTTAAGTTTAGTGATAAAGGGAAATGTAGATGAAGAACACACTAATTCAGCCCATGTGACCACTTTGGGCCTCAGTTGTTAGGTTGAGAAGTAAGAGGGGATTGAATGCACTCCAAAGATCTGTTCAGTTCGTCATCTTGCTTAATCTTATACATGTGGCAAAAGAGGTGTAACATAAATGAAATTCCCTTATTAAATTAAAAAGAAGGTTGAGAACACATTCAGATTGTTTTTGCCCTTACCGCTAGACTATTTAGCAGACAGCTGAAAAGCTTAACTAAGAAGAATCAGCCCTTTATTGTTACTCTCTTTGGGGATGTTTTTCTTTGTATGTTTAGAAATAAAAAACCTTGGTCCTTACTTTCAGCCCTGAAATAAAAAACCTTGGTCCTTACTTTCAGCCCTGAAATAACCTGCTTTCCTTTAGTGAAGCTATTTTTTCCCTTGGGAAATTGAGATTCATTGAGATTCAAAGAGTAGAGAAGATGACCAGGCTCATAGCCTTCTGTGGTTCCTCGCACGGCGCCCTGGGGATGTGGCTAGGTATTTATATACTGCCACCAGCAGGGCTAGATTCTGTCTACACATTCGGTGTGTAACTACTACCTTTTAACATAAGGGAGTTTGGTGTCAGTCTTCTTGCGGTTTTGCAGCTGCTTTTTTTTTTTTTTTTTAACCATCTGTTATTTTCACCTCCAGTTTGTTATTTACAAGCATCCATGCCGGTGAGTTTTCTAAATGACCAATTCTTTCTTGGATGCAAAGAAAAAGCACTGTCTTTGCCTCGTGCAGTGTGTGATCTCTCCGTTTTCCTTTGGCATCTTTCTTAGTATTTCTGTTTGGTATATTTCCTTCCTCCCCTTTCCTGTGATTTTTAGAGCACCTAGGGTTAGAGGCCCCACCTGGTGAGGATATGGCAGAGAAGAGGAGTTTCCCTCGGTCCCTTTCCCCGAGTAATCTTCATCGTGCAGTGTCCCCAGTCCTGTGTAAGACCTTTGCAAATACGGCTTCAAGCCCCTCTGTTCATCTTGATTGCCTTCCCTCTGTAAAAAAGTTCTAGTCTCTGTGACTAAGAATGAGACATTCTCCCCCTCTTCCTTTATTTGATTTTTAGTTATGATGCTTGGCAGTTTTAAAGATGACATTGTTATGTGGGCAGTCTTCACTGTATATTACACACAAATATAATTCTCCTGGGTAAATAGGATCACCTTTTACAGGTTCACCATTCCTCCTTTGCAATTCTTCTGTGCAGTGAGCTCCATCAAGGGAAAGGTTCCCCCTCTCCCCCGCCCCCAGGCTTGTTCCAAATAAACTCCCCCAAAACAAAAAAAGAAACATATAGCTCCAATAAAGAAAGGAGTGTCATGGAGCTCTCATGGGTGCAGGCTGGAAGCTGCAGGCCTGGTGTGCTGGAGTCACGAGATGAGCTGTCCAGGCAACGTGGCATCGTGAGTGAACTCTGACCGTGGCAGGTGAGGCTTCTGCACTCAGCTCACTATCTTCATGTGGACTGATTCTGTGCTTAGTGATTCTGATTTCTTATCTGAAAAGCGATGCATCACTTAACTTCTACACTTGGAGGGTTCTACTAGTGTGCCTGCGTGGCCGGGTTCTGTACACTCAGCTACTTTAGTTTCTTTAGTATGTCCTTAAAAAGATTCCTAGGTCTGTCCCTGGTTTTGAGGTTCCATTTGGTCATTATGCTCTTTTAGAGTTCATCTTTTAAAATCAGTCTGTCGACATTTTTTTTTTCCGCTTAGCACAATTTATGGTCTCATGCAGGTCAACAAATTGGGACTCTGAATGTGAGCGTGTGTGTCCACACACCACTAGGGCTTATTACCTTATTATCAATGTTATCTTAAGAAAAAGTGGAGGCTGGGTGCAGTGGCTCATGCCTGTAATCCCAGCACTCTCAGAGACTGAAATGAGAGGATTGCTTGAGCCCCGGAGTTTGAGACCAGCCTGAGCAACAAAGCAAGACTCCTGCCTCTACAAAAAAAAAAGAAAGAAAGAAAGAGAGAGAGAAAGAGAAAAGGGGAAGGAGAGAAAGAAAGAAAAGAAAAAGAAAAGAAAGAAAGAGAGAGAGAAAGAAGAAGAAGAAAAAAAAGAGGGAGTGATCAGAGAGCTGCAGGTTTGGAGTAGCCATCAGTTAAAGGAAGTCTGCAGAGTTTCTGTGAAAGGATTTTGTTACTATGGCCTCTTCTCTAGTGCCAGCTTGTTAAGAAGTGTAGGCAGGGGATCCTTGGTAATACTATGTATTAAGATTTTATTGTTCTTCCTGTAAAGTGTTTTTCATGATAATGAGTTGCTTATTCTATAATAGTGCCTTTTCTCTATTTCTGTAAGCAGAATCAAATGCAACTCTCAAGTTTTATTTGTTCTTTTTTTTTCTTCTTCTTCTTCTTTAGAGACAGGGTCTTGCTCTGTCACCCAGGCTAGAGTGCAGTGCTGCAATCATAGCTCACTGTAACCTCCAACTTCTGGGCTGAAGTGATTCTCTTGCCTCAGCTTCTTGAGTAGCTAGGGCTACAGGCATGTGCCACCACGCCTGGCTAAATTTTTTTTTACGTTTTTATTTTTGTGGAGAGACAGGAGTCTTACTATGTTGCCCAAGCTGGTCTTGAAGTCCTGGCCTGAAACGATCCTACTGCCTTAGTCTCTTGAAATGCTCTGATTATAGTTGTGAGCCACCGTGCCCAGACAGCTTTCCATGTTTTGATGCCATGTCTGGTTAATACTCTCTTAAGTTTCTGAGTTTCTTCCTCCTAGTTCAGTGGTTTCGAATGTAACTTTTCTATTTCCTCAGTGTCAGTCTCTAATAAAAATACTACAGGATTACTTCTGTTGCTGCTGTAACAGCCACATACTTAGCAGTTAAAGCCCCACATATTTATTCTCTTTGAATTCTATAGGCGAGAGGTCCCTTATGGGTCTCATGGACCAAGATCAAGGTGCCTGTTCCTTAATGAGGCTTGAAGGGAGAATCGGTCTCCTTGCCTTTTCTAGCTTCTAGAGGCTGCCCATGTTCCTAGGCTCATGCCCCCTTCTCCAGTTTCAGTGCCAACAGTGTCCAGCCGAGTCCTTGTCTCTCTGCCATCACACTGATACTCTCACCAAGCTGGAAGAGATTCTCTGCTTTTCAGGATTGATGTGATTAGATTAGACCAAGCAGGGTAATGCAGCATAATCTCCCATCTACAGGTCCTTGATATAATGCCATCTCCCTGTAAGGCCACAGAAGCACAGGTTCCAGGGATTAGTATATGATGAACATCTTTGGGGGCCCTTTTTCTGCCTACCACAGTCCTCAAAGCTCCAAATAAGGAACTGGTTCTTTGCTCTTTATGTAAAAGAACTATTTTTCTTTGCAAAGAAGGGTTACTGTTGCAGGATCTGTTCTTCTCCCCTTTGAACATATTCAAATCAACTATTTGCCAAAACATTGGTATTTAAATAAGGTTTGAGGTCTGCTAAGACCAGATATTGAGCTGAGTACTTTTACTTGTTCTGGCTTATGTAATTGTGAGCCATCCTACTATTAGAGTGGGGAAACTGAGGTGCAAAGGAAACATGCCCAGGGTCACACAGCCAGAAGTGGCCGAGCCAGCGTACAAAAGGCTGCATTCCCGAAATTGGCATTCTTTTCACTCTGCTTTTCTGCCTTGCAAGCGATAAGGCAAAAACACAATGAGAAATGGTAATGGAAAACCTTAAAATAATGTAAAACCTCTCTGCTTCTGCCAGGGTGATCATGATAAACAATAAATATTTGCCTGCAGTAGATTGATTTTTTTTTTTTTTTTTTTACTAGTGGCCTCCATTAATGGACTCCCTGAACTCCCTGTATCCACTATCCACACTCTTTGCCCTATAACTTTGCAGCTTTTCTTCCTCCTTCCTTCTTCCCCTACCCTGGTCCCCTGCGCCCCATTTGGCTCTGTGACTTTCTTTGGCCAGTGGGATGTTAGCACATGCTGTGTATAAGCAGAGTTGTGAAAAGTGGCTGTTTCTGATTGCCTTTTACATAACTGGGCTTGCACTTTCAGACCCCGCCACCTCCATGCGATCGTGCCCAGGCTAGCCCAGTGGAGGGGGCCAGGTTTGTGCTTGCGGATTCCATCCTAGACCGGCCAATGCCATCTGACCTGTCAGTTGTGTGCTGTCTCCTGAGCAGGTCTAGGTTGGCCAGGGTCACCTGAATCACCCACTGGCTGACCTATAGAGATGGGCAAATCATCCATGGTTGTTGCAAACCACTGAGTTTGGGGGAAGTTTGCTATAGAGCAGTTGTTAACTGATGCACAGCTCATATCAAATGTTTGAATAGTGCAGAAACTAATTTTAGTGTCCTTTTAAAAATCCTTTTGTTAGTTACTACTTGTAACTAATTAATATTCTTTTAAGATTGTACTTAGGTTCAACAACTTGCCCGTTGTATCTTTTTCCCTTTTTAGAAAACCATTGAAATCCTTTATATTTTTACCAATTTCACTCAGAAACAGACTAATTTTCCTTTCTGAAACTGTTTATCTTCTAATATGGTGGCTTTTGACCCCAACCTCGAGTAAGAAATACATACTGACTCAGAACTCACGTGTGTAAGTAGATAATCGCAGGAAAAGTTTCATAAAAAGTACTTAACCTTTATAGTGGCCTCTGGTGTTTTCCATTTTATTCTATTTCATTGTCTTAAAAATTCTGGTCAGTTGTCAGGTGACAGGTGACTGGCTGCCTATTTTGTAAATAAAGTTTTATTGGCACATACCCAATCCCATTTGTTCTTCTGTTGTTTATGGCTACTTTCACACTACAATGGCAGAGGCCAGTGGTTGTGACTGATAGAGATGATCCGGCCTGCAAAGCCTCAAGTATTTACTCTCCGGCCCAAGAAGAAATGTTTTCTGATCTTTGCACTGAATGGATTTCATAACCCATCAGTTAGTTGTGACCTTCTATTTGGAAGACCCTGTTCAAGTGACCCTTCACTCTCCTCATACCCTTCTAGAGAGGACAGTGAACGCATCTGGCGGATGTGAAAACTCACCCTTCTTTGTTTACTTGGAATCAACAATTAAGTCCTTGCCTTCTAACATTACACTCGATTGGCTTATATAGGAAACTTTTCAAGCATTTCTAAATTGTTTCATTATAAGTAGTGTTATGCCCCCCCTTCTTAATTTATTTTTAAATATGGCTTTCCAGTGGAAACTAACTGGAATTAAAATGGACACAAATACCATTCAAGTGCTAGTTATTTATTCATTAGATCCCAGCAGTGCCTTTTTTGGTGATATAATGGAATTCATTAGTGGGAAAGGCAAAGAAACAGTGATCCTAGCTTGTCTTACAACACCTTTCTGGCAGCTGGGCCTTACTGCCACATTTCTGAATTAGGGTGGTATTATTTCTGAGCAGAATAAAATTTAGAGACATTAAATCATGGAATTCTGTGGTTGAAAAGACTTTGGAATTTTTTTAAAACTCAGATTTAATTGGCTCCTTAAAGGCCAAATTTTTCCAATACCTTCATTTTTCCAAGCCTGTCAAGAAAGGACAACATCATTATTTATGTTGTGTGGCTCATGGGATTGATGAGAAAGAGCTGAGGCAGAAAACCTTCAGAGGGATCTGGATATGTCTTTGTAGAATCTGAAATGCCAGGTGAAGGATGGTCCCTGGCCCATTTATTTATTGTCAGTGAGAATGGAATCAAAATAAATGAGCTTAAACTACAGCATGAAGAGCTTAGGTAAAATCTGAGAAACATCCCTCAAATAAGGTCAGTTCATTGATATTAGAATAGGTTATCTAGTAATCTTAATAGATTCATTGCATACAGCAAGTCAATGTGGAGAGAAACTGGGTTGCAGCAGAGAAAGAGGTTTAATCAAAGAGCCACCGAATGAGGGGAGGGTAGGAAACCTCAAATCCATCTCTCTGAGAAGTTTGGGTTAGGGTTTTTAAGGGTTTTGGAGCGGGCCAGGCTTGGAGGTTGTTGATTGGTCAAAAAGTGCAGGGTGAACATGGGACAGGGAGGTGAACCACCTGCATTCTCAGGCTGATCCATTCCTCTGTGGGGGTCTTCAAACTGGTTGTTGGAATTCAGGGTCTGAAAAACATTTTAAGCCATCCTTTAAAAAAAGGCCTTAGGATACTACTGTCAGAGGTCCTGTCTGTAGGAACAATGGAGATGCAAATCAATTCCTAAACTGTCTTATGACCCCAATATCAGAAATCCTACTTATAGGAACAGTGGGGATGCAAATGGCCACTATCTAGTGCTATGTGACTTTTAGAAACAGGGAAACAGGCCAAGGTGCAGCCTGACTAGTGCTTCATTGTAACCATATTTCAGTCCAGAACCTGGCATGCAATTCTTACCAACCCTGTAGGGATGGTTTCACTCCTAAGCATTTTTGATGTTAGCTGCTGCCCTTTGTTCGGATGGATGGCTGTCCTTCCTGGTGGTTGGATGCCTTTAATTAATAAAGATTCTTCTGAGAGCTAGCAACAGAAACCTGCTGGAGCTTGCTTCAGCGGAAGTAGAGAACTCACATTAGGAACACAGGGATAGGGTCCAGGAGCCCTCTGCAGCCTGGGATCGAGGCTTTAGGAACCCCAGAAATCCTTGTTGCTCTCCTCTCTGCTTCCATCTGCCTGGCTGCTTAATTCTCCTCCCTGCCTTATTCTGCTTTTCTTGCCATAAACAACAGAAGAACAAATGGGATTGGGTATGTGCCAATAAAACTTTATTTATAAGGGCAGAAGTCTGGGTAAGGGGATTTGTTACAGGGTATAAGCCACACAACAAGGCTGATCTTTCTTTTGTAATGCCAGTTCTGGTTTTCCCTCAGTGCCCAGCTTGAGATCACCCAGAGGTGGGCAGGGGATGGCACCTGGAGAGAGGACTCTGGCCTAGTCCCAGGGCCTACAATGTTATTGGGGGCATTTCAGCAATTGGGGGGGCAATTTTGATTGTCAGTGATTGAGGAGAGCTACTAGCATTTATTGGATGGGGACCAGGGATGCTAAACATCTGTAATGGGTAGAGCAGTTGTGTATCACAAAATGTTTCCTGTTACCCACCAGACAATCATGGACAAGCAAAATCTGAACCTAGACCTAACTTACGTATAAGCAAATAATTGTTGCCCATTTTAAGTAAACATCAATTTTTCCAATTAATGAAGAAAGATTGTGCTTTCTTTTGTTAGGAAATTTACCATTTTGGAAACTCACACTACCTATAGAATTAGCACATCACCTGTATCAGCCCACCTTTGTAGCTGATGCATTGAAAAAATTTCACATTAAAGTGTAGGCATCTAATGGCTCCATTATGTCTTTTAGAGTGATCTTGCCCAGCTAATTGCATATTGAAATACGTTAGGTTTGTCATAAATTACTTTATTGTCTTTTCTGTCAATCTTAGGACATTAACTGTATATGTTTGAAACTGTGTTCAAGTAGGTTATCTGAGCATTTGGTTCAGATAGTAAAGAGAGTGTTACAAGCTCACTATGAGCCCCAGGGGCTTTGGCGCTGATAGGGTTTAGAACACTGCACTAGGGGAAATGAATTGTAATTTTTTTTCTCTAGCCCAGTGATTCAGCTGAATTAATACTTTTAATGCGAAGCATTTTTAAAAAAAGCAAACTGGCCTGGCACAGCGATTCACGCCTGTAATCCCAGCACTTTGGGAGGCCGAGGCGGGCGGATCACAAGGTGAAGAGATTGAGACTATCCTGGCCAACATGGTGAAACCCCGTCTCTACTAAAAATACAAAAATTAGCTGGGCGTGGTGGCGGACGCCTGTAGTCCCAGCTACTTGGGATGCACAGGCAGGAGAATTGCTTGAACCCAGGAGGCGGAGGTTGCAGTGAGCCGAGATCACACCATTGCACTCCATCCAGCCTGGCAACAGAGTGAGACTCCATCTCAAAAAAAAAAGAAACCTTGGCCCTTGCATGGGGTGTAGCAGAAATAGAGATATTGGCCCCATAGTGCTCCTCCCCGAGCCACACCCATGGGTAGTGGACTGTCCTTGTACAACCTCCACCCTCCCATATATACAGGTAGTTTTTGGCTCTTGCTGGGCCACGGCTCCCATGTAGGTCTCTGCATTATTCTGGAAAAACTGCAGGAGTAGAAGGCAAAATTAGGTTGTCACGTGAGTTTCATAACTGCACAAGGTTTCAGGGAGACCTGTGAGCTTGCAGGGGAAAATATTACACTTTCATTTTCACTAACTTCTAGCCAAAATTTAGCAATTCTTTCATTTTGGAAGGTTGCACATAAGGCACAGTAGTATTAGTGCTGTTTGTGACTTTGTCTTCAATAGAAATCTAATATTTTCATGTCGTATTAGAGATGATTAACACGTATGTTGAAATATCAGTATTCATCA
This sequence comes from Colobus angolensis palliatus, assembly GCF_000951035.1. Taxonomy (NCBI): domain Eukaryota; kingdom Metazoa; phylum Chordata; class Mammalia; order Primates; family Cercopithecidae; genus Colobus; species Colobus angolensis. The sequence goes on from NW_012114799.1 coordinate 3,828,013, forward strand.
CCACTTTGAAATTATGGTGGCAGTTGCACCTGTTGCTAGTGTTAATGTGTTAAGATACAAGCTGCAGGTATTGCCATATCACAATTAAAAAAAAAATGTGGGGCCGGGCGTGGTGGCTCACACCTGTAATCCCAGCATTTTGGGAGCCTGAGGCGGGTGAATCACAAGGTCGGGAGTTTGAAACCAGCCTGGCCAATATGGCGAAACCCCATCTCTACTAAAAATACAAAAAAATTAGCTGGGCATGGTGGTGGGCACCTGTAGTCCCAGCTACTCGGGAGGCTGGGGCAGGAGAATGGCGTGAACTCGGGAAGCGGAGCTTGCAGTGAGCCGAGATCGTGCCACTGCACTCCAGCTTGGATGACAGAGCGAAACTCCGTCTCAGAAAAAAAAAATTGGGGGGCCAGACGCGGTGGCTTATGCCTATAATCCCAGCACTTTGGGAGGCCAAGGCGGGTGGATCACTTGAGGTCAGGAGTTCGAGACTAGCATGACCAACATGGCAAAATCCTGTCTCTACTAAAGATAAAAAATTAGCCGAGCATGGTGGCGGGGTGCCTGTAATCCCAGCTACTAGGGTGGCTGAAGCAGGAGAATTGCTTGAACCCCAGAGGCAAAGGTTGCAGTGAGCTGAGTTCGCGCCACAGCACTCCAGCCTGGGCAACAGGGTGAGACTCTGTCTCAAAATACATGAATAAATAAAATAATAAATGAATATAAAAAATATTTTGGTAACTATATTTCATTATAGTTGATTTCCTCTGCAGTCCTGTGTATTTTATTTTATGCATTAAAAAAATCTTTCTGAGAAGGAGTCCATAGGCTGCCCCTAGTTCGCCAAGGGATACAGTAGAATTGTGTTGTGTTCTAGACCCTGCATACCCACTGCTCGCCTTCCCTCCTCTTCATCAAGAGTTGACCTCCTCCTGACTTGGGCTTTCTCCAAGGCTGTCAATTATGTGTGTAGAGTGGGTGTAGGCTTATCTCCAACTTTTTATCTTAGACCTCGTCAAATAATTGAGCTCTGTTATTGGCTCACTCTTTATCATATGCAACATTATCAGAATCTTCCTCCAGCAAAGCCTTATCTGTCACTACAAGGTACAGATACAAGGTACAGATACAAGGTACACTACAGATATGAGATACAAGGTACACTACAGATAGAAGATACAAGGTACACTACAGATAGAAGATACAAGGTACACTACAGATACAAGATACAAGGTACACTACGGATACAAGATACAAGGTACACTACAGATACAAGATTCAAGGTACACTACAGATACAAGATACAAGGTACACTACAGATACAAGGTACAGGTACAGATACAAGGTGATTCATTTAAAGCCAAATGTCCTAGTTATCTGAATCCTAAACAGAAGTCTGACTTGAGCTTCAGTTTCAGTTTTTCAAGTGGAGAAAACCCACAGACATTCTGCAGGAAAATGCCCTAAATACACATTAACCACCTGTTTTCCTCTTGGTATGCTTTAAGGTTATATCATCACCAATAGCACTCTAAGAAATACCCCGCTGCCCAAGAAGTATGTTGTGTACATGGTTGCCAGGGGTGTTCTCCTGTTGGCATATGGCTTTGGAGAGAGGAGCATCCCCTAGAAATTGGGGCTTGGCTTGGAGGCAGCCAGTGCCATAGGAGTGCACTTCCTCTTGGCTTCCCGCTTGCCACTCAAGTGAGTCCAGACCAGAGGGTGCTGTGCCGCTGCTATAACTGGATTTCTGAGAGTGGAGTCAGCCTTTTTCTGTTTCTGGAAACTTCTCTTGGTAGGAAATGACTGTCCACAGAAGAGCTTACTGTACTGCGCCTCGCCGGTCTCCAGACTTGAAGTCATTGCTGTGCTGCCATGGGCATCTCTTTCCTCTCGTAGCTATATTTAGAGCATGAAAATGCTGAACATTTCCTTTCTGTTTCTTTAGAAGTCAGAGCAGGGAGGGATTTCTTGTATTCAACACAAATCCCTCAGACAACCATATTAAAAGACAGTGGGAATAATAATTTTTCGTTCTTTGTTTAAAAAATATTAACGCTGAAGCTTGGACTAGAATAGTCTTTATTTTTTTTCTGCTTCATTTTTCTGTGGATTTTGTTATTGATCAGTTTTTTCATTGAGGCAGTTCCATTACATGATATTCTTACTGTTTAAAGAGAATGTATCTGTGTTTAACAAGTTTATCAATGAAGGGATAGCATCTCATCTTTCTTTTTCTTTTTCTATTTGCAAATGGAAATAGCAAAGTTTTGTTGCTTTCTGAGTCACTGATTGATATTACAGATTTGTGTTCAAGATTGTTGGCACAATTAGGCCTATTATTATTATTATTATTATTATTATTTTGAGACAGAATCTTGCTCTATTGCCCAGGCTAGAGGGCAGTGGCACTGGTCACTGGTTTCAAACTCCTGGGATCAAGTGATCCTCCCACCTCAGCCCCCCAAAGTCCTGGGATTATAGACGTGAGTATGGCCTAGGCCTAATTTTTAAAGTGAGATACCTAAGATAATTTTATTAAGAAGCTGTTCTTCTATCATTGCCTTTTTTTTTTTTTTTTTTTTGGCTTGAGAAAGCAAGAAATTCACCAAATTTCCTCACTAAGAGGTAGTGATTCAGTCTGTAGGATCTCTGACCACTCCCCTCCCCCACTCTGAACCACATTCACTTGAACTGTTTCGTAGAGGTTTGGCTTGGGGTGAATTTTTGATCTTAATCCTGCTTTGTGGAGAGCATAAATAAAGTCCAGAAGGTCTAAAGTATAAGAGTCAAAATACCCATGTGTGGTCCATCTTCTGGTCAGATGGATGACAGAATTAATTGTGCAGCTGCTGGACACGGATAGATCCCATTACCGTTTTATAGACCATATCACAGTAGAAAGTGGAAAATACAGGTCCTGTCTTCAACTTGACAACCAAAAGGCAAGGACCTCACACACACGGAAGAATGCTTTCTCTCTGAGAACAGTCCTTTTGAGCATGGTTGCTGGTGTACGGGGAATACTGGGTCCTCCTGTGACCGCATCTCGTGCACACTGTCTAATGTCATGCTTGGGATAACCACGTTTATTAGCTTCCCTTATTTTCACTGGACAAACGTGAAACTCGTGTGGGAAAGTGAAGTATGTTGTCTGGGGTGACTCACATAATAAGCAAGGTGGTCATATAATTTATCATCTGAATCAGGATGCTTTTGAGAGTGAAGAGGGGTGCTATTGATGATTATGCTGGGATAACAGACATAAAAGGGGATATATAGTCCCCCTACTGATAAGGTACAGATTTAGGTTAAATGCAGGTCTCTGATCTTAAATCATGCCTACTTTCCATTACATGCTGTTAGATCAGGCCACTCTGTCTGCAAATGAATTGGTAAGGCACAGATGGAAGAACCTTCTGAAGATGAGTTCTGCTCCAAGAATAGAGCCAAAGAGAAATTCTCTAAGGCTAGGCGAAAGGTCTTTTTGGCCAGAGAAATGTCTACTAGAGATCTTCTTTCGTGTAAAAACATGGAAAGGGTTTTGTTGGAAAGACAGTTTCTTCCTTTATAAAAATGGTTTTCCATTGTTCGTTTAAAAGAATGGGTCTGCTTTAGCATTTATGAGAAAGATGGAGTAAGAGTCACAGAATCTCATATCCAGGGCAAACATCTTCATAGCCTGTGGCTGTTAAGATCCAGAATGGTAGGTGAATTCTTTAATAGTAAGGTGTGTAGATACAAATTTACTCCTCTTGTTTTTAGCACCCTGGCCGTGGCAGCTATCAATGAGGTAATTTTGTGTATGATATAATCATTACCCTGAGATGTTAAGGTAAAAATCCCAGCCCTCAAATAGACTGTTTTGCCACACCAGGGCTTGTGACCAGCCTTTGTGCCTCTGTGAGCTTCAGACACAGGTATGCAAACACACCCAGCGGAGGTTCAGACATGAAGACGGATGAAATGCAGGGTTCTTATAAATGATATTACAGCCCAGCCATGAAAAGGAATGAAAAACCTCGTACAGCACCCCAGGAATTATGTTTGCGGTGTCATCTTCTCTTACAGCCTTCTAAGCCAGCTGAGGTGCGAAAGCGAAAGTTTCATAACAGAGTGGTTCTGTAAATACCGAGGACTATAAAACAGCCCTGCTAGATTACCACTTGTCATCAGGTCAGCAGTGCCAGAGGATGACATGCCATCCACAGGCCAGGCCACTGCTGGCAACCCAGAGCAAGCAGAGGGAGGGCTGCTGGTTATGCACTTGCTGGGCCATTTGGGAACAGCTTTTAGTCGAGAGCTGTTACGTGGCCTTCCTTCTATACCCAGGTTTAGGGAGGACCTGCCTTCTGACCCTTTGAACACCTGTAAAAGCATGAATCCTAAAGTAGGTAAAGTGAAACTTGCTGGTGATGAAGAAAAAGTCCTTCCTCCATCAGGAGTGACCAGCAGGACCTGGAGAGGGACTTGGGGGCTCACGGCCTGCACCTGCCCCACTGAGTTGTGTGAGCCACTCCCTGAAGAGGACAATGATCTCTGGCTGTCTTTATGAAGGGTCAGCTCTCTCCCTGGAAATAGGAGAACCACTGGCTACAAAACAGGGAGAAAAAGGAAAAGGAGAGGCATGAGAAGGCAAAGCCAGCGGAGAAGGAGGCGGCCTGAGTGTGGGAGCTGCGGCAGTTCCACCGTGGGAAAGGAGAGATGGGACAATGCAGAACAGCTGTGCTGCCATGGGCACCACGAGTCTGCTTAGAATGGGGGACAAGGCACTGGCTGGCAAGTCAGGAGATCTGGGGACTGACGCTTTCCCTGCCACTTTGTGAGGCTCTGTCTCTTCCACAAAAGTGGGCGAGTTGGGTCAGATGTTATCCAGCGTGACTGCCAGCTCTAAAAGTCCTTAATGCCGAGCCAATGAGCCATTCTTGTAGGGCTTACCAGTGGGACTCAGTAAACATTTGATAAGTGCTTTATATCAGGAATAGGGCACAAAGGTTAATATAACATCTGTGCCTACATCTTGGATGAGGCCATGTCATAAGCAGTCCCATTGCTCCAGTAATCGGAGAATAGCTAACTTGTACCAGGCAGTGTTCTGGGTACTTTCCACTGATTTCTCTAGTCATGAAGTAGATTAGCAAAATGAATTAGCAGGAAAAGTGCTAGCTGGGCACTACTGTTTTAGTTAGAGAGAGGAGGAAACTAAGACAGGCATAGGTTAAGTAATTTGCCCCAGGTTCCATAGCTAACAAGTGAAGGAGCCAGAATTTCAACCTAGGGAACCTGGCTCCAGAACCCACACTGTGCGGCTGATGTGGGAGTACTATGGCTTGAATATTCCCTCCTAAACAAATGTTGTGATTTTGTTGCCATTGTAGCAGAAGGAAGAAGTGGGGCCTTTAAAAAGTGGTAGATCATGAGGGCACTGCCCTCAGGAAGGGAGTAATGCTTTATCCTGGGAATGGATTCATTATTGAGAGAGTTATTGAGGGTTCCCGATAGAAAGGATGTGTTCAGCTCACTTTCCTCTCAGTCTCACATGGTTTTCTACCATGTTCTGATACAGCAAGAAGACCCTCACCAGATGCCAAGCACCACACTCTTAGACTTCTCAGCCTTCAGAACCTTAAGCCAAATAAACTTTATTTTTATAAATAACCTAGTCTGTGGTATTGTTACAGCAGAAAAATGGACTAATATGGGGGGATGTGGTGGTCACATGTTTTTGTCTGCCTCTGTGGATGGGCAGCAACCTTGTCTGTCTTATCAGCTATTATATTCCTACTGCTTCGCCCAATGTAGGCTCTTGGGACATTTTTGTTGAATGGATAGATGGATAGTTGGATGGGTAAGTGGATGGATAGATGGGTGGGTGGGTGGATGGATGGGTAGATGGAGGAAATAAACAACGTCTTCAGGGAGCTTACAGCCTAATGAAGAAAACAGACGCACACTAATGTCAATGAGTTGCAGGCAGGTAGGGGGCTTAGTCCCAATCTAGGGCATCAGAAAAGGCTTCCTTGAGGTGGTGGTGGCTGAACTGAGCCTTGAAAGATGTGCGGAATTTGGGGAGAATGGGGTGGGAGAGACTTTGCCAGCAGTGGGCCATGTGGGCTAACTCCAGCATTGCTGGCAGCAGTCAGCATTCCCAGAGCTTAGAGGACAGTGCAGGAGCTGCTGGGGATGGAGCGAGGTCAGGAAAAGTCTTCCTTGGGAATGCATTTGGACTTGCTCCTGAGAGCAGTGGAGAGCACCTGAAAGGTGCATCGCTTGGGCAGATTTGGTTTTCAGATGGTCTGTTCTGCCTGCAGTGTGAAAAGGAGGCAACAGGAGCAAGCCTGGCTCAGGAGGTGGGGTGGTGGGGTCAGGGGACCGCAGTGGTCCCCATGGGAGAACAGGGGAACTTGAAGTGGAGGGGGTGAGGAGAGGTGGCTGAGGAGTGCAAGGGGAGGATGACGCTTAATTCTGGTCTTGCAGAGTTCAGGGCCTCCCGAGGTTGCTGACGTGTTGCCCAGGTGTTCCCATGTGAGTTCAAAGCTGTGCTGAGCCTGAGAGGGGAAGGGCGGGGCCCTGTGGTTTCGGTGTTGTCGGCATTGATAGTGGTTAAAGTCAGGAGACCAGATGATAACCACCCCGAAAAGAGTGTTAACCTGGAAGAGCCAATTCTTGGAAAATTCCTGCATTTACAGGCTGAGCCAAAGAGAACCAATGGCCAGAGAGGCTTGGGTCCCGCTTGAGTGGAGCAGGGCCTTGGGGTTTTATGGGACAGATCACCTTGACCATAGTGATAACGTTGGAGCCCTTATAGTGTGCCAGGGACATTTGTAAGCACTCAGGTCGTTCTGATTCATCATACAAATCCAGTGAGGTAAGTGTTACCCGGATCTCCATTTTACAGATGAGTGAGCTGAGGTGCACAAGGGCAAAACCCATAATTATCTGGGGTCATATGCTGCACATGACCAGAGGGCACTGGGGACCAAGGCCTTCTGCGCTTTTATTGGCTTTGGTAACTTGCCAAACCCATGGAATGAATCAGAAGCTGAGAAGGGAAGGAAGGTATTGGGGCTACCTTGACAGAGGAAGAAACGTCAGGAAGTGTTTGTTTTGTTTTTTTGTTTTTTAACTTTTTTTTTTGCGGAGAAGAGGCGGGATAAAGACAAGGTCTCACTGTGTTGCCCAGGCTGGTTTCAAACTCCTGGCCTCAATTGATCCTCCTGCCTTGACTTCCCGAAGTGTTAGGATTACACATGTGAGCCACTGCACTTGGCCCTGTTTTGGTTTTTTTCAAGAGTGATAGAATTGCTCAAAGGCTTAGAGAGCCTATTCTGAGATTTAAGAGATACAGGCCGGAGGGGGCCTGGGGATGTGAGGACAGATGTGAGACAGGCGGTCCTCGAGGAGGCTGAGAGGGCACCAAAGGGAGGCAGGGCTGCTCCCGAATTGGGATGGTGACGGGATGACTCCACTGGCATGCAAAACCCAGAATAGGTGAACCCGCAGAGACAGGAAGCAGATTAGTGTTGCTGGGCATGGGGAGAATGCTTGATGGATCCGGGTTTTATTTTGGGGGGTGGTGGAGATATAAATATTTTGGAACTAGATAGAGGTGATGGTCACACAACGTGGTGAACATACTCATTGCCGCTAAGTTTGTGTACTGTTGAAGACTGATTCCACGTTATGTGGATTTTATTAGTATCTCAATTTGAAAAAGCACTGGAGAGGGCAGAAGTGGGCAGGGAGTGGAGTAGATTGTGTCTCTGGCTCCTGCTTGCTCCCTGTTTTGTAACAGGGAGCTTTGTTTTCATGATCTTCCCAACTCCTGACATGTTCTTGTTTCCTAGGAGGTAGGATTCACTGTGAGCTGAAACGGCGCTCTGCACATCCTGGGTGCCTGGGAAGTGTTGGAATGAATGAAGGAATGGTTGAGTGGATGGATGAGGAACATCAGGCAGGCGCCTGGAAACAGAGGGGTGGAAGGGTGCTGCTGAACTGGAATGGTTGGCTGAGGATAAAGGGAAATGGAGCTGGCTGAAGACAAGAAAAATCCTAGTTACTGTGTTAGAAGACCTGAGAAGAGGAGGGTGTGCAGTAACCTGGTAACAATGTTTATATGGTTACTGTGTATTCATTTAATCTTTCTGGTACTATTGAACTGCCTGAATGCAGAAGAGAAGGTGACTATGAAATGCAGGCACAGTTTGCCGTTACAACATCAGGATTTTGCTGGGTAATTATTATAGTGAGAAGACAGGGATGTGCGGGAGAAGAAGACATTGTAACAAGTTCAGGGAGGTGAGGGAATTTAGGAGGGGAAGGCTATGCCGGGGGAGGAAATGGAAAGAAGTGATTCTGGGATGCTCAGGGAGGAAGAGCAGGCCATCATCCTTGGGAGTAGAGGCCAGGACAAGGTGTGTCAGGAATACCACGTGAAGATGAAGCTCACTGGGCCACAAGCAACCACTATGTTGTATTTAGGTCACTGGATTAGTCTGTTCTTGCACTGCTCTAAAGAAATACTTGAGACTGGGTAATTTATAAAGAAAAGAGGTTTAATTGGCTTATAGTTTCACAGGCTGTAAGGAAGCATGATGCTGGCCATCTGCTTGGCTTCTGGGGAGGTACAAGGAAACTCACAATCATGGCAGAAGGTGAAGGGAAGCCAGCATTTCCCATGGCCAGAGCAGGAGGAAGAGAGAGAGAGGCGGGAGGTGCTACATGCTTTTAAACAACAATGTCTCACAATAACTCACTCACTATCAGGAGAATAGCAGCTAGGGGATGGTGCTAACCCATTCATGAGAACTCCACCCCCCTGATCCAATTAGCTCCTGCCAGGCCCCACCTCCAACACTGGGGATTACAATTTTATGTGAGATTCGGGCAGGAACACAGATCCAAACCATGTCACACACCAAGTTCCACCATTTGGTGCTCAGGATAATCCTTTGGGGAATGGGAAGAACATGTAAAAGCTTTAATTTATATATATTTTCTTCCCTAAAAAGTAAGGTCTTAAGTTTTACTCATATTTATAAGTTGGCAGTAGTACATGTTTTTAATTTTAAAATAAGTCACATACATTAGGGATGCATGCTCATTTTTGACTGATGAGCTATGGGACCAAAATCATTTTGGAAGGTACTGGCTTGGACGGCTCCTGGATGAAGTCCTTTGGAGTGATGATGTCATGATGTGGGAAACGGGTCTTATGACTTGTCAAAACAGATGCCCTGAGTTCTGACCAAACAAGGGGTCTCTTCCAATACGGACAGGCATGAGGTCACGCAGGTCTGCTTGGTTCTTTCTAAATTCATTCTGCTGTGCAGACTGCCTTTTAAAAGTGATCACAAACCATTTGCTGAATACTCACTTGTGGAACTTGAATCCTCACCAATGTCACTATTCTGGAATCCATCCCAACCCCCACCTTGGTCTTTTGGAAAATTGGGCTATTTGCTCTTTTTTTCCCCCCTCCTCTCTGACTTCTTGGATATGCGCTGATGTTTTCCCCTTCCTTCCAAGGAATTATAACCAAAGTAAGGTGTGTGTGTGTGTGTGTGTGTGTGTGTTTGTTTAAAGAACCTGAGATGCAGGCCAGGTGCGATGGCTCACACCTGTAATCCCAGCACTTTGGGAGGCCGAGGCAGGTGGATCACATGGTCAGGAGATCGAGACCATCCTGGCTAACATGGTGAAACCCTGTCTCTACTAAAAATACAAAAAATTAGCTGGGCGTGGTGGCAGGCGCCTGTAGCCCTAACTACTCAGGAGGCTGAGGCAGGAGAATCGCTTGAATTCAGGAGGTGCAGCTTGCAGTGAGCCGAGCTTGCACCACTGCACTCCAGCCTGGGTGACAGAGCGAGACTCCATCTCAAAAAAAGAGAACCTGGGATGCAATTTTCCCAAGCCTTGACATTTGAACTGAAAATAACTAACAAGATCCGAGGAGTGACGGGCAGGAAAAAGAGCGAGGCCCTGAGACAGGTTGGCCTGCCTTCTAATTCTGACTCTGCTGTTTATAGCTGTGTGCCTCCGGGCAAGTTGCTTAACCTCTCTGACTTCCAGTTTTATTTTAAAGTTGAAGAGGTGCTAATCTATCTGGTGAGGTTGTAGGAAAAATTAAGGGAGTTAATGACACACATGAAAGTCCCTTAAACTTTCTAGGACTTAATAAATGCCTAACACCTTCCCCCCAGCCCCCAGTGTCTTCACGCTCACTCTTGTACAGTTCCACCCTGCTGGAAAATAAAGTTGAGAACAAAATGTGCATTGCTGAGACTTACTGTTAGACTGTTTTTTAAGGTGTCCTTGATTTTGGTCAGCCAGGTCTTTTCCCTGTGATCTCTCTTTTGTGGGTTCTTTACTAGTCTTTATTCTGCCTTAAGGAGAGTTTTGGGCATTCTTCGTTAAGTGTGGTGTTTGGCTGATGTTGAAATAACTCATTCATTATGAGCCTCCCCATCCCCATTAAATGCCTTAATTTCATAGGAGGCAAAGAATTAAAAAAAATAATGCCATCGTATACCCTCCTACCCCATTGCATATATTAAGTAAATGGAAATGAGTCTTGAGAACACTGAAAATGAAAACGTTTGAGTAGACCAGGTGTGGTGGCTCACACCTGTAATCCCATTACGTTGGGAGGCCCGGGTGGGAGAATTGCTTGAGCCCAGGTGTTCCAAACCAGCCTGGGCAACATAGTGAGACCTCGTCTCTACAAAAAAAATACAAAAATTAGCCGGGTGTGGTGGCATGAGCCTGTAGTGCTAGTTACTTGGGAGGCTGAGGTGGTAGTGTCTTTTGAGCCCAGGAGGTCAAGGCTGCAGTGAGCTATGATAGCACCACTGCACTCCAGCCTGTGCAACAGAGCAGGACCCTATTTAAAAAAAAAAAAAAAAAAAAAAAATTTTGGTTAGGCTCATTTGAAAAGCTCTCTGGTAGTTATGGAATGAGAACCTTACAGTTTGAAGATAATGCTGCTGTTGTCTCTGATGGATTTGAGACGGCCTGCGGAACCTCCCTAACCTGTTTGCTGCTTTACATAGACCAGGGCTTCCTGGATCGCTGGGTACCTGGGTATGTTGGCACCTGGGTTTCTTTCAGCTCCGGGTACTGGCCACCGCTCTTCCACAGCCATGTGCCTGCATGCTGGGTTTGACGATGCCATTCTCTTCTGCATTTCATTGGAGTGTTGTATTACATCATGAATGGAAGGAATTTAAAAAGTCACTCTGGAGTCATTAGCAAAGTGTGGCTATGAAGAAAAGTAGGTCTTTGAGTTTCTTAGCTTAGTCTGTTGCTGGGATAAGTGGGTGTGGTGGTCCCTTTCCACGTGAAGAAAATATTTTATTGTTTAGTTAAAAAAAACCCTTTTAATTTATAACTGGAATTTCAACACGAATGTTAATATAGTTTGGGTTCCGGCTCTCTCTCTCTCTTTCTTCCTTTTATCCTGAGAGAGCGATTTTGTACCATCAGGCTGTTTTGAAGTTTTTAGTAATTTTGTTTTTTTATTAGTAAAATGGGATAATGGTACAGGATGGATGTGAGCATTAGAATACTGTGATTTGGGAAAAGAACTCAGCGCTGTAATGGAAGGTCTAATAGCTGCTCAGAACATAGTAAATGCTATTTCAAATTTAGATTAAAGAAAACATATTCACGGTCTATGCAGGCAGTGTAGCTCTATATGAAAAGGAACCTATTGATTAAACACTTAGAAAGTTTCAAAAAGCCCCCTTTTAAATCCCAAGATATTGGCATTCATGTGATGGATGTCTTGAGGCAGATAACACAGTTGAGTCTTTTTTAGTGGAAGAAACACAGATCTTTTCACATGAAGTGGTACTTGAAAAATATTGCCATAATTAAAATATACAGTGTAGTTATCAGGAAATGTACTTTTTTTGTATCTTGAAGGAGCCTTACAGAGTTAATAAAAAAAAGAAAAAGAAAAAAAAGGAACAGCCCCTAATGGAAATTAGCACGTGATTGAAGTTGTTTTTGTTTTGTTCTCTTCCTTCCTTCTGTCTGAGGTTGGGATGAACAAGTCCTGTGAGTCTGTTCACTGATGGCACCCTGTCCTCCTCCTTCCACCTCTATGCCTGGCGGACTGTAAGCTTGGATGGGAAAAAAATAGACACTGAGTTCTAATGGAAATTTGGCATTTTCTTCCATTGTGAATATAGGCAACAAACCAAAGTAGTATTAGAAGTACCTTGACCTTTGTCATTAATAAATCCATATCACATTACAGTTGTTGCAGAGACCTCTAAATATTTCGTACGCTTATCACTACTTCAAAATGATGGTCGATAATAAAGCCATTTTTAGATCTTGCTACTTGGTGTATTAATAAAGAAGCACTCATACCATATCACAATGGAAAAATATTGTGACAACTAAATCCAATTTGTTTGCCTTGTAATCTTTGGTGTTTTATTTTATGCATTTAAAAACATCATTTTGAGGAAACATCCACGGACTTTATCAGATTGCTGGTGGAGTCCAGAGCATACAAAAGTTAAGATCCCTGCTGTGTCACCTCTGGTCTAAATTTTTTCCTGACTGATAACGCAGAGGTCCTCAACCCTTGCTGTCCATTGGAATCACCTGGGGGAGTTTTAAGAATTCCAGCACTCTGGCCATACCCCAGACCAAGTAACTGCAGATCTCAGGGTACCCCTAATGATTGCCCTTGATTCCAGGGGGATTCCAGGGTGCAGTGAAAGTTGAGAACTATTGGTCTAAGTGCTCATACAAACCAACCTTCTTCCCTCTCTTCTTCCTTTCTGATTCTTTAAGAAATTAAGTTTCATGCTCATGACAGAAAATTCAAACTGTGCAGGAGAGCATGGCTCTCTCACCTGTCCAGAAACAACTATTGCTGACAAGTTTTGTGCATAAACAATCATTGTAGACATACACACACCCATACATTATCCACGATGAGATGATACTATACATGTTATACACATGGACACACAGTACACGGTTTTTCACTTCTATCATACAGAGCTTTCTGAGCTAGCTTTTGTTCCTTAAAATTAAGTTCTCTTTCTTCATTATTTATTTATTTATTTTTTGAGACAGAGTCTCTATCACCCGGGCTGCAGTGCAGTAGCGTGATCTTGGCTCACTGCAACCTCCGCCTCCCTGGTTCAAGTGATTCTCCTGCCTCAGCCTCCCGAGTAGCTGAGATTACAGGAGCCTGCCGCAACGCCTGGCTAATTTTTGTTTTTGTATTTGCAGTAGAGGCTTGCTTTCGCCATGTTGGCCGTGCTGGTCTGAAACTCCTGACTCAGGTGATCTGCCCAACTTGGCCTCCCAAAGTGCTGGGATGACAGCTGTGAACCACCATGCCTAGCCTCGTGTTTTTGATTTGCCTGGGGAGCCTTATCCCTCTAGGCTTAGTTCAGGAGTAACTTGGAGACCATGGATCCTATTTCCGTCTTTTAAGAAATAGTGCAATGGGAACAGCCTTGAAGTCAGGCCTAGGCAAGTTGCTTATCCGTCTATGAATCTTTTTGCTCATCTGTTAGGTGGAGATAAAGAAAGCTTCCTTACAGGGCTGTTGTGCAATGTACCAGATCAGTGACAGGCAGCTATTACCATTATCCTCCTTGTGGATTCTGCTCCCCAGAGAAGCTGAAATGTTTTATAGGCCCCTCAGAGGCTTTTCTACTAGCAAGCAGGTGGTAGAAGGCAAGGATGAGTTAAAAAAAAAAAAAAAATCCCTGCGCACCTACTACAGACAGAGTTTAGAGGCTCTACACCCATGCCTTAGGATTGCCATGGTTATTTGGTTGGTTTTAGAGTTGGGTTCAAGGCTACACAGATGTTGAATGAGCCTTGTCAGCTCTTCTTTATTAACCTAGTACTTATATCAGGTTAATAAACTGTTGAAAGTGCCCCCACATGTTTATAGACCCACATCTGTGCATTTCATCTCAACTGCAAAAGCAATTACATTGAAAATGAGAGTCGGTATCAGAGCTCCTGGCAGGAAATAATTCACCTCAGATGGTTTGAATGAAGACTAATGAAAGGAATAATTATAGAGGTTGAGGGATCCACCAAGGCACTAACAACACTGGAAAAGCCCTAGCACCTCTAGGGGCTGAGGGGCCTTGGGAGGAAGTAGAGTTACTGGAGTGCAGTGAGACCTGGAACTGTGGAGGAAGAGCTGCCCAGAAGGAGCTATAGTCGAGGAAGAATGTCACCCAAAGATGTGGCACCCAATGAGAGAGGGAGCCAGAGAGAGATACCCAGACCTCTCTCTTCCTTCCTCCCACTCCCCACTGGGTGCCTGTTTGGCTGAACCAGTGGGAAGCCAGCAGGCAGGGGAGCCAGGTGTGTATGTGTGTACAGATGTCAGCAGCTGGTGGAGGGTGAGAATGGGTGGGGGTGGGGCCAAGAGAATCACCAGATAACAGGCAGGTAGGCTGTCAGATGTCAGCACTGTGAGGCTCCTGGCAGAATGCTGAGCACTTAGGTGCTAGATGTAAATGTTCCCTTTCCCTGGCCTCCTAGCATCTTGATGATAGTGTGTTTACCCCTATCCGCAAGGCCACTGAGACAGAGAGAGAAGGAGGAATACTAAAAAGCAAACCCTCTGGATCATGATGCTATATTTTCCCAAGCTCTGGCTCTCCTGGTGCCCAGCAGAGAAGTTCTCCATGTAAATTGTCCCCTGGTTTCTGCTCCCCACGCCCAGAAGTGGTCTAATTCACAGTCCATGGGTGCCCCTGGGCAGGCCAGACAGCCATGACACCAGCTGAGATGTTATTAATAATTGGGAGGCACCCTCCCTTGCTTCTGCTGACACCCCTGTCTGGAGATTTCCTCTCCTCCCCTGTGGTAGATAGAGGACCACGCTGGTGCTGGGTTTGCTCCGTCAGCCACTCTGCAGGTTGGGCCTCTCAGAGATTAAGAGAAGCGTGGCCACCTCCATAATTTGAGCCTTTCAGTGTATTTAAAAAGTGGAAAAAATACATAACCTAGGGTTAGAAACACCACAGACAGTTTTAAATATTTACATTGAAGACCTGGATGCTTTTTAGCATGAGGAAACATAATAGAATATAGTCATGCTTTTCACAAGATAATAACAGGAGTTACAACAATATGGAGACATAGCACATTATAGGTGGTGTGGCCTGGTAATGAATATATGTTCAAAGTTATGTAACGAGTGTCTTCTGCTTTCAACCCCATTGTTTGGATCTCTGTGAGGCTCCGGGACTCCACTGGGAGAGAGGATCAGAAGTCTGATTCTGAGGCTGTTGTGAGTTGGGCTGGTACCAAATCTGCACCCCACCCCTGCATGTTCTGTACACTTGGATTCCCCTTGCCTCTAGGCCTTCTCAGTCCCAGGTTTGGAAAGATTCAAGGTTGGGGCATGCCTGCATTTTGCATAATTATGCGGCCCATGGAGCACGAGTGAGTGAGGTCTTGCTCACCGCCTTGGGATCTCACTCACTCACGCCCTATGGGATCGACTCACTGCCATGAGACCTCTCTCACTCACACCCTGTGGGACCCACTCACTGCCGTGTGACCTCACTCACACCCTATGGGATCCGCTTACCGCCATGGGACCTCACTCACTCATGCCCTATGGGACCCGCTTACCTCCATGGGACCTCACTCACTCATGCCCTATGGGACCGACTCACCGCCATGGGACCTCACTCACTCATGCCCTATGGGACCGACTCACCGCCATGGGACCTCACTCACTCACGCCCTGTGGGACCCGCTCACTGCCATGGGACCTCACTCACTCATGCCCTATGGGATCGACTCACCGCCATGGGACCTTACTCACTCACGCCCTATGGGATCGACTCACCGCCGTGGGACCTCACTCACTCATGCCCTATGGGACCCGCTTACCGCCATGGGATCTGCTTACTGCCATGGGACCTCACTCACTCACGCCCTGTGGGACCCGCTCACCACCATGGGATCTCAGTCACTCACAGCTCTTCTTTC
This sequence comes from Colobus angolensis palliatus, assembly GCF_000951035.1. Classification (NCBI taxonomy): domain Eukaryota; kingdom Metazoa; phylum Chordata; class Mammalia; order Primates; family Cercopithecidae; genus Colobus; species Colobus angolensis. The sequence goes on from NW_012114799.1 coordinate 3,844,009, forward strand.
TGTTGCCAAATGTTGCACTGCTAGTCTTCCCCAAAGGAAATAAGGAAGTAAATGTAAAATCAATGTATTTTTTAATTTTTTAAAAAATAATGAACTATCTGTTGAAAAATGTGCGAAGCCAGAGACTTCACTGACGAACTATGTTTGTGGTAACTATGTTTGTCTCCAAGTTATGTGCAAATGTGACTGAGTTTATTTTCTTAGTTTTAAAAGGAAACTATGAATTATTCTCTGACTTTAGCTGTATATCAGCAGTGCATTAATGAAATAGGGCAGTGCTTTGGCAACCTCAGTTGCATAAGAAAGTCCAGAGGAGCTTGTTAAAAGGGGATATCTCTAAGCATCCCCTTTGCAGGCATGGAGTCCACTTTCATTTTGTTTGTTTGTTTGTTTGTTTGTTTTGAGATGGAGTCTCGCTCTGTCGCCCAGGCTGGAGTGCAGTGGTGTGATCTTGGCTTACTGCAACTTCCACCTCCTGGGTTCAAGCAGTTCTCCTGTCTCAGCCTCCCAAGCAGCTGGGATTATAGGCATGTGCCACCATGCCCAGCTAATTTTTTTGTATTTTTAGTAGAGATGGGCTTTCACCATGTTGGTCAGGCTGGTCTCGAACTCCTGACCTCAAATGATCTGCCCGCCTCAGCCTCCCAGAGTGTTGGGATTACTGGCGTGAGCCACCACGCCAGGCCAGAGTACCATGCCGGGCCAGAGTCCACATTTTTAATCAAGACCCCAAGTGGTTAAAAAAATAACTTAGGGAGCACTGTGACATGGGAATATTGATCCCCTTAAGCCCTTTTTAAAGTGCTGAGGCTTAATCCGGAGACCCTTGGTCTTCTTTCTTTTTTTTATTATTAAATTGGAATTGTAAAATTCCTCCTGGACTTTCTCCTGACTGTTTTGACCCCTGTACCTCATGCTGCCTGTCATTGGCAGGACAAACGCACAAGAACTGATTTCCCTAGAGAGGGTTCTTGGTGTCACATGGTGGGAGATGCTGTCTTGTTTAAAAACAAAGAAATAAAACCCTTCATTGAACTCGATGGTCTCCCTGCAGAGGTTGGAAACGTAATCCAGTGGTGTCTGTTTGTTTCCAGCCCATGTTGTTATTAATCCTGTTACAAATGATAATGCTTTGCCTTTACAGGCTTGCTGTCTCGGAGGAGTTTTCTGTATTATCTGCTAGACCCTGCTGGGTGATTAAGCCACTCACTCAGCGTCTTACAGGCCACTCGAGGACAATTTCCTTATAGCAGACGACTGACTATACTTCTCGAGCAGCGTTTGCTGAGTGACATATTAACTCTTGCTTTATGGTTCTTTGGGAAGAGAAGGCCCTAATGCTATGGAGGTTGAGGCCCAGAGACATGGGCTTCTCTGCTTCCCCCTCTCCCTCCCTTCCATCATCATTAGAAGCTTCTCGGCCCCTTCCATAGAGGCAAGGGCAGGGCTGTAGCTCTTTGTTCTTATGCCCTATTTTATTTTATTTTTTTGTCCTATGGAAAAAAAAAATGCCCAGAGCCCCACAAAACAAGAGGTACTTAATTTAATACGTTTGTAAATAAGAGCCATAGCATTTTTCAGCCACCAAGTGTTATTAATAGTTTTCCACTTATAATACACAGACTTTGTGGCCAATTAAGGCAGCAGGTAAGGAGGAGGAATGTGGGAGAAATGAATATGGGTCAGGGAATGGATGGCATGCAGGAGAGAGCTTCAGAGGGGCAATTGGCCCTCTCCACCCCTCTCAGATGAAGTCTTTCAAAACTCTGAGATGGGTGTGGACTTTTTCACAACTGTTGCAATACGAGAGGTTGTGACTTATTTATATAAGGAAGTGGCCCTGCTCCTACCCACTCCTCCCCTTCTGTGTCCTCCTCCAGATCCTGCCAGGCCCCACCCCTGGCCTATCCATGCTGTGTTCAGACATGCAGGTCAGAGGGCACAGGCAAGCCCCGTTTTGGGGAAGTCCTGATTAGACCTGTCACGGGAGACTAGAAACCCAGTGGTTCCGCCAGTCCAGGTGTCCCCGTTGCTGGCATGGAGCTGTCAGTGGCTTTGATTCTCGGGCTGTGTAAGCGGTGGTAAGCCTCCATTATCTACCCCACAACACCCTTTTTATTTGAAGTCAGAGGACACTGACCACACCCCTGAGACTCTAAATCTCATCCAAGGAAATGGCCTTTCCAAGATCCATACCGTTTTACCAAGCCATAGGTGGGAGTTTTCTAGAAACGTGAGCCATCCTGACAACTGTGCTGTCCGACTCTCTCTAATGAGCTGTGAGGCGATCAAGTTAATTAAAGAGAAACTCTCCTTGTTAAAATTCAAGCTAGAAGCATCTTTTTATATCTAAGTTTGAATCTGTCAGTGTTCATGAGGGCACTGCTGTGAGGTGTCTTGGTCATCTGTGAGCTTTCCTGGAGGATAATGACATCCCTTCTAAACAAAGAACAGCCTTTTTCCTCAATGCTAACTCTTAGGAATAGCAGTGGCTCAGTGACCACCCTGTGTTTTGGGTCAGTCCTGCAGGGCCATCCTTTTTAAGCTTTGGGCCATAGAAGCCCAAAGCAAGGATCCCAGTGGTTTGGTTGTAGCTAAATTTAGAGTAGTTGGTGGCTGCTCCTTCTGCCAATCATTCCTCTAGACGTGCTCTTTGTAAGGCACTCTTGGGTTGGCACCCTGTGCCCCTGTTCCCTGACGAGAGCCACAAGAGAGCGCTCGGGTTTACCAGTGGCCCTAGAACAAGTAGTCAGTTTAGAGGGCTGTGATCCCCTCCCTCCACATCACAGCCTTCATGGCATTCCTCATGGGTTTCAGGGGCTTTGCATGGGCCCTGTGCAACTCCTCATCTCTCTCGAGTCATGGAGGGAGATGGCGGTGTGAACAGAGCGCAACTGGGACGCTGGACGCGGACACATCCAGGTTTGATGCAGCATGCCTTCAGGTAGCTCACTTCGTGTCAGGGTTTCTTGTTCTATAAATTGGGAATGATGATATCTAGGTAAGCTTATGGTATAGGGATTAAGCAGAGCCTCCAGATACGGAGGAACCAAAATCATAATCTAAGTCTTGCTAGTCTTTGGCACTTAACTATTTTTTTTTTTTTTGAGACGGAGTCTTGCTCTGTCGCCCAGGCTGGAGTGCAGTGGCCAGATCTCAGCTCACTGCAAGCTCCGCCCCCCGGGTTCACGCCATTCTCCTGCCTCAGCCTCCCGAGTAGCTTGGATTACAGGCGCCCGCCACCTCGCCCGGCTAGTTTTTTTGTATTTTTTAGTAGAGACGGGGTTTCACCGTGTTAGCCAGGATGGTCTCGATCTCCTGACCTCGTGATCCGTCCGTCTCGGCCTCCCAAAGTGCTGGGATTACAGGCTTGAGCCACCGCGCCCGGCCGCACTTAACTATTAATATAAGCAAGTGATTGATTCTTACTAAGCCTCAGCATCCTCCATCATATCAGGATTAGAATGGTACTTCGCAGGGTTCTTGGGAAGATAAAACACTTATAAAACTGATAAAATCCAAAGCAAATCTGTAGTTAATAGTATCATACCCATGTTAATTTTTTTGTTTTGACAGATATATCATGGTTTTGTAAGATGTTAACTTTAGGGGAAGCTGGCCAAAGAGCATACAGGGACTCTGTACTATCTTTGCAACTTTTCTACAAATTTAAAATGATTAAAAAATGAAAGCTTATTTTTTCAAAAAGCTTGTTAAACATTTTCATGGTGTTTGGGGGTTCAGTAAGCCCTTAGTAAATAGTGACCATTAGTAGTGTTACTAACAAAACCATGGTTACTAGTATTGATACTTTGAAGGGTCATTATAACCAATGCGTTGTCTAGCTCAGTGGTCCCCAACCTTTTTGGCACCAGGGACTGGTTTCATGGAAAGCAATTTTTCCATGGACTGGTGGTTGTGGGGGATGGTGGTTTTGGGATGATTCAACTGTGTTACATCTATTGTGTATTTTATTTCTATTATTACATTGTAATACATAATGAAATAATTATACAGCTCACCATAATGTAGAACCAGTGGGAGCTCTGAGCTTGTTTTCCTGCAACTAGATGGTCTCATCTGGGGGTGATGGGAGACAGTGACAGATCATCAGGCATTAGATTCTCATAAGGGGTGCGCAGCCTAGATCCCCTGGATGCGCAGTTCCCAATAGGGTTCACGCTCCTATGAGAATCTAATGCTGCTGCTGACCTGACAGTAGGCGGAGCTCAGGTGGTAATGTGAGCAATGGGGAGCAGCTGTAAATACAGATAAAGCTTTGCACACTTGCCCGCCACTCACCACCCCAGTGCAGCCCAGTTCCTAACAGGCCACAGACTGCAATTGGTACTGGTTCATGGCCTGGGGGTTAGGGACCCCTAGTCTAGCTGACCACTCTGTAAGTGGAATATTAATTTCCTATGGCTGTTGTAACAAATACCACAAATTTAGTGGCTTTAAACAACACACATTTGTTCTCTTACAGTTCAGGAGGTCAGAACTCCACAGTACGTCTCACTGCATTAAGATCAAGGTGCTGGCAGGATCGCATCCCCTCTGGAGGTTGTTTCCTTGACTTTCCAGCTTCTAGAGGTGACCTTGTGCTCCTTGGCTCATGGCCCCTCCTTCATCTTCAAAGTTGGTCATCAAATCACTCTGTCTTCTGCATCTATTGTCACATTTGCTTCTCTGCCTACCAAATTCTTGTTCAATTGCCTGTGTCCCCTGTTCCCCCAATAGCTTTCATTATATTTCTTTTGGAGATCACTGGTCTGTAGTCTATTCATAATGTATGTGTGTGTGGGGAGGGGGGTGTGGAGAGAGAGAGAGAAGGGTCCCTGTATTTCCAGTGGTGTCTTGTAAAAGGGGAGGAAGGGACCTGTTGTTTTACTTCTTTGGGTAGAGTTTAGACCCACTGTGCAGAGAGGAGCTTTGCTCTCCAGCCCATTTCTTCAGAAGCCTATGCTCTATGTGGGTGGGTACTATGAGGGTCTAGACTCTTGCTTTGTTCCTGGCAGGTGTGTGACAGCTGTATGAGGCACAGCTGGGTCATGATACTGAGTGTCCTTATGGTATGAGCTCTGACCCTTCAGTTGCAGGTTTGATACTTGTGGGCATTCAGTATGGTGACACCAGCTATCTCTTGGTTAACAAATTGCGTGAATGTAGTCACTGTTTAGCTTGAAGAACAATTAGACCTGTTCCTTATGAACATAGGTTGGGGGGGTTCATAGGTGAGCTAGAGGGACACCTAGATCATAGATGGAGCCATAGTCCTTAGTGCATTGCTGAAAGCCCTCACAAGCTGGGCTTCACTTTCTTAGCCTTCTCCTGCGCAGGTCTTCTTGTTTCTGCAAACATGAGCTACTGTCACAGGATCCCTGGAGTATCCCTTTGCCTGCTGGAAACCTCTGTGGCCAGTGGCACCTTCTGCCTGATTACTGCTCATACCTGCTGGGCTTGTTCCGTCCACTTGGCCCAGCAGGCTACACTCAGCTCCTGCTACCAACCCAGATTCCACACCTGCCAAGGGCGATCCAGGCACGTAGTGGCGAGGGGTGTGTGGGCAAGTGAGTGTGGTTTCTGGCCACTGTGCACAGCCAGGCACACCGGCTGCTACAGCAGGGCCGCCAGCTCCAGGTGCTGGCACAAGTGTTGGCTCTGTGTGAGGCTGCAGCTGGACCAGATGTACTGCATGCAGCTTCTGCTGTGGGCACCTGCGACTGCACGAGACGAATGTAGTGGTGCTCTGAAGCCTGGAGATGCCGGAAACTGCAGAGCCCAAAAGAGGGTGTCGCAGCCCTGGCTTGGGGAGCCCCTAGGTCTGGGCTCCCGAAAGGGCTGCAGCTCTTCTCTCCTCATTGCCCACAATCTGGCAAACAGGGCAGAGGTGTGTTTCAGCCCTTTTTGTGTTACAGCTCTTTTAGTCCTGCCATTTGGCAGGTCATGAGTTCTTGTCCTGTGTCCAGGAAGAATGAGGTATGCGGACAACTAGAGGGTGAGCAAGGCAGAGAGGAGCTTCACTGAACAGCAGTACAGTTCTCAGAATATTCGAAGTGGGCAGCTCCTATCCACAGGCAGGGTGTCCTGACGAGTCTGTTCAGCTCTCAGCTGAGGGGAGACCCACAGTGGGTAGCTTGTCTCTGCAGGCAGGTTGTTCTGATATCTGGCCAGGTCTGGCTGAGTCCAGGGTTTTTATGGGCTTCAGAAGGAAGGAAGTGTGTGCTGTTTGGTCCATGGATGGCCATGGGCAGGCCAGAGAAAGCACCATAAGTTACCACTCTGGTAGGTGGAACTGGCAGCCTGGCCCCCAGGCCTCAGGCCGTCCCTGGTGTGAAGGCGGGGTTTTACCAGGGACCTGCCCCTTTTTGCCTGGGAGCACATCTGCCTCCTCCTGCTGTCCATGGCACCCAAACTGTGCCAAGGGGCACCTGCAGGCCCATACCAAGTCACCCTCACCCCCTCTAAGCGCTCCCTTGGCTTCCCTCCTGTGTTCATTGGTGCCCAAAGCCTGGAGGGGCGGCAGAGGGCTGGCATGTCAGCACTGCCCCAAGTGTGCTCGTACGTGGCCAGGTTGCGACAGTACCTAGGACTTGGCCTCGACTTTGCTCTGAAATCAGAGCTGGTGCCAGGAGCCAAGAGCGGCCAGGCAGCGATAGCAGGCCCTTCCAAGCCTGTGGGGGTTGGGGGTGCTAACTGGGCCCCAAGAGTACAGGGATGCCCAGGTCCACAGCCATGGCTGGGTGGCTGTAGCTGAATCCAGGAGGTCGGGGCTCCTGCTCCACCAACTCGCTAGGGGGTAGGTCTCTTGCCTATTCCTGGCTCCCTCTGGCTCTGTGGAGTGCACTGTCCCACCTGTGCCTCCCCTGCTGCAGCAGAGGCTGCTCCATGTGGGCCCCCACTGCCATCACTACTACTGTCTCCCCAAATGGACCCCTCCAAGAGGTTTCAGGGTTTTATTCTTACCCCTTCTCTTCCCTTTTATCTGCCCTTCACTGTCTGAATCTGGGCCGTCTTACGTGATAACCACTAGGCACATGTGGCTACTGCAATGCTGCGAATCTGAATTGAGGTAGACTATAAATGTAAAATACATACCAAATTCTAAACATGAAGAAAAGAATGTAAACTATTTCATAAATGTTTCAGTGTTGATTACATGTTTTACCTGGTAATATTTTGTACATATTAGGTTATATAAAATACATTTTAAACATTAATTTTACCTGTTTCTCTTTACCTTTTTTGTGGCTACCAGAACATTTAAAATTACATATATGGCTTATATTACATTTCTTTTGGGGAACACTGTTCTAAATTCTACTGTGTGTGTGTGTACGTGCATGTGCGTGCGTGTGTGCATGTGGATGTGTGTGTGTGCCTGTGTGTGCGTGCATGTGCATGTGTGCATGTGCATGCGTGTGCGTGCATGTGTGTGCGTGTGTGTGTGAGTGCGTGTGTGTGTGAGTGCGTGTGTGCATGTGCGTGCGTGTGTGCCTGCGTGCATGTGTGTGCATGAGGGTCCCTGTATTCCCAACATAGTGTCCTGTAAAAGGCCCCAGGATTCATCCATTCCTTCCTGTTTCACTTCCCTTCCTCCTTTTTTTTCTTCCCTCCTCTTTGCTTGCAATGTGTCTGCTAAGTGAATCTCTGGAGGTGAGAAAGTTAAAACGTTTTAACAGGGACAAGGTTGCTCAGACAGAAGGTTTCTAGTGCTTTATACCAGCCCAAAGAGTTAAGACAGTTGTGTTTTCTCTGATTTCAAGTGAACAGCAAACATCTATAGAGGAGTTTTTACAGCGTATTTGTACTTTCACATGATCTAATTTTACTATCTTCATAAGTAGTATGAGGCTGGGCATGGCGGCTAATGCCTGCAATCCCAGCACTTTGGGAGGCTGAGGCGGGTGGATTACTTGAGGCCAGGAGTTTGAGACCAGCCTGGTCAACATGGGGAAACCCTGTATCTACTAAAAATTAGCCGGCAATGGTGGCACAGCCTGTAGTCCCAGCCGCGGCCCCCCTCCACTCCCGCCCCGGAGGCGGAGGTTGCAGTGAGTGGAAACTGCTGGAAAGGCATTGCCTCAATAGTGGGGGTATGATAAGGACTCCTAGAAGTTAAGCACTACGTTAGCTCCTCTTCTCTCCTTACTCCCTAGAAGATTCAGTTGCTGGGGTGGCATATCTCTTTAAAAGTTCCTTATGGGATTCTAACATCCTTCTCCCAACTCTGCCCTGAAAATGAGCACTCTGGAGATGGATAGTGGTGCCATGTATCCTAAACTTCATCAGAGTCTTTTGGGGAGAGAAAATGCAGATTCCTCAGCTGGCTGCTGCTGTGCTTTCCTAGGAAGGGGGATGGGTTTACATCAGACAAGTCAATCAGCATATTTGCCTGACTGGTGTGGTGGAGCCTGGGGTAAGTGGTAATATGGTTTCCACTTTTGCAAAATGCAACCTGGCTCGCCCGAACTGCTCATGGGGGATGCGAAGGCTGTGTGCAGCTGTTGGTGTAGGTTAAGGATTGGGTGCGGGTATTGTATGAGCACATCTGATCCTCCACTTCTCCCCCCAGCACCTGATACTGGTTTGTTGAGTGTAAGGGGTCGTTCTTCCAGGAGTTAGCAGAAGGACAAAGGGTTGAGAGTCTCTACAGGTGTAGGTGCTGTGTAGGCTTTACATCCTGGCTTTCCTAGTCAGCTGTGACTTTGTGCAGGTTACTTTAACCCTCTGTGCTTAGTTCCTTCATCTGCAAGTGGAGGTAAGGGTAGCTCCTAAAAGGGGTTGTGGGGGAAGTTGCTTGCAGTTCTTCAGAAGCGTCTGGCTGGCTAGTGAGCGTTGGGGAATGGTCCAGCTGCTCTGCCATGATCGATACTGTTATCTGACACTTCTGGTGAACTTCAGGCTAGGATCTGCCAGGAGGATCTGAGCAGACTTAATAGTTTTAGTAAAGAACATCTGTGAGCCCCGCGGCAGGCTCTGGCTTGAAGAAATGAGGACAGCTGGAGGTGGTAGAAGTTGGTGAAGAAGCTTGGAGGCAGGGAGGCCACGTGCAGTATTTGGGAGTGGTCGTGGGTTTGCAGCTCTTTACAGGATATATAAGCCCTTGTGAAGAACAGACTCTCTCACTGTGGATTCTAATAAGGCTTTCTTAGCCTGCCTCAGGAGGGAATGACTGTCCTTGCATTGATGACTGAGCAGGACTTGGGGAAGATCCTGTTGAACTGGAACCAGGCCAGTGCGTTGCCAAGACCATGGGGGTTAGCCTTGGGGGCTGGGTTGAGCCTGGGAGCAACCAGGAGGAAGTGAAGTCATTTTTCAGCTTTGTGTAATCAGACCATTTCCTAGAAGACATAATTCTGTTGGGAACCTTGTTACCTGGTAACTCATTTAACTTCTGAGTGCTGGCTTCTTGCCCTCATCTTGACCCCGACCCTGCAGGATCTCCCAGGGCCCTGGACTCTGGTTGGCAGGAGGCGGAAGCCTGGGCTGCTAGGAAGAGGGGTGTAGGAGCCTCAGGACTGTCTTCTGCTCTGACTTCCCCTCAGTTTTCAAAAACTCGCAGTGTGGTCTGGAAGAGTAGAGTTTATTTTCCCTTCTAGTAAGGGTGTGATCTTGGCTGCAGGCTTTTCATGGGGTTGTCATATTTTATCTACTTGTTTGCATATCGAGTTCGATCTGTGGATTTTTCTCTCAGTACTTCAGGCTCTCCTTTTAGAATAGTTTCATAGATTTATTTTTTTTGAATGAATAATAGTACCAGTGTATTTTTCTTTCTAGAAGAACCTTGCTAAACAAGTGTAAAATGGGAGTAGATATGAATCTTTGGAGATTGGTGAGGTGATAAGAATGAGAATACACGTTTGGCCGGGCACGGTGACTCATGACTGTAATCACAGCACTTTGGGAGGCTGAGGCGGGCAGATCACATGAGGTTAGGAGTTTGAGACCAGCCTGGCCAACATGGTAAAACCCTGGCTCTCCTTTAAAAAAAAAAAAAAAATTAGCTGGACATGGCAGCACACGTCTGTAACTCCAACTGCTTGGGAGGCTGAGGCAGGAGAATTGCTTGAACCCAGGAGGCGGAGGTTGCAGTGAGTCGAGATCATGCCACAGCAGCCCAACCTGGGTGACAGAGCAGGACTCCATCCCAAAACAAACAAGAAAAACACATGCTCCCCTTAAAGAAATGGGTCTCCTTGCAGCTCACCATGTAATTTTCTTGTACTTGTGGTGTTAGGACCTTTTGCTGAAGACTGGCGGGTTGTCAGCTGAAACTCTGGGCCTCATTTAGGGACTTCCCTTAAATAATGTGACCAGAAGGAGATGACAGTGAGGCAAGCAAAGAGTACAAGTGTGTGTTTTTCTTTTCTAGTTGTTAGCGCTTTAACGGAATTAAAACCATATTTAGTAAATGCCACTAATTGAGCTGCTGACTATGTACTGGGAACTTTAGGTATATTCTCTCATGTAGTCCTTAGACTAATCCTTTGAGGTTATTGATCGCCTTTTACTGTTGAAGGTAATACGGCTAAGTGATGAGTGACTTCCCTAAGGTGCCACAGTTAGGATCTGAACAGAGCTGGGATTTCAACCCAGGTTTGTTCTATCCACCCAACCATGTTATTTCCACTGTGTTACGTTGTCCCCTTAAGGAGACTTACTAATATTAGGAGGAGGGGTAGAGATAACATGTATGGGATGCCTACTATGCACCAGACACGATGCTAAGTGCTTCACTATTATCTCTCTAACACCAATGACCCTGTGGGGTAGGTGCTGTTACTACTGCAATTTCACAGAAGATGAAACCGAGGTTTAGAGATGTTAAGTGCCTTGCAAACCATGTATTGAAGTGGGATGACCTTAGTGGTCTGAGAATCTACTGTTGGAATAATGAACTTAGGAGCATGAATAGAAAGTATATTTTCAGTGGATTGTCAAATATTTGTGGAGTGTCGGTGTTGCTGAAGATTCTGTGTCTGAAATACTCTTCAGAGACACCGAGAAGTGTAAGACGCACCCTGCTCTTGAGGAGTTGACAGTCTGCTTAGGAGAGTTACTACACCCAGGAGGGAAAGTTTCCCAGAGGAGATGTTTGAGTTATGCAAGGGTAAGGTGGGTTTGGAAGGGGGATGTACTGGGGACAGGGAAAATAACCTGACTACGATTTGGAGAAAAGGTAGATTTCTTAGTTGGAGTAGCCCTTCCTGATTCTGGAGGGCCTTGGAGGCCAGGGTTTGATCTTAGAGATGTTGGTACCTAAGACGCCTTATTGAAGGCCTTGCTTCAATGTGTGGGGGCTGGGGTAAGGGTGTTCCAGAAGGTTCACCTGGCAGGTGTGCAGGATGAATTCGGGGGAGGGGCATGGGGCTGGAGAAAGGCCCACCAGGTTAGAAAGCTGGTGTAAGCTACTGAGTAGGAGACAGTTAAGACAGGGACTCTTGTCAGGGTTAGTAATTCAACTGGCTGTGGTTCTTAAGCAAAGGTGAGGAATGCTGAGAAAAGAGGCAGATATCTTACTGATGTGATTGAGTTGAATGCTTAGAGGAGACAGGTACATTTGTCCAGGACTGGATGATTGTCAGAGGCTCTAAGAGGAACATGTTAGTTTATTTTCCCCCCCTCAGCATCCAGAAGAATTAATTGATTTGCATTTGTTATTAGAAAATTCTCCACTTTGATTTTCTTGTCTTAGCTCTACACAGTTTCCATTCATTACCTTCACATTGTACTGGGAGAGACCCATGTCTGACCTTTATGGCAGTTTGAGTCGGGGGGCTGTCAAAGAGGTTGCCAAAATCATCTAAAGGAGTTGGCAACAGAAGTGGCATTATGACTTGGATCCACTTTTCTTTATAGACCAATATTGGCAGCCATGAAGGCTGGCTTGTCTTGGGTGCAGAATTCAGTTTCAGTGGTTGAATGCACAGATAGCAGGAAGAGAGGACAGGGGACAATGAACAACAGAGAGAGAGAAGAAATGCAGTGTGCAGGGAACCTGCAGGTGGTAACAGTTGAAATTCACATCAGTGATCTTGCCCATTTACCACTTCATGTGCCTCACTCTGGCTGTTCTAATCCAGCAGAAACCAATATTGTATTCTAGGGTCCTTCCCCAAGTTGGAGCTACCCCCAGAATTTGAGGCTTTTAATTCCTGAAAATCTTTTAAACTGAAACTCCTTCTAGGTCCGTTGTCCCTGAGGGAATTGAGGCTCTTTTCTAGCCTGCCGTCACTGTCAACAAAAGCTTGTCTGCTTGCTAATTATTCCAACTTTTAGTGAAGCAATTCAGTGAGTGATTGGTAGGAAAAAGGCTTTGAGAGTTGGTTTCCTAGCATTGTCCTCTTTAATAAATAAAAACGAGACCAAATTTGAGGACTTTATCTTGCCAAGGAAGAATTGTAGAGGTTAACTTCTCACGTGGAGAGAGCCTTGGTGAGGATGCTCCTCGGAGATGGGCCTGTGTGAGTGGTTCTGCTTTTCTGTGGGGCTTGTGCTTGGGTGCTTCCTGAGGTGCAGTTGCACAGGGTGGTTATTCCTGAATGCAAGGGCTTACTATGATTTTCTCTTAGTCCCTCTCATTTCTGATGCTTTCTGTCCTATGAGGTCAGTCCACTTGTTAGTTAGTATGCTATATTAATAAGTATGCCAAATGACTTCACTCCTCCAGGAATGTTATTTGTTAAAAGATGAGATCTGTTGAGGCAGGAGGATCGCTTGAGTCCAGAAGGTTGAGGCTGTAGTGTGCTATAATTGTGCCTGTGAATAGCCATTCTATTCCAGCCTGGGCAACATAGTGACACCTGTCTCCAAAAAAAAAAAAAAAAAACCAAAACAAAGCACATATGAGTATGGCCACACTTAGCCTGACAGTCCCTGAATTCTGTGGTAAGGAGGCTCTGTCCTCCGGCACGGTGTTGGTAGGGTATAAGATGAAAAGATGCTGCCCTGAGATATCTCTCCACCAGGGCTGTGTGGTAGAACTTTCTGTGATGATGGAAGTATTCTGTATCTGTGCTATCCAGTAGGGTAGCCATTAGTCACAACTGGCTTTTGAGCATTTAAAATATGGCTAGAGCATCTGAGGAGTGAAATTTAAAAATTTTCTTTAGGTTGAAATAACCACACGTAGTAAGTGGCTTCCATGTTGGACAGCACTGCTCTAGCTGGTGGCCAGAGATGACGGATTGCTGTATTTAGCCATAGAGCTAGGATGTAAGTCCTAGTGGGACTGGCTCATTTGTGAGCGGAGATTTAAGACATAGGATACTCTAATGCACATTAGAAAATTTAATATATTGCCTGGGGTTGTGAGGTTATTTCATGTTGGAATTCAAAGAAGACTTTGGTGAGTTGGAGCTGGAAGTAGGAAGGGAAGGTTTTTAGAGGAAGATGGCATGCTCATAGCATTCAGGTCTTCTAAAAAAAATATCTAGGGCCGGGCGTGGTGGCTCATGCCTGTAATCCCAGCACTTTGGGAGGCCAAGGCAGGTAGATCACGAGGTCAGGAGATAGAGACCATCCTGGCTAACACGGTGAAACCCCATCTCTACTAAAAATACAAAACATTAGCCGGGCACGGTGGTGGGCACCTGTAGTCCCAGCTACTCGGGTGGCTGAGGCAGGAGAATGGCGTGAACCCAGGAGGCGGAGCTTGATCTTGCAGTGAGCCAAGATCGGGCCACTGCACTCCAGCCTGGGTGACAGAGCAAAACTGTCTCAAAAAAAAGAAAAAAAATCTAGGGAGCCAGAAATGTTCTGTAACTCATGTTCCTAGGGAAGCAATGTGATATGGAAGACTCCAGGCATGGGAGCCTGGCAGATCTGTGTTAAGATGGGGATCAACTATGCAAGGTATTTAGCTTTCTGAATCTCAGTTTCTTCTCCTGTAAGGTATGAAAAATAGTACCTCAGAGAGGTACAGCTGTGTTTGATAACTTGCCTGAGGCTTCTAGTGTCTCAGCACATAGCAGGTTCTCACTATAGGCATTATTAAGGCGAATAGGATTGGCATGTAGACACAAAGGTCCCTGAAAATCTAAAACTGCCTAAGACTGGGTTCTTGCTCCTTTCCTTCAAAGCCTCTGATGAGGGAGACTTGTCTTTTCACACGTATTGAGCCGGGAGTGCTGAGATGATCACAGAGACAGTCAAGAGAAGACAAGGAGAAAGGTGTGAAGAGCCTGAGTGATACGCAGAGGGACCCTTGGAAATATAAGAAATATAGTGTGATAAATAAATCCTTGTCTCTGGTCAACAGTAAGGGCACAGGTTTATTCGTGCATAGTGCAGTCTTCAGAATTCTGACTTTGATTCTCTTCCTCTCCCCGAGGAGTATTAAAACTGGAGTTTGCAGCTTAAACATTCTGGGTTTCTGGGCATTTATTTACATCGCACCTTGGACACTTTCTAGAGCCAATTCCATGATCATTTCCTTATCTGGGCTTTCTGTTTATTTGAACACGTGAGGTTGATGTAGTATATTACAAAACTGAACATTGTCTTTCAGACATCATTAATCTTGCCTTTCTTGTCCAGCATTAAGTGCAAAATTAATGAAAAACGAAAGGGAAATTAATAACATGTTGGTATTCACAATTCATCAGGAGACCTCACAGCAGGTATGAAATTAACTTCTCTGAATTAATATGCACCTCAACAAATCAAAGGTATAGAAAAGGTTTTATTTAATATTTAGGAAATGTCCCTGAATGCTTCCTACTTTGGTAATTAGTTAGGTGTTGGGTGGTGATGAGACCATGCGCAATAGATGAGGTCTCCTCAGGACCCATAGAAAGCTTTGAATCAGCTGTGTTTCTCTATAGGGATTTCACTTAGATAAATCAGATAAAACCAGATGGTTGATACAGACTTGTTTCTTGTCAATTGAAAAAGGCTTGCCCAAAGACTTGCAGTTTTGATTTCTATTAACTGCAGATTTGATCCTGGGTTCCGTGTTTCCTTGTTATGACATATGGTAAGATGGGTTTCAAAGGATACATTAGGAGGAACACATTATGGAAACTAACAGGGAGTTATAAGTCTCTATTACAACGTTCGCTGAGGTTGATAAAGGACAAGCTTTTGTTACTGAATTGTTCCTGTAATTACATCAGAAATAACAGGCAGCAGTCACCTTCCATTAGGGGTGGGAGGAAAGGATCCTTACTATTTAAGTGATCACATAAGGTGCTGAATGAATCATCCTCAGCCTCATCATGAGGAATTAAAATAGAACAGTTGACATCATCGTATAGCAGGTTTCTAAGGGACAGAAAAATGCCAGATAGTTTAAGGAAAAGAGCTGTCTGAAATAATGGCCCAGCCCACATGTTTATAGCCCATTGGCAGTGGTTCTCCAACTTGAGCATGCATCGAAGAATCACCTGGAGGCCTTGTTAAAACAGAGCGCTGGCCCCACCTCAGAGTTTCTGATTGAGTGGGCCTGTGGCAAGGTCTTAGATTTTTGCATTTCTACCTTCCCAGATGATGTTGATGTTGCTGGTTTGGAGTCTACACTTTGAGAACCACTGGGCTAAAGGAAAGAAACACAATAGCTTGGGGATGGTTTAGAAAACAGAATTTTAAGATTAATACCCTGGTGCTTGTTAAAATTTTGATGACAATACCAAATTTCATTTGGGATGGCGTGCAAGTCTTGTAAAGTGAATCTGTTCTTTGTGATACTGCAAATGAACTTTAAAAATGGTTGCAAACCTAGATAAGTGGTCTCCCAGCACGGTTTCATCATGTCTTGGTTAAAATTTTGGATAAGCTTTGGCTACAAATATTATCTCTGTAATCCAAGTTAGTGATGGATTCAGAAGTTGGGCTATTTTTTTCTCAACTGTAAATCAAACACGCTGTACCTGGGGACCATTTGTAAGAGAACAGTCATTTCAACTAAGGGCATTCCAAGTTGCAAGCCATTAAATCATCCTTGTCACACCTGCCTGACAAAGTAGCTGTCAGCAAAATAACTGTCAGGTGACATCCGGCACCACCTGCTCCTATGTTTCCAGGCTTCGCACTGGTTCTAGAACTGCCCTTTTATTATCCTATTAATTTATTGTCACATTAAAGCAACAGCAACCAGAGTAATCATAATTGCTAACATTTGTGGAAAGCTCACTGACCCTGGTGCCACACACAGACTGTGTCTCCCTTGCCTTGGCTGTGACTCCCCATTTTCATAATGAGGCCCCATGATGACCTCTGTTTTACACACAAAAAGACGGGGGGTTGGAGGGTCACTTGGTTGCTGTCACACAGTTTGAGAGCTGGAGCTTTGTATTTGAGCCCAGGCAGTATTAGTGACTTGGGACAGATTTTGATTTTATTGTATTTGGGGGACACTTTTCATGGGGACTTGAGGAGAGGCCTCATTGAAATGGAAAGATGAAAGTTCTGAGTTGAGTGAATCTAAACCTATTGAAGGTTACCGTTTAATATGTTCTGGCGTCAAAGACCAACCTACATCTATGAAACTGGGCTTCACAGTATGGTGAATTTAGCTACTCTGCCCAATGTGGATGAAAGCCATGTGAAGCTAGTATTGTAATTGTCGGGCTCTTTTCTATGTGATTATCTGATGCTTGACAAGGCAGATTGAAAGACTTAAAGTTTATAAGTGTGGTCATGATTTGTTTCTAGTGCATATCAGTTGGTCTTATTTGAAATATTGTCTCTAGGCATAAAGGGGTTTTAGGCAGAACCACAGACACTCTTTACTTTTATGTTCTCAGCCACCTTTGTCTTAGATGTGGAGAAAAAGAGGGAAATCCATGGTTGTTTTTGGCATTCAAGATTCTGAGATTCTATTGGGAGAGACATATTCCACAGGGAATAAGAGAAAGAAATGCTTGAGGTTGACCCCTTGAGAAGGGATCAACCTGACAGGTTCCAGTGCTGAAAGGCATAAGTGGGTGGGGAGATGTGAGACCTGCAGGTCTGGAATTGGCCACCTTTGTCCTGTGCCTTTGGATCCTGGGTGGGCACCACACAGCTGGGCCCTGCACCTGTATTGGCTTGTCATGGCTCACCTTTAGAGATACTTTGGGGGAGAGCAAAGACACAATGCAGGTTTCTGATAGAATGCTGTGATAGAGTGAGAGTGTATCAAGTAGGTTATTTTGTTTGTAGGGCATTTATAACTTTCATCCAAAAAATAAAATGAAAGGAATAAATGTTGGTTGAAAATGGGATTTCAAGGCCAGGCACAGTGAATCATGCCTGTAATCCCAGCACTTTCGGAGGCCGAGGCGGGAGGCTCACTTGAGCTCAGGAGTTTGACACGAGCCTGGGTAATATAGTGAGAGCTCATCTCCATAATTAAAAAATTATATATACACACACGTATAAAAGATTGAATTGTACTTTGATGATCTCCATCTACAAATGCTTTCACAGCTTAGTTATAATTAGGGAGGGAAATTACAGCATAATCCCAAGAAGAAATTGAGGGAGCCAATTAATCTCCAAAAATTACTTTGGGTGAAATCTTGGTGAATGCTGTGGTGGCATACTGTTTTGCAAATTAGGAAGGAGAAAGGACTTTGATATTTTCTTTATCTATAGTCACAGCTAGAAATGGCTGTAAATTTCCATTAATGTTGTGTACTGGGCTTCGTGGGAAATGATATTTAAGATTAGTTAAACATTAAAGCTTTTGCTGACGATAGAATTAAAGGTCCTTTTGGTTTCTTGGTGACCAGGTGTTTTGCAAATGAACAGAGAGCCAAGGGTGATGCAGTAGTTTTCAGGTAACTCAGGAAGTAACTTGTCTGATTCTTAACATAAATCCAGATTTGAAAGCATTGGTGAAGTAAAGGATAATAAACTATATCATGAACTTTTTTTTGAATCTTACAATCTTATCACTGGTATGATAAGTCACCTGCCACTCGTGGACAGTACTCATAAGGAAAATTGCCATATGATGCACCAAGTAGGTGTTTATGAAAAAATAAAAGATTAAAAGCACTGAAACTAAGTTGGTATCATTTAGGCTCGAGGCATGTGGGTATATATTCCATTAGCCTACACCACTACTCATGAATGAAGTGTTCTTGATCTGACCAAGATGCTAAGGATTGTTTTCTAGAAACAAATCTTGATGACTGCACTTACTAGAGTTATAGCTTTTTCCGTATCACGATAATCCATTTTCACAACCCACTCCTTCACCTCAAAGCTATCTCAGACCCTAGTTTAAAAAGGGTCACTGGCATGGATTCAGTTCTTTCCAACTGTCCATCCTTCAGTAAATATTTTTTGAGCCCAGACTGTTTCATGAAGATGGTGGATTTGGAATGACTGTGGGTTGAGCCTATTCTCCTAAGTTGCCCAAGCATACAAACCTGTGTTACTTCCCAGGGCTTGTTGACACAGACAAAAGTGTTAATAGTTGATGCAGTTTGTGAGAATTGGCTTTGTTTGGATTAAAAATAACAAAACTCTTCCAGAAACTTTTCAGACAATTATACAGTATGCTCTTCCATGAAGTCCTTAAAAATAAGGTAGTCTTAAGACAACAGTCAGCTTGAAGGTGGATCTGTCCCTCTCTCCCTTACTATTGAGGTCCTTCTCAGTTTTACAATTTTCTGCTCATACAGTCCATGAACATCAGAAACATACAT
>NW_012114799.1:3863227-3952781 GCF_000951035.1 Colobus angolensis palliatus
GAGATGTATTTCTAAAATGGCTTTTTATTGCTGCTTTTGGTTTTATTCTTCAGGGAGAAACTGCTACAAGGAATCTGTTTCAACAAACAGGCTTGTAATTCGATTGGGTTTATTTCATACTGTAAACTCCTTAGTTTTTTTGTGTGTATATATACTTGGGACTGTGTGTATATATTACTGTAGGCTACTCCGGAAAGCATTAGGATTGGTAAGAGCTTCGATTTAATGCCTCCTGAGACCTGGGACAAGAAGCAGTTTTGTGCAGAGGCTCTGTCTTTGCCAAGTGTCACCTTACTCCCGCTGAACTAATAATGGATGGATTTGGATCCTAACAAGTGATATAATAATTTTTAGACAAATGCCTCTGGGTGTTGAAGTGATAGGGCCGCCCACCTAGCTATTTTTAAGTATCTTTTTTTGGGAGACGATCTTAAAGGCAGTTGGGCTCCAAAAAACGGAGAACCAAAGTTCATATAAGCTCTTTGTCAGCCTGTTTGCAATGGATCAAGTCCTTTAAGAGGAGGAACTTAAAACTGTCATTGTCCTTGTGATTTCAGAAGTGATTCCTATTCTAAAGGGGACATTGGAGGAGGCTCCATTAGGCCATGTAAGTACTATAGTAAGCAGATACTCACCTGGGCTAAGCAGAGAGCCGGGATATTTGCCCTTGTCGGGGAGAGGACCAAGTTGTGTAGAGTAGTCTCGTGTTACGATTTGGGGCCATTAAAATACACTTTGGCACTCTGGTCCCAAAGAGCAAGGGGGTGGCTCTCTTAGCACCACCCATAATCCTGAGGGGACATCTCTGGCTTTCTGGTGAAGACCTGGTAGAATTTTTTCAGAGTAATTGGACAAGATTATTTTATGTGTCTAGAATTATGAAGTGACTGGAGCAGAAGGCTATTTTTCACTTCAGTCATTATCAGTACAAATTTATTGAGCTTGACTATGGCCACTTAATTCTTCTGTAGAAAGGCTGGCCCTTTAGAGCAGACCCAACCTGGGCCCAACACATGCATCATCATGGTGTCAGTGGAAGGAAGCCCACTGAACTAGAGTGTGTGACTCCTAAGGACCATACAGTCTCTGAACTGTGTGTGTATCAAGGAACTATTGCTCCAAGAAGTATATTTTCTTAAGTCCTCAATTCTGAACATATTTTATGGAGGAAGGAATTTGCTAAGTACTTTCTTATTTTTTTTAATTAATTTTTTTTGAGACAGTCTCGCTCTGTTGCCCAGGTGGATTGTAGTGGTGTGATCTCAGCTCACTGCAAGCTCCGCCTCCTTGGTTCATGCCATTCTCCTGCCTCAGCCTCCCAAGTAGCTGGGACTACAGGCGCCTGCCACCACACCTGGCTAATTTTTTTTGTATTTTTAGTAGAGACAGTGTTTCACGTGTTAGCCAGGATGGTCTCGATCTCCTGACCTCGTGATCTGTCCACCTCAGCCTCCCAAAGTGCTGGAATTACAGGCATGAGCCACTGTGTCTGGCCAGTACTTCCTTATTTTAACCATCTGAATTGTTTGTAGCACTTAAACCCACTGCCTAGGCAGACCCTTGAAGTTACCTTGGTAAATCAGATGTTCACCTTGGAGCAGAACGTTTAGATTTCACAGGCCGATAGGAATTGGGTGTCAAGGTTATGGGGTCAACAGAATGAAACATTAAACATTTCTAATTCTTGTTTCTTTTATGTATATGGGTCTTTGAACACACTTTGTCTCTGACAACATCACAGGAGAAAAACCCCAGCATCCCACAACTAGATGAATGTCTTGATGTGAATAAAAGCATTAACGTTAGAGCTAGGAAATCGTGTGACCACGTGACTTCTGTCTAAGGCTTCTCTCTAGGTGTCACCTTGAGAGTTTGTCCCACTGAGAGAAACCAGAGAAACAGGAAATGTGTCCTTTGGAAACTCAAAGGGATTTTTAATCTCTAAAAGCATGAGATTTTTGTCTCAAATACAAGCATATTTAATCCATCCTTCCCTGTCCCCCGTATATACATCCCACACCCAGCTTAATAGGACTGTGACTTCATTTTAGGGACTGGACAACTGAACAATCTGTCTTCCAGGGTCTGTTTCCCCTGAAACTGGTTTCGTGCTGCCTGGTAGGGAAGTCTGCTCTTCGAGGGTTGCCAGGCGGGGCAGCTGGGGATAGTAGGCTGGCACTGGGGAGGCTGGAACTGGGTCTGTCAGCCCTGCCACCCAGTGCTGTGGTTTATGCTCTGGGATGAGTGTCTTTCTGCATTTACTGTGCTGCGATTCTCATGGCAGTATCTGCGCCCCCTTGTTCTCAGCTCTGCACCATGTGGGTTTGACAGCCTTCATGTGGCAGGCAGACGTGTTGGCATCATATGGGACTCCTGGGCTGTGTCTTTCTGCCACCAAATACGTTGTCGCTTTCCCCCTCCAGCATGTCATATACCTAGCTGCCTTTGGAGAGGCCTCCTGGCTCTTTGAGGAATAACTACCGAAAGAGCAGCTGTCTGTCAGCCTCCTCCAGAGCCGTCGGCTTGGGCTGTTGTCAACCTGTTGTTGGAGGAGTTCCCAAAGCAGCAGACTTAACTGCCATTGACATTTATAACTCGAAAGCCATATCACAGATGACTTTACATTCCTTGTAATCCTTTAAATAGCCTTCAGCATATAAAGCACATGGCCTCTACATGCCTTCTCCACGTTAGAGAGTAAGGAAATAGTTGGGTCATCCTGAAGGTGGTGAAGTGACTCACTGTTCTCCCCACCCATGATATAAATCATCATCTCTCTTCTGACTTAGCATAAAGCCAGGACAACTTCTACAACTTCTTCCTACCTTAGATTTATGTGCAATCATATGAAGTCAGTTTAGATTGGGGAAGAATATTAGCTTCTAGGCCCAAATGAGCCTTTAACTCTAGCAGCCACAGAGCCTGTGATAAGAGGGTATCCCTGGGAATTGGATGTCAGGAAACATTTCTCACATGGCCAGTGGATCTTCTGTCTGGTCGGTTATGCCCTAGTTTCTCAGCCTATTTCTACGTCTCATTTCTTAAGACATAACTGGAAGAGAAAGATGCCATGTTCCTGGTGCAAGTAAAAACCAAACCACTCCAGTGGATCTGAGAAACATGTACTGCCAAAGAAAGTAGAGAAAGGGCAGAATTGGAATGGACTTTAGTTACCATGGGTCTGGCTAGACATTCTTTGAGGGCTAACGCTGGCTTCACTCCCCTCTGTGCCCTCCGTGGCTAGTGCCAGTGGCTGGCACATAGCAGCCTATGAGCTGAATGAGTATAAAGCAGTCTTATTTTTAGGCAGTAAAAGTTTTGTTTCATTTTATTTTTACCTGGGTAGCACAGACATTGAAACATGTTAATCAACAAATGCAGAGTATGAGATTAAAAACTAATGACGTTTTCCTGTTGGCATCAAAGACGAATAATTTGAGACAAGTCATGGGAACTAGACAGCAAGTCTTAAATGTGATTAAAATAAAGCACCTTCATTATCTCTGCTCAGATTTCTTCCTGTGCTTCCCAGGATGTTGGTCAGTCATATCTTATAAAAGGCCAATGCCTGATCTTGGCTGGGATGCATAGCTTGCCTAGCGTTGGGCAGAAATAGGCCTTTTGAACCCATTTGATGGTGGCCATGGGCTTTGGTAAGATTGTTAGCTAAGGAATGTTGTCACCTCTTCTAGACACTTTGCCTGTGGTACATGTCAGTATCCCATCTCAGTCCTCATTCTCAGAGCCTGGGAAGTGGCTCAGAATCCCTCTGGTTGCACTCTAGATACCACTGCCCATTGACAGAGTGGCAAGGTATATGAGACCTTGTTTCCCTTCTGGCCCATGGGCAGGGTGGGGCTGTGGGCCAGCCCATATCTCCCTACTAGGGAGTATGTGGAGCAGCAGAGCAGTATTCTTTCACCTGCAGTGTCCAGGTCCGCTACATCTAATCAGAATTCTGGTTCATGGCAAGAGGTTTTCATGTTTCTTTGTCTTTCCCTAGAAAATGTCTAAATATTATTAAATATTTCAAATATCCACACAAGTACAGAGAGTGAATAGGGCAGGCTATCATGTACCTACCCCCCCATATTCCCTGCCTTTCTGATCTTGCTGTTAATATGGAAGATCAGATTCCATGACTTTGGAAGATACTTGCTTTGGCTTGTGTTAAAATTACTGTTATTTTGTCCCTGGAAATTCTGAAATGTGTGGTTGGCCTGGGACTCAGACCTATCAGGAACTCTAGTGTACCTCCTCTCTGAGGAAGCTTGGCACTACCTGGATCCACCCTTAGCTACGTGTGCCTTTATTCTGTTGTTAGGTCACTGCCATCTATTTCCCCTCTTAATTCAATTTCAAGGAACCGTGAGTGTGTGAGAGAGAATCCCCTTCCTCTTTCCTCCCTCCTCCTCCAGCTAGTTCAGGACTCCCCTGTGATGGGGTGATTCAGTGGGTCCTACTTGGTGGAGCTAATGGTGTCTCCACATTCTGTTCCCTTCCCATAATACTTCCTCATCGTTGATGACACTTTGTGAATAATTTCTCGTTTCTCCCCAAGCCAGGTTTGGAATTTCTCCATGTGTGTCCACCTCCCTGGAAGAAAGGGGTGGAAGCTGCTTTACTTTGCCACTGGGGTTTAGAGTGATGGATAGACGGCATCCGTTGGGCAGGTGGAGGTGCTTCCTCAGGTTAATTAATGTGGGTAGGGCCCATGGACAGATTTCTCATTCTCTCCTTGAACTGGCTATTATCTGGGAGCAGAGTCCTGGGTTATTTTATGATAGCTTACGATAATGTTGCTTTATGACTAGTCATCCATTTAATTGTTTGTTTTGGCCAGAGCCTCAGGATGACTTATTGGAATTGGTGCCCATGGCTAGCACGTTGGAAGGGCTGGGTTAAGACTGTTTACGGAGAAAGACGCCACCTTGAGAGGAAGGCTGAAGGGGGTTGCTGGGCCAGAAGATCGAGGAGAGCTCCCTAAGAGTAAAGCAGGAAGGATTGGGAAGTGGATATAGAGGCCTTGGGAATTGGCTGAAGAGTTTTGGGACTCTGGGAAGAAGGAAAAATAGTTCTTGAAATTCTAGGCTGGACGCAGTGGCTCACACCTGTAATCCCAGCACTTTGGGAGATCAGTGTGGGCGGATCACGAGGTCAGGAGATCGAGACCAGCCTGGCCAACATGGTGAAACCTCTTCTTTATTAAAAATACAAAAATTAGCCAGGTGTGGTGGCATGCACCTGTAATTCTAGCTACCTGGGGAGGCTGAGGCAGGAGAATTGCTTGAATCCAGGAGGCGGAGGTTGCAGTGAGCCGAGATCACTCACCTGCTCTCCAGCCTGGCTGACAGAGTGAGACTCTGTCTTAAAAAAAAAAAAAATTCTAAACCATCATGAACTGATAAAATAAGAATAAATGACTGGAAAAATGAAATTTAAAAAGTCTGTAATACAAGCCTCTAATTTTATTAGATTCAAAGATATAATATTACCTTAGCAAATTGCTATAAAACTTCCTAGAACACTTACCCTCAATTTCAGTATTGATCATAGAGCAGAAACAAATACTTGGTGGACTGGCAGTGTGCTGCGGGCTCCCCTTGGAGTGGCACTGACCTTGGAGAGGTGGGATCTCAGCTTTGTTTCTGCCTTCGGATGCCAGGAGGCCCATCCTGACCTCCGAGGGTCTTGCTTTTTAGGCTACAGGATGAAAGTGGTGGTTTAACAGGTGACTGGCCTCCCGACAGGGCATGTGGGACCGGGAACAGGTGCTTGTTTCTGAGCCTCTGCCCAGAAGGGCTCTCCTTAGGGCTCCTTCTGGAAAGGACATGCTGGAGTTATCTCATACACCCTCAGTCACCATGACCAGATATCTGACCCACTCATTTGAAAGGCATGTGTCCTGTGATAGGGACTTCCTATAACCAATGAACCCGTGTGTGTGTGTTTGTGTGTGTATGTGTATCTTTGTCGATAGTAATCTTGTACTCAGTGTAAGTTTTTTCTTGTTCATAGTTTTAGGCTGATAAACAGTTCTGTGGGATGGGAGGGAATGACCTCTCTAAAGAAGTCCTGTAGCAACCCAGGCTAAACAGGCCTTGACTGTTTGAACACAGTTTCTCTAGGTCATCCTGCTGTAACTGTCATTCCAGCCCACAGGCCTGGGGGGACCTGGTGGAGGAGCCAGCATGGAGGTTTTTATGGCAGGGCCTGGCCGTGGTTAGCGTCACTTTCTATTCACATTCTGTTGCCAAGAACACGGCCCCCTGGCCACCCCTGGCAGGGAAGTGAGGTCCAGCTGTGTGCCCAGGAAGATGACGAGAGTGCGGATTTCAGTGAGTAGCTGGCATTCCCCTCGCCTGCCATTTCCCATTCTTCTGATTCACCGATCAGAATCTTACTATTGCATTCTTCTGTCCAAATGAGCTCATTTATTAATCTATTACGCCTGGGCATGATGGTCAGGCATGAAATTTTTATGCACTGGGGTAAGAAACAATGGAAAGCAGAGAATGGAAGTTGCCTCAGAATTAATGACCAGTGCTCATGCAGGCTTGCAGTCAGCAGTGTGAAATGGCCGATGCTGACAATGAGAGTGAATTGGTGATGTGCCATAGGCTGCATTTGGATTTTGTTTAAAAAGTCAAGATATTTATGAGTTGAGAGTAGTGCTCGGTTTTCAAAGTAAACAGAACTTAAGCAGAAGGAACTGCATAGGTGTTATTGGTGTGAGGGCAGTCGGTAGCCCATGATGAAATGTGGCAGAGGTAGTGTCATATGATTTTAGAAAACTTAAATAGCTGTGATATTTGCATAAGTGTGCATTTTTTCTTCCTGCAGTGGTGAATTAAAGACAAAACCAATTTTTTTTTTTCCCCCTCTCAAATCAGAGAGGCCAGAGTCAGGACATACAGGTGAAATTTTGGGAGTGAGTTTGGGAGAGATTCTAGGCAGAAAACTTTTAGGCTGTAAAAACATCTAAAACTAAAACTTCTTTTTTTTTTTTTTTTTGAGGCGGAGTCTCGCTCTGTCGCCCAGGCTGGAGTGCAGTGGCACAATCTCGGCTCACTGCAAGCTCTGCCTCCCAGGTTTACGCCATTCTCCTGCCTCAGCCTCCCGAGTAGCTGGGACTACAGGCGCCCGCCACCTCGCCCGGCTAGTTTTTTGTATTTTTTTAGTAGAGACGGGGTTTCACCGTGTAGGCCAGGATGGTCTCGATCTCCTGACCTCGTGATCCACCCGTCTCGGCCTCCCAAAGTGCTGGGATTACAGGCTTGAGCCACCGCGCCTGGCCTAAAACTAAAACTTCTAAAAATTCCTTCTAGAGCCAGTGTTTCATAGGGCGTCAATCGGGAAAACTGGACTAGGCATTTCTAACAGATTCTAATACAGATAATTGCACATTTAGGTGGTAGAAGAAGAGAGTTACCACACTGTTACAGCAACCTAGAGATTTGTAACCTCAGGAAGATGTCCATCCCCAGAACTGTGGAGGCAGGGTGGTGGGGGTGGCAGCTGATGGAAAGGGCCCTTTGGAGAGAGCTGTCTCCCTGGAGAAGGTTATCCAACCCAGCAAATGGAGTTGGGAGAGAGACCCAGACACCTTTCCGTCCCAGCTTCTGATGGTACCTCCCACAGACCAGCGCTACTAGAAACCAGGTGGGAAGGGAGCTTGGGAAATGTAGTTTCCTGTGATATTTGTAAAAGGACAAAGCATTCAGAGAATGGATTTGAGAGCAACAAGGCAGATGGCTGTGGCACAGGGATTATAACATTGGTACAAAGGAAGATAAGTAGAGGAGTAAGAGATTGCTCTAGGGACAGAACTTGAATTCTTGATTCCCTTCCGCCATGCCACATTCCTTCCTCTATGGCTTTAACACCTGTGTCCTCTCTTCATGTTTCTGTCAGGCTCTTTACACTGCATGATATTTACATATTTGACTCCTTGTTAATAAGTAACATTTACTGAATGTTTCCTGTGTGCTTTATCTGCATTAATTCAGTGACTCATCAAAGCCATCTGTGAAGGCAGGTATAGTCCATCTTCATTATTCTCAGATTTCTGTATTTGTGAATTTGCCCCCTCATTAATACTTATTTGTAACCCTGAGATCAATACTCTGCACTTTGCTGGTCATTCATAGACATACACAGTGGAAGATTTGAGTTGCCTGTGTCCGTGTTCCCAGCTGAGGATGAACAAGGCCTTCTTGCTTCAGCTCTCATATTGCAAATAAGTGTTCTTCTTCCATCTGGTTAGTACTGTGTTTATCCTTTTTTTGTGCCTTTTTAAAAAAAAGTGATTTTGCTGCTTAAAATGGCCTCCAAGCATAGTGCTGAGGGGTTGTCTAGTGTTCTTAAGCACAAGAAGGCTGGAGAAGGCTGTAATGTATCTTAGGGAGAAAATATCTTTGCTAGATAAGCTTCATGCAGGCGTAAGTTGTAGTACTGTTGGCTGTGATTTCAGTGTTAAAGAATCAACAACATAAGGTGTCTTCAAACACACGCATCAACTATGCATTGATCAGTTGGTGACAGTGTTGTGACCAGAGGCTCGCAGGTACCTAACCCTGTATCCTCTCTAGTAGCAATGTTTCAGGATTCACTAATTCAGTGTCTGCAGAGACTTTATAGAACAAGACCACCTGTGGGCACTGCAAGTTGACTGTCCTGTTCTCAGCTTATAAAGAGACTGAGGCAAGTAGAAGTCTCGAAGTTGTCCAGGGTCGTCCTGTAGGATCGGAACCCAGGCAGTCTGATCCCCAACCCTTTTTTCTTACCTGTTCTGCTTTCTTGCTCTTTGTATCTGCTTTGTGCTCTTTTACACTTTTGAATCTGTCAGAGGCATTCGAACGAGATTGACTCCATCTTCAATAGGGGCGAAATATGAGAATGAGACCTGCTGGGCTGCATTCCCAGGAGGTAAGGCATTCTTAGTTCACAGGATGAGGTAAGAGGTTGGCACAAGATACAGGTCACATAGACCTTGCTGGTAAAACAGGGTGCGGTAAAGAAGCTGGCCAAATCCCACCAAAACCAAGATGGTGATGAAAGAGACCTCTGGTCATCCTCATGCTCACTACAGGCTAATAATAATGCATTAGCATGCTAAAAGACTCCCATCAGCACCGTGACAATTTACAAATGCTGTGACAACGCCCGGAAGTTATCCTATATGGTCTAAAAGGGAGAGGAACCCTCAGTTCCAGGAGCTCCCCACCCCTTTCCCAGAAACTATTTCACTACTTGTTTAGTATATAATCAAGAAATAGCTCTAAGTGTACTCAGTCCAGCAGCCCATGCTGCCTGTGGAGTAGCCATTCTTTTGTTTCTTCTCTAATGAACTTGTTTTCACTTTATGGACTCCCTCTGAATTCTTTCTTGTGGGAAATCTAGGAACCCTCTCTTGGGTTCTGTATTGAGACCTCTTTCCAGTAACAAATCTGCTGTGGCTGCTGCTGGAACCAACCTGAGGGCTATTTTTAGTACTCAAATTCCTCTTGGTAAAGCCAACAGGTACCCCTGGTTGAGAATCGGGATGTTTGTAATCCTGGAGTACAACCACCTATTTGATAGGATCAGTTCACACAGCAACACTGTGAAGCATGCATTAGCCTTCATTTCAGAAATAAAAACTGAGGTCTTGGAAGTCCGTGATTTGGTTAGGGTTCCCATGGTTAGAAAGCGGCAGAATGTGCCTCCAAATGCCTTGCTCTTGTTACCATA
Organism: Colobus angolensis palliatus; assembly: GCF_000951035.1. Taxonomy (NCBI): domain Eukaryota; kingdom Metazoa; phylum Chordata; class Mammalia; order Primates; family Cercopithecidae; genus Colobus; species Colobus angolensis. The sequence goes on from NW_012114799.1 coordinate 3,872,960, forward strand.
CCGAGGCTGGCTCAGGACTAGGCTCTGTGTGGACCGCACTCCTGTCCTCACCACTGTTCTCATCTGCCCCTTCCGCTCTGCTTTGACCTGACCTGGAGAAAGCACATAACGTTAGAACTGTGTGTAAAACAAGAGATTCCGAGAAGGGGACCAGGAATGATTTCTTTAGGGGCCAGGAATTTTTTCTTTAAAATGCCCATTTCCATGTTTACAGAAAATCTTTTATAGGGTGGAATAACCTTCTTGGAAAGATGTTAATTTATTTTTATTTTCAAGGGGCACATTTTTGAAAGAAAACAAAGGGACAATAATTTGAAAGGGCGGAGGATACTTTCTCAGTGATATCCTGTCTCACCTAAACATTTGTTCTCATTTCTTTCTCTAGTTTCCTTTGTGTATTGAAGTGTCTTTATTCGAATACTAGATATACATGTTAAGAATTCAAAAGGTACTTTGAAGTCTCCCTCCCCAGAAGTAAGCAACGTACCTGATTTCTTGTGTACTCGTCCAAAGTTGTTCTAACAGTGACTCTCAACCAGGGACAATTTTGTTCTCCACGGACATTTTGCACATCTTGGTGGAGGTTGGGAGAGTGTTATTGGCAGCTTCCAGTAAGTAGAGCCCAGGGATGCTGCCAAACATCCTGCAATGCACAGGACAGTCCCCACAGCCAAGAATTATCCAGCCCAAGTAGTAGAGTTGAGACTGAGAAACCCTGCTCTACACTCACGTAAACTAGAAGGGCTTACGTGTGTCCACAAGAGCTTTTATGCCTAAACTTGTTTTTCCTGTGTGGTCAGGAGATTTTTGTTGGTGTGGTTCCTTTTGTCTCCTGAGGGTGGGGCAACGGAAAAGGTCCTCTCCAGGTGCAGCTGTTGTGAGGGGGCTCATTGTCTGTAGCCACTGAAAACAATCTGACCTCAGCCAGTCTTTTTGTTTTCTTTCTTCCTTTTTTTTTCAATCACAATGCATGGGCAGTTCTAAGCTGGTGGTAAAATACTTCCTAAAAAGTCTTTGGTTTGTCTAAATTCTAAATAATTGCTACTGTCACTAATTATATATGTATAGATATACACATATATATTTATATATGCACTTCAGATTAGTGCACTTCTTACGCCTTAATTATTGCATGCCACATGAAAGTTAATTTGGAGAACTTCCTATTACACAGTTGGTCCTAATGCACATGGACTCAGCTCCACACTTTGCCTTGAGTAAAATCCTGTTTAGAATTGTCAGAGCTTCCTCTAGGTGCAGTTCACATCTCTAGCCCTTATGGTACAATACGCTCTTATGTTTAGAGATTTGTAATAAGCAATGATAGCACAGTTTAAGGTGAAGAAACAACTTGAGTTTCTTCACTTCCCTCATTGTGTGTGATCACTAGGAGATTTTATGTGTGACTAAAATGTAGAACGGTGAAGAAGTGAACTGTGAGTATAACATCTGGTTAAGTGCATATAGTATGCTTTAGTAGTTTATAGAAGAAATATAAAATTGAGTCTCAGAAATAACTTTAAAATTGATACTCTTTCTAAATAGTTTTCAAAAGTAAATGATTCAAAAGGATGTTATGATTATTGATTATTACATGATTAATGTTAGAAATAATTTTGTATGGAGGAGGGAATTTCAAATAGTCATCTGACCTGTTGTCATCTCTGATAGCTATATCCCATACGTAGGATGGTTGAGATCTTTAAGAGAAATGAGTGAGAGAATGAAAGCAGGCCCAATAAAACTATATGCTGGCCGGGCGCGGTGTCTCAAGCCTGTAATCCCAGCACTTTGGGAGGCTGAGACGGGCGGATCACGAGGTCAGGAGATCGAGACCATCCTGGCTAACACAGTGAAACCCCGTCTCTACAAAAAAAATACAAAAAACTAGCCAGGCAAGGTGGCGGGTGCCTGTAGTCCCAGCTATTCCAGAGGCTGAGGCAGGAGAATGGCGTAAACCCGGGAGGCGAAGCTTGCAGTGAGCTGAGATCCGGCCACTGCTCTCCAGCCTGGGTGACAGAGGGAGACTCCGTCTCCAAAAAAAAAAAAAACAAAACTGTATGTTATTTCTGTTGATCTGTGGCATCTGTCCACAGGAAAATGGTGCTGTTTTAAGTGCTACGTAGAATTGAAATTCTGACCCATGACGGTCTTTGTGAGAGTAGACCAAACTCTGCCCTTCACCCTCAGTATTTTAAGACTTTGTGTTGATTGATACATTTATACAAAGAACAGTGCACACATCATTGGTATGCAGCATGATTGACAACCAAACACACCTGTTAGGAGTACCCAGGTGGAGAAACAAAACATACACAGCCCCTGGAAGCTTGTGTTCCCATTTCCGGTCACTGTCACCGCCACCCCATCCCAAGTGTACTTAATTACTGCATTGACTTCTAACAGCACAGATCAGTTTCACCTGTTTTTCTGTGTTACATAAATGGAATTATATAGTACAGATTATAAGATTAATTTTTTTTTTTTTTTTTTGAGATGGAATCTCACTTTGTCACCTAGGCTGGAGTGCAGTGGCCCAGTCTTGGCTCACTGCAAGCTCCACCTCCCGGGTTCACACCATTCTCTCGCCTTAGCCTCCTGAGTAGCTGGGACTGCAGGCGCCCACCACCATGCTCAGCTAATTTTGTTTTTGTATTTTTAGTAGAGACAGGGTTTCATCGTGTTATCCAGGATGGTCTTGATCTCCTGACCTCATGATCCACCCGCCTCGGCCTCCCAAATTGCTGGGATCACAGGCATGAGCCACCGCGCCTGGCCATAAGGTTAATTTTTAACCAATTTATTGGTTTTGATTCTAACTGTTGATATTTGAAATATTCCCAAATGTGGCAATTAAACTGGGCAATTTTCAGTGGTAGATTCACAAAAATTCCTTGTTCCATGTATGGGCTCACTAATCAAAATACTTTTCTTCAAGGTAGTAAAATTTAATATGGTTGCTTTCATGATGAAGAAAACAACATAATTATATCACTCATTGGGCTTTAGAGCTTTATTTGGAAGGGAGATAATACAGAAATTGTGTTCGTGTATGGATTGAAGCAATCAAGTTCATTTGAAGCTAGAGTAACTTACAAGCTTAAGATGTGACCAATAAGCTGGATACACTGTATAGAAACTTATCATTGGATTTGAGTTGGAAACAATAGCATTGCAGTGCGATCTTACTACATCAGTGTATTACATTCTGAATACTATTTTCTGAGTAGTAGTAGTCTTGTCTACAGAAACTGAATGGATGGGCTGTTTAATAGTTGAAGTTTGGGCCAGAAGGATCTGAAATTGCCCTTCACGCCATGGGAAAATGGAGCACTCAGTTTGAAGGCCCTTAGTAATGTGGAACTGTTAAATTCACTTTATTATTTTTAAAAAATAGCCTGTCTGCAGCCATCATCCATGGTGACGATTTGTATTCTCCTTCTTGGATCTGTCACGGGCTGGCTCGCTCATGTTGAGCAAGGTGGCCAAGTTTGGAGCTTGATGTGCCTTCCATTGAGATGTTATGTGGGCAGCGGGCCATGTGGGACATGAAAAACGTTTGCCATGCAGTTTCTGTTGCTCCCAGCAGAGACGAAAATGAACAGTTCTAGCAAAATTGCTAAGTCAGGGATGTTTGTCTCTGTAAAGTTGCTTTTTTAGCTCACTTAATTTTTTTTTGTCTGTGAAAGCCCTTCTCTTTTTTTTCTTCACCCCTTCAGTGGTTTCTAGCCATCTTCTCTAATTAAAACAAAGAATCTTAGCTTTATTTTTTGAAACTTATTTGTACCCACTTTCTAAATCTGCCTTTATGTTTTGCATTTTCCAGCCTCTCATGATGGAGAAGCAATGGTTGCAAATAAAAAGCATTTCAGGAGGAAATTGTATCTGAGACTGGAGATGGATCATGTTGCTTGTGAGTTTCGCAGCTCTTCAAAGTCAGACTTTGAGGACAGGAGAGTCCTGAGTCCTACTGTGACGTTTCAGACCCCTGCCCATGTTGTCCGGCCTCTCTAGACTCGCCTTGGCCTCTCCCTGCCTGTCTTTTACGTTCCAGCCTGCAGGGAAGGATACCCTCGAGTGTGACTGGTGCTAGTTCTTCTCTGTGCATGTGCTCTTCTCTCTGCTGGGGATGCCTTCCCCACCGTCTTCTTAGTCCTTCAAGGCTCCTTCTAGAAGCTAGAACTCGTTCCTTTTCGGAGAAGTCTTCCTTCATCCTCTTGGATCAGATGGGAGGTGTTTCTTTTGTGTTCTTGCAAAACTGTGTGCATATCATGCACTGCTGCATTTGCACACTGTTGTGAACCCAGGATCCAGAATGGTGCCTGGCACATAGTAGAGCCTCAACAGATACTTGTTGTAGTAGGGTACAGATATATCAGTAGAGAGTTATAAAATATAATTACTGATGTGTCTGTACCCTACTACATTTTGAGAGCAGAGAGCATGACTGTTCATTGTCACATTCAGTGCCTGACAAAGGTACTCAGAAATGTCTGCATCTCCACACAAGGCTGGCCAGAGGGGGCGCATTTCAGAGGCAAGGGAGACTTTTCCTTGCTCTGCAGTCATTTATTTTATTTCATTTTATTTCAATAGTTTGGGGGAACAGGTGGTTTTTGGCTACATGAATAAATTTTTTAGTGGTGGTTTCTGAGAGTCTTGGTGCACTTGTCCCTGCGGCAGTATATGCCAAGTGAAGTAACTCACGAATGGAAAACCAAGTATTATATGTTCTCACTTATAAGTGGGAACTAAGCTGTGAGGATGCAAAGACATAAGAATGATATGATAGACTTTGGGGACTCTCGGTGAAGGATGGGAGTGGGTGAGGGACAAAATACTTCATATTGGGTAAATTGTAGTCATTTATATTAAGTCTTGAGTCCTTATGGGCAGAACCTCATCCTGCAGCCCTGTGGTATTCGAGGAAATTCTAGAATGCTGAAAGATGAGAACTATGCCTTTCAATCCCCTATCTTTACCACTCTTGTTTTCCAAATGGGAATGGCTTTGCGTATATGAAGGTGTTTATGAAAGTGTTCATGTCTCAGAGAAAATGCATGACCTTGATGCTGATTACTTTGCTGATTGCCGATGCAGGAAAACATCAGTAAAAAAGAAACTTAAAAGTGGGTTATGTAAAGGCAATGTTAATTATCATCCTTTAAAGGAACTAATTGCCATTTTTACGTGATTACTGTGCAGCCAACAAGGGCCCTGTGTGTTGCATATCTTGTCTCATTTCTGCATAATTTTGATATGAGTGCTTAACTGATTCAGGTACTAGGCCCCTAGAATCATAGCATAGTGATTTTTTTTTCAGTTCCCAGAAAAAGAAATTAAACAACAGAATAGAGCTTTCCCAATTTTAAGACCATCTTTCCCTAACCTGCTCAATTTTTGCGCAATTGCTTATCTACCAGTGAGTACTAATGGGTGGCAAAATGAATAACCAAGGAAAAATCCAGATCTCATAGGGATGAAGAGATGGAATATTTTCTGCGTTCTTTGGAGATGCAGAGGCTGCTGTCCACAGCATGGTTCTGTTTCCCCCAGTCCGATTGCTCCTGCTTCAGAAGAAGAGAATTCATGTTGCAGGATCGCCTGGTGTTCTGCTGAGAGCCTGTGAGGTTTGGGCTCTGCTGTCTTCATGAGGATGAGGACTCATAGATTATGAATAGAGGCACCAGTGTGGGGCTCCGGGCTCTGATAGCATGACTCACTGTTTGCAACCTGAAGGAAAGAAAGCAAGAGAGAAGACTGATCCCAAAGTGTCAGAAGACAGATTCCTCAATCCTGCTTGTCTCCCCAAATGGGAAAGATCAGGTCAACATGGAAGGGTCCAGTGAAAGCCCAGTTATGATTTGAGCCTGGAATATGTAGGCCTTCTGTGTAGTAAGAGTTACTCTGGATGGAACACACTGTGCTGTCCTGGTGATGGGAGATTTTGCCCAGTCTAATGGGCAGAGAGGAGGTGTGTAAAGACTGAACAGCCACAGGGGATAGTCGAGGAAAAAAGAGCCCTGGATTTTTTTTTTTTTTTTTTTACTTGAAATTTCTGCCCACCCATTTACTGGCAGAGAGGATTTGAGATGTCAGTGTCACTTACCCCAGATTCAGAGAAATTAATTAAGGAGCACTTTTGGCCTTTTTACATACATGTTGGGTTGTCAAATGATTTTGTAGGGAGTCCATGTCTTCTTAGGGTCAGAATTGGAGCATGTTAATTGAAGCAGTTGGCTGAGAATGATGGATGATGTTGCCTTCTGGGCTTGGCAGGTGACAGGACATGAACCAGGTGTGTCTTGTCCCTGTCAGCTAGTGTGGATAGCATGGATGCCAGGATTGTGGATCATGCCTTTACTCTGTATAACCCAGTCAGTGATGGCATCATCAAAGTCGTTCATTCCTTCATGTGACATGCATTGATTGAGGTCCAACTCTGTACTCAGAATTGTTCTAGGCACTGGAGGTACAGTGGTGAATAAAGACAGGAAGAAACAGGTAAATCTGATGTCAGGTGGAGATTCAGGCTGTGAAGAAAAACCAAGTAGGGCTGGAGATAGTGCCGCATGGGGAGCTATTCTAGGTTGGGTGGTCCAGGAGGCTGCTTGATGGAGTGATGTTTGAGCAGAGCGCCAAGGCAGTATCCAGGGTGAGGAAAGTTCCATGAGGAAGAGAGGGTACCTGCAGGGGCCCTGAGGCAGGAACAAACTTGACCTAGCTGGAGGGTGATGTGGGTGGAGTAAACGGAGCCAGGGGCTGAGTGTGGAGGGCAAGTACATGGAGAGCCTTGCTGGGCAGGGCTCAGAACTTGGGTTCCATCAAGATTATGATGGGTGTGTGTGAAGGATTTTGAGCAGGAGGATGTCCTGAATTGATTGGATTTGATTTTACAAGGTTCATTCCGCTTGCATGGAGAATTATCTGTAAGGGGCAAGAATAGAAGCAGAGAGATCAGCTAGGAAGGTATGACAATCTTCCAGTAGAAGTGATAGTGACGTGGACTCAGGCAAGGGGAGGGAGATAGTGATAAGGGATTGGATGCATCCATTCAGAATGAATTGACCCCTCTCTGACTTTACTTCCTGCTACCTTTCCTATGATGTATTTCACTCCAGCCACACACGTTGTCTTTTACTTCCCCCAGATCTTTACTTGCTCTGTTTCTTTGAACTCTTACCATTTCTTGGAGTTATATACACATGTGCGTGTAAATGCACACACATGTATCTTTGCTCATTCCCTCTTTGCTGGCATGTAAGTGTCATGAGGGCAGGCAGGGACTTTGTCAGCTTTGTGGCTATGTCCCGAGTGTCTAGAATGTTGCTCTGCGTGCAGCAGATGTTCAAAATATTGATCGGATAAGTGAATGAAATTGAAAGGCCACCCACTGATGTCCTTATTATATAATTTTTATTTGAAAAATCACCACCGTGACTGCCTGAGGCTTTAATTGCTACACTAAACACACTGAAAACTTCAAAATGTATTATCAATTTAATAAAAGTGAGGAAGTATTGAACACTTTAAGTAATAGGGAAAAATAAGGGAGACAAGGTTTGTGTCAGCTGGGGAGAGATTCCGCCTGTGGCGAAGGGGACAGTGCTAAAGAGGAAAAACTTTGAACTTCTTCATTTTATTGCAGTGAAATTTGTCACTTTTATTCACATCCAGTACCATCTCGCTGTTAATTTGTGTTTTTGTTGGAAAAGACTTTCAGGGAAACAGTTAACCTCCCTCGTTGCTGTGTTCTCAAAATTAGTTTTCCTGAGCTGCAGTCAAAGCTGGATAATTTTGCCATCAAAAAGCACACACTCTTCCCTTAGGAAGTCAGTATGAGGCCATTCTAAGGATGGAGAATGGGAGCGAGTGAGGATGGAGAGTAGTGGCTGTCCAACAGCCCTCAAGGGTAGGCAGCCACAAGGTACAACTTTTCCTGTAGACTTGTGGCTAAGGGACAGCCTCTAGGGATGGTGGAGCTTTTTCTTTGAATCCTGGCACCTCTGCCATGTGGCCTTGCACAAGTCCCTTAACCACTCTGTGCCTCAGTGCTCTCATCTGTAAAGTGGGAATGATACGGTACCTATCGTATGAGGTTGCTGTGATGATTGAGCTAATACACATGGAAGGTCTTAGAACCATGTCTGGGGTAGCACGTACTTAAAACATTTTATCTGTTACTAAATGGAAGAAGATTGTTGGTCATTAACAGTTGGCATAAATATTGGCAGATAAAAATTGTGTTATTTGGACCTGAGTGTTGAACTGGTATGTAGCACTTGAATTGACTGGAAAAAGGAGGTGGTGGGGGTGTGTTCTGATGCCTCCTAGTATACTACAATACAATTCTGTCGTAACCACCCAGAGTTAGTGCAGACCCCATCAGTTAAAGGGTATGGTTCCCAACAACACTGTTTCTACCTCAGATGCCCAGTGTAAGTGGGATTTCCAGATCATTTACCCTTGTCACTGACTGGTTACAATCCAAGGGGTTCCCATGGCCTTCTCAAGTTTGATAATTTACTAGAATGAATCTCAGAACTCAGGAAAGCACTATATTTTCAACTATGGTTTTATTATAAAAGGTCTAAGTTAAGGCCAGTCAAATGAAGAGACACATAGGGTGATGTCTGGGAGGGTCCCGAATGCAGAGCTCCTGTGTCTTGTCCCTTGAAACTAGGGTGTGTCACTTGCCTGGCACATCGATGTGTTTCCCAACCAAAAAGCTCCAGTGAGCGTGGTGTCCAGAGTATTTATTGGGGTTTCATTACATAGGCAGGATTGATTGAGCACAACCATGTGGCCAGTGATTTAATTTCCAGTCCCTTCCTTTCCCCCTCTCTGGATTGGGCTGGCTTAGAACCCTGATCCTCTAATTGCATGGTTGGTTTTTCTGGTGGCCAGACTCCAGCCTGAGTCATCTCATCTTAGTGTAAACTCAGGTGTAATCCAAGGGGTTTATCAAAAATAAAGACACTCCTACTATACAGGTAGTCCAAGGATTTAGAACCCTCCCTCTTCCCAACCATGGGCAAAGGCCAGTCAGATTCTTTACTGTACAATCGGTAGATTATATGTGAGATAGCAAAATACAAGATGGTGGCCTGGGAAGGGCTACTTGGGAGAAGTGGGCCCAACTCTTTTCTCATGTTGGTGCTGCTGCTCTAATCTAATGTCAGGTTGGGCTTCTGGTTATGCAATAATGTATGACTAACCTCATGGCTCTGTTTTTTTTTTTTTTTTTTTTTTTTTGGAGACAGAGTCTCGCTCTGTTGCCAGGCTGGAGTGCAATGGCACAATCTTGGCTCACTGCAACCTCCACCTCCTGGGTTCAAGTGATTCTCCTGCTTCAGCCTCCCAGGTAGCTGGAACTACAGGTGCCTGCCACCATGCCCAGCTAATTTTTGTATTTTTACTAGAAACAGGTTTTCACCATGTTGGCCAGGATGGTCTCCATCTCCTGACCTCATGATCTGCCCACCTTGGCCTCCCAAAGTGCTGGGATTACTGGTGTGAGCCACCATGCCTGGCTTCTTTCCTTTTTTTTTTTTTTAGAGTAACTTTATTTAGTCTAATGGCAATTAAGTTGTCTTCTGGAATTTTATGGTGATCTTTTACTAAATATACCACAAATACTGCTTTTCTGAATTTGAGTCTTTGGAGAATGTGGTTTTCAAACTTCTCCATGACACTCTTTGGGAATCCACTGAGTTGCTGGTTATAAGCTATCTTTCTGACTTTCAGATAGGCACTTCTGAATAAATGCACCCCAACTTTGGATGGACATGGGGTGCTGGCTTGTGGATGGGCAGGGTGTCTTTCTGCTTTATGCATCTGAAGTTCTTAGCCACTGAAGACTTGCAGTCTGGTGATGAGCAGGCTTGTGGTAAGATCTTTTTTGTGGTCTTCCTTGCTATCTCAGTTATTAGTGAACACTCACCTGATTTTCCCATGTTTGATTTTTGTAGCAAGTGTGGTTTCTGTAGTTCATTTCTTTGATTTGCTATTTTTCTCTTGCTACTGCAGACTTCTCACTTTCATGAATTTCACAGTACATGTTGGTCCCTGCAATTAAAGATTGAATGTTCCCGGGAGTTTTTTTCATTTTATCTGAAGAGTTTGTAGTCCTAGCTCCCTTCCCCACCACCCAACCCCCCAACAACAAAAACTCTGTAGATTAGCATTACTCCAAAGGACTTAATGAGGATTTGATTGGAGCCCAAGTGGCTGGATCACCCTAACTAGTTACAAAGCTCAAAGGAGGCCCTTTACTTTGAAATCTCCTCTCCTTTGTTTTTGTTTTTGAGACAAGATCTCTTTTCCCAGGCTGGAGTGCAGTGGCATGATCCATGGAACACTACAGCCTCCACCTCCCCAGGCTCAGGTGATCCTCCCACATCAGCTCCTGTTTTGATTGTGATTTTTATTAGTAATAGTTGGTCGTACCTAATTGGAACGTGATGTTTTAAAGTGACAATAAAATGTACACGACAAACTTTGAGAGCATGGAGTATTGTCATGGTTTGAATGTGTCCTCCAAAGTTCATGTGTTAGAAACATCCCAATGCAGTACTGTTTACAGGTGAGAACTTCAAGAGGTGATTAAGTCATGCAGACTCAACCTCATTCATCCATTCAGGAGGGTTAGCGCGGGAGCGCGAGGGTTATCGCGGGAGCGCGTTCCTGATGAAAAGGTGGGTTTGCGCCCTCCTCCTCCTCCTTCCCTCCACCCCCCGCCAGCGGGTTCCAGATGGAAGGGTGGGTTCGCGCCCTCATTCTGTTTCTCCTCGCGCCAGCGGGTTCCAGATGGAAGGGTGGGTTCGCGCCCTCTTTCTCCTCCTCGCGCGAGCGGGTTCCTGAGGGAAGGGTGAATTCCCGGCCGCCGCCGCCTCCTCCTGTGGGTTCGTTCATGCCGTCCTCCTCCCGCCAGCGGGTTCCTGATGGAAGGGTGGGTTCGCGCCCTCCTCGCATGAGTGGGTTCCTGATGGGTGGGTTCGCGCCTTCCTCCTGCTCGTGCCAGCGGGTTCCTGATGAAAGGGTGGGTTTGGCCTCCTCCTTTTCTCTTCCTCCTCTCCTGAGTGTGCTCTTGCCTTGCCTGGTGGGGTGACTTGGCAAGAATACCGTCCTCAAATGCAGGCCCCTTGAACTTGGGCTTTCGCAGCCTCTATATCTGCAAGAAATAAATCCCTGTTCTTTACTTGTCTCAGGTGTTCTGTCATAGCAGCACAAATTGGAATGAAACAGGTATGTAGGCATCCTTATATCTTGCTAGCGGGGATATAAATCAGTACAATTTTACTGAAAGAAACGCGGGATATCACTGCTTCACAAGTCTAAAAATCCTCATATTATCGTATCAGATAATTTCTTTGCTCTAAGGAAATATACAGAGGTATGATGTACAAATGTAGGAGTGAAAGACTATTGCATTACTTTTTTATTTTATTTTTATTTTTATTGCTTTTTAATATAGAAAAATTGAACAAATTAAATGCCTAGTAGTGTGGGATTATTTAAGTAAAACATGCAACTAGTACTTAGCTTTTAAATTCTGGTAAAATATTATGGGAAAGTGTCTAAAATCTGTTGTGATATAAAAGGCTGTAAGAAAGCAAACATAAATATGTGTATTTTTGTGATATGTGTATGGATGATATGGGAATATATATGAAACATACTAAAATTTTGCCATCTGTAGGGAGTGGAATGATGACTGATGTTTAAAAAAATGTTTCCTTGTGGTTTTCCAGTATTTAATAAATTCTTTGTGATTGCAAGTATTTGGATCTACTAGGGAAAAAACAGTAATTTCACTTGGAAAAGTGATATTCTGATTGGCTATGTGAGGTTACTTTATTTTTATTTTTATGGGGTTTTTTTTGTTTGTTTGTTATGAGACAAGACCTCACTATGTTACCCAGGCTAGAGTACAGTGATGCCATCGTAACTGACTGCAGCCTTGAATTCCCAGATTCAAGCAATTCTCCTACCTCAACCTCCCAAGTAGCTGAGGGACGTGCCAACATGCCCAGCTACTTTATTTTGTAGAGATGGGGTCTCCCTGTGTTGCACAGGCTGGTCTTGAGCTCCTGGACTCAAGCAGTCCTCCCACCTCAGCCTCCTGAATATCTGGGATTATACACATGTACCACATCCAGCTGTTACATGAAGTTAAAAGAGAACGATCCCCAGAGGGAGAACCTGGCAAAGTGGGCCTATTTATAGGGGTCCCGGCACCCAGTGGATAGCTGGCTCTTCACACAGCAGCTGCCCTTGTGCCCAGGTGGTGGTGGACATGCCCCCTAAGCCCTCCTTCCCAGCCCTCTTGAGAGTCCCAGCCTGAATGCGGGTGAGCCCCTCTGAGTTTTTTTTTGACATCAGAGGATACAGGGCAATCTTCCCTCTTCCCTCTCTTACATACCCCAAATCTTTGTGGGTTTTTTTTTTTTTTTTGGACAAGTTTCTAGCCAAGGCCCTCTGGGGTTTGCTGGGAGGGTGTTTTAATCAATCGTGATTGAAGTTGGCTTCTGCTAGATCTCATTTTTGGATCACATTTTCCAGGCCTGTTAAGTCTTCCTGGCACACCTAACTCAAGACATTTATGTCCTTGTACTTTTGTGCATAAAATCTTAAAATGAGTAAAAATAAACTTGCCTGCTGCTCAGAATTGACCCTGAGCGATGTATCTTCCGCTGGACACTGGTGCCAGATGGTACTGCACCTCCTACTGAGTTAATGAACAGGCATTTGCCGAAAACCTTGAGTTGCTCTTGAATCATTCCATGCACTTTCAATACAAAACTCTGCCAGTGGCAATTTGCATTTGTTTCTTTTTCTCTCCATCTTTCTATTTTAGGAAGGAGAAAGAGGTGATACTTTCTGGAATAATTTCCTATGAGTGAATTGAATTAGTTTTATTGCTAGTATTGTTATAGATCTGTATCCCTACATAACTATGTTGTGCCAACTTGGGAGCACAGAGTAAATTTCTTCTTGGAGCTGTCTGCAATGATGGCTTTAAAATACACTTCAACAGGGAAGCAGCCGTCCCCATCCGGAGTCCTCTGTGGTCCCTGCTGCCACCATGGCCACCCACCGCCTTGTGATGCTCCGGCATGGCGAGAGCACATGGAACCAGGAGAACCGTTTCTGTGGCTGGTTCGATGCAGAGCTGAGTGAAAAGGGGGCCGAGGAGGCCAAGCGGGGAGCCAAAGCCATCAAGGACCCCAAGATGGAGTTTGACATCTGCTACACGTCGGTGCTGAAGCGGGCCATCCGCACCCTCTGGGCCATCCTGGATGGCACGGACCAGATGTGGCTGCCTGTGGTGCGCACTTGGCGCCTCAACGAGCGGCATTACAGGGGCCTCACAGGCCTCAACAAGGCAGAAACGGCCGCCAAGCACGGGGAGGAGCAGGTGAAGATCTGGAGGTGCTCCTTTGACATCCCGCCGCCCCCAATGGACGAGAAGCACCCCTACTACAACTCCATTAGCAAGGAGCGTCGGTACGCAGGCCTGAAGCCCGGGGAACTGCCCACCTGCGAGAGCCTCAAGGACACCATTGCCCGGGCCCTGCCCTTCTGGAACGAGGAGATTGTTCCCCAGATCAAGGCCAGCAAGCGAGTGCTCATTGCAGCTCACGGGAACAGCCTGCGGGGCATTGTCAAGCACCTGGAAGGGATGTCAGACCAGGCAGTCATGGAGCTGAACCTGCCCACGGGGATCCCCGTCGTGTATGAGCTGAACAATGAGCTGAAGCCCACCAAGCCTATGCAGTTCCTGGGTGATGAGGAAACGGTGCGGAAGGCCATGGAGGCTGTGGCAGCCCAGGACAAGGCCAAGTGACGGGCTGGGCTTGGGCAATAAAGGTACCTCCTCCCACAAAAAAAAAAAAAAAAAAAAAAAAATACACTTCAACTTCTGCATTAGGTGGTGCAGGATGTTTATATATTAGTTTGTGGGGATGGGGGCAGAAAAAATGGTCCTTATGACTTTAATACTACTGCTGTTACAGTTTTCCACATGCATTCTTGATCCTTTATTCTTGCTACAACCTTGGATGGTTACAAGGGGGCAGAGGGTGGAATATTACCTCTAAGTCCACTTATTCATCAGTGTCTTGAAGATGAGATATGTCTGTGTGCTTTTCAGTAATCATAAATGTTTGAGTCAATCTAACCTTTTGTTGACACTCTAGGAAACAGATGATGGGGGTGTTTAGAGTCCTTGAGTTTTGGTCCTGCTAGCATGCATTCTCTCCCTCCCCCAGAAGGTCTAGATGCTTCAGGGTAGATATAGAGCGTACTGTCTTGCTTCTGGCATTGAAGCAGATTGTGAAATCTTGCCCCCTTCACCAGGACTTTGGAGAGACAGGAGTGTTCTCCACATCTGCCCTCACTTTGTGTACTGTTTGAGGCCCTGGTGGAATATCTTCTGTGAGCATTTGCCCCCTTCTTGGTATTCTTTGGTATTTTGTGGTTCAGGTGGTTCATGTTGCTGTGAGAACCTCACTTCCGGAAACTGATAATGCAGTTGAAGTTGGGTGCTCTTTTACTAATATCTAGTCTTTTCTCTGTAGTCTGAGCGGATTGTTCAGACTTAAAAGGTCCAGCAGCGTTTTATTTGGGACTGACTGTGAAAGTCATATATCTATTTTATTTTTATGGCCTCTGATCTCAAATAACCCCAGAACACAGTTGGCATCCATATAATGCATAATGGAGGCTGTTAACCTCCAGGACTGAAACAGCCTTTGGAATATTCCTGTGAACAGTGTGGATTCCTTCAGGTTCCTAAACCAATGGCTCATTTCTCACCCACCTAAGAGGGTGACTTGAATCTGAATTAGCAGGTATGTGTTAGACTTCAAACCTTATTAGTCATACACAAATTTAATACCCCTTTACATTTTTAACTCAGAAAAAAGGTTCAAGTGTGAATTTTCTGTTTTTAGACAGAGATTTATCTTTTCAAAAGTTCTGAAATCGCCTTTCAGTTTTAGTCTAGGCATTATGTTTAACAATTCTTACGTTTTTATCTGCTTAAGTTAGAGTACAATTTCCTAGAATTACCCTAGAAATGACAAAGATCTAAAGCTTTAAATTCTGGAGTCTGAAATATCCCATAATGCCCTGTTCTCATCTCCCATATTGGCTGCAGCATGTGGTTTTACAATTTATGTACATAGGTTTCCGTTTGCTTCACTAAGCTACTTGTGGAATGAGTGTCCTTTGGCCTTACTCATTTTTTAATTCCCAGTACCTACTGCATTAAGTGAATCTCATGGTAAAGTTCACCTAGAGCCTTTTTAACGTCTGTAATCTTTTCTGTGTTTGTCTGGTGTGCATGAGCGTGTGTTTTAGGAAGAACTTGGGAAAAACTTCTTAATGGCTGGGTAATCTCATTTTGTATAGTGGATTTTATTTGTGACAATTGTATTAAGAAATGGACTTGATTCTGTGTGCTGTGCTGGAGAAGGTACTGGAAGACCAGGGGGTCTAGGCTTTGCTGTGCCTATAACTGACTTGTGATCTCCAGCAATAAATCACTTAATGTATCTGAAGTGTCTAGAACAAATGGTCTAGAAAACTCCATTCCAAAAATTCCAGGGTAAAAAGTCAGCATGATCCTCATGAAAGTGAAAACAACTTTTCCCCTAACATATTATTCAAGGTGTAGTTCCCCGGAGGCTCCTCTGTAGCACTTTGGACATGGTGCTCTTCGGAAGTTGAATTTGCTCATTGCCTCTATTGTTTCTTCACCATTAGTTAGACATTTAGTTCCTATGCTAAGATGTAAGCAAGTTAGCAGAAGTGGACATTTTTGTGGAGCATTGAATTAATTGGTTTTAGATATGCCTGTGCTTGGGAATTCACCTATTGTTGATGTTTGAAAGTATATTTTTCTCTTTGCTTCGAAACAATTTTAGGCCATTGCTTCTGGTACTCAAGTACCAGTATGGAGAGTGTGAATGTGTTGTATATAACCTTTTATTTTCAGATCTTAAGGCTTAAAAAAAAACTATGGATCCAAGAGAGCTTTTAAAAACAATCTTTAAAATACGTGTTTTGTTTTCTATTTAATGTAGGATTCATTTTCAAAGCAAAATGATCATTTTAAAATATGACAGCCCAGATTTGTTAATGAACTAGCAAACTGTTTTGCTGTTAAGTGCAAAATTGTTTTCCCATAAGGTTCAATTCCTAATGATAGTTGATGCTTGTAAGTGACATGGATCTGAAGCTCCACCTTTATAGTTTAAAGCAAGCTTGTCCAGCCCGCGGGCCACCCGTGGCCCAGGACAGCTTTGAATGCAGCCCCAACACAGATTCGTAAAGTTTCTTAAAATATTTTATGTATGGCCCAAGACAGTTCTTCTAGTGTGGCCTTTTTGTGAAGCCAAAGCATTGGCTGCCCCTGGTTTAAAGGCTGTGTCTCCTATCTCATATTTTAATCGGCTAAGTTGTACTAGTGTAACAGGAATATGTGTGTTTGATTTACAAGGGGATTTCCTAAAGTTGTAGCCTCTGCCTTTGAATTTTCAACTACTTAAAAAATACTCTAAAGATAACCTGAACACAGTTCAATGATTTCTTAATTAGTTCATCAAATATTTTTTGAATTTTTACTGTGCCAGGTACTGGGATGTATGTGGTGGATGGTATGGGGGGTGGTCAGGCATAGAAAGATGAAAAACTACTTCTGCCTTTAGGAACTCTGCAGATTGGTGGGTTAGCAGGTATGTATGCCCCAATATACTTCAATCAATATTTCAAAGTCTTCCAAGCCCTTAGGAGTTGGAACATTTTTATGTTTGAGCCTGACCGTGATGTTGCGGAATTTTCTAGGTCAGGAATGGCCTTCTAGGCAGGGGAAACAGCGTTAGCATTACAAGGTGATGCTAGACCTGTTCCAGAAATTGAGTAATTTATGTGAGAGAGGCTGGTAGAAAATTTAATTAAATAGGTCGGTTGAGACATTGCGTGACCAAAAGAGCAAAGCTTGTATTTTCAGGTCGATCTAGCACTTAGAATTTGGGATTTGAGATTAAAGAGAGATTTCTTGAACCTCCTGGTATAACTTGCTATCCTTTGGAGTCAAAGATGATGATGTCAGCCATCTTGTTAGGCCAAGGAGGAAAAGGAAAGAAAATATGAAGGATTTGCTTCTTGATCGGTGGTTCTTGTCATATTCCATGTAGTGTGGGAAATCCTTGTATTAGGTACATGTTCAGCTGCTCTAACAGAAACCTCAAACAGTACTGATTTAAACAAGATAGTTTAGTTTCCTTTTACATTAAAGTCAGCTAGAATGGCATTTCTGTCCTGTTGAAGTTTCAGGGGGCCGGGCTCCTTCCTTCTGGTTTTGCCCTGCCACCCCCACTGTTGCTCTTGTTTGTATGGCCTGAAATAAAGGAGAAAAAAAGGGTGGGAGGAAGGGCAAAGAGGAATGATAACCCACAGGTTGGGTAGATTTTTTTCTACTCCTATTCCACTTGGCAAAATATAATCACCTTGCCACTCAGTTGCAAGAGATAATTATACTTTGTGTGGTGAGATACTCTGCAAAATTCCTGCTCCTATGGAAGAAAAGGAGAATAGCTTTGGGGGAACAATAAGGATCCAATATATCCCATTTGGGCCTTGTCGTCTGTACCAGAAGCTATTGGTAACTGGAAATGGGTTTTTAAGCCTGTATAGCCAAGAAGGGTAGCAACAGTCCTTGTTCTTCTGGTTCTTCATATTGAAAAAGGAAATTGATTTTATAAGCTGTGTCTGCTTCTGCTAGCTCAGTGAGCCTGTTTGCCAGCCTTCAGTTGTCCTCCCTGAACTTTGCCATCATAGGCAACCCATGTGCACTGTGGAAGGTGCACTCTCCTTACTGTCAAACTCTTTGTAGCTCTGAAGATCACCAGCAGCATTCTGACCCAGTGTTCTTCAGACTACCAAGCAGCTTCAGAGCTACCAAGCAAGGCCCAGGAAGTTGGCTGGGAGATGCCTTTTACCCTTGAGCATAGCTGGGTGTGTGGGGCTTGCTGTTTTGGCCCATTTGGTCTCCATCCAAGGTGGCTGAGTTAAGATCTTTTGGGCATTCCACTATAGAGCAGCTCATGGAGCTGGAATTCCCTTAGTGTAGGGGAACATAGTCAACCCACTTTGGCCATGTTCCTTATGGCAGCTGCCCCCAAACCTGCCAAGTGGTCAAAACTACCTGGAGAAGACTAATGGGTTCCTATGACATATTGTAGTGGATCAAGTAGTGCAGGTTCTCAGGGAGGTACCCAGGAGTGGACTTTTAAGCAAATACCTTCTCCAGGTAGGTCTGATCATGAGCCCACTTTGGGAGCCACTGCTCTGCATTCTTCATCTTACTACTTACAACTTTTGGTAACTGCATCATGTTTCCCTTCCTTTGAGGGGTTTATATTACAGCTTAACTTGCAAATGTTAGGTATTGAGTTGTTTCTGACACTCAGCAAGTATGAAAGAGGCCAGAGTTTATTTTTTGAATGAATGGTGTTTGTGTGTTGTTCCATAGCTCCCTTGAAATGTATTTTTGAGGCATATTAAGTTGTCTTAAAACATTTTGGCTAACAGAAGGTAAAAATTAGCACACCAGGAAATGCTGCATTTCTATTTCAGAAAAACTAAATACTTCCATATTTTCCAGAGTCGATAGATTTGAAAGTAAACATTAAACTCCATTCTGGACTTCATATGTTAGGCCACTATTTCTTGGGGAAATCTCATGCACATAATTTGACTAAATTCTTGGAGTAAGAATTCTTAATTGCACATCTTTGCCTCTCCTACTCCTCTCATAAGAGGGCAGTGTGTTTTCCTGTTCCTTGATGTGACTCAGAAGCATGTACATATATTCCAGAAGACAGCCTCCCAGGATGGGGCTGAAGTCTCAGAGGGAGTCTGGGCAGAGGGTGCAAGCTTTGGGGCCAGCTGTGGCCTGAAAGCTGTTGTCTTTGTGTCACCTGTGGACTCTCAGTTCTCTGATGGAGGCTGGAATTTTAGGACTGGCTGCTGCCTGCAACTGTATTTTGCTTACCTGCTCCTTCCCCCTGCCCCAAGAAACAGTGGCCTGAACCTCCTTCCACTGTTTGTTCTGTGAGGATGAAGCATTAAATCTCTGCTTAGAAAACAGTGATTTTTGCCGTTTTTTCGGCTGGTCCAACAGCTCTCTGTCAGTACTCCATGGTTTTTTTCTCTGACTTTTGGATGACTCAAATACTCATTTTGTGGGTTCATTCTCCTAGTTGTTTAGAATCCTTTGCTTTTTCTTTGTTTCCTTTATGATTTGAACCTTCAACTGTGGAAGCTTACCCAAAAGTGTTTTGCTTTGGGAAATGCTCCGCCTGCATATGGCTGTCCATTGTTGCTCATGAGTTCTGTTGGAGTTAGAGGGAAGCAGATACTGATTGGTGCTCTGTATGTGGAGGTTGTGCAAATGGCAGGAATGAACATCCTTCTTGCCTGCAAGAAGCTTCAGTGGTCCAGTGAAAAAATAAGACCCGCAGATAGTCTTAAAGTCATTAATTAGAGGTACAATTTTGGTAAATACCTGAGGATTTTTTTCTCTCTGTCTCAAGTAAAGGATGTCATGTTGAAATGAGGAATTAATTACGTGCAGATAGTAAGTCTTTTATTTGGCAATGAGGACTGTTTTAGCTGATGTTCCTGCCTCCCTACCCCCCTGCCACCAAGGCTGAGAAATCACAACTTTTGGCAAGTATTCCAGAAATATCTGACTGACTGACCTTGGTAAGGACACCATAGTGGTCACGCTTGAGGGGTTTAAACAGATTTTCTGCCAAGGGAATATAGCCTCTAGCCTGAATACTTCAGACAGGGATGTCTGCAAGTCCCCTGACATCTTCCTTCCTTTGTGGATTCTTCTGGAAATTTCTCTCATGTCTGCAGTGATGCTGCTTTCACAGGGGCACAGCTGTTCTTCCTGGATGATGGCAGTTGTTACCAATTAATGGTGTTACAGGTCTCTTCTCTGTTGAGCCTCTCTTTGTCTTTCACTCCCTAAATGTAATCAGAAAAACCCTATTTGGTGTAGACTGGGTGTCTTTCTATATAACCTCTATTAGCAGTAGCTTTTCTCCATTTATTCACTCATTCAAGGAATAGTTGAACACTTAGTGTGCCCTTAACTCTGTGTTAATCACGAAGTATGGAGTGAGCAAAGCAGACGAGTTCTCTGCCTCTGTGGAGCCTATGTTCTGGTAAACAGAATAAACAGGATTTGCTGGGCATGGTGGCTCATGTCTGTGATCCTAGCATCTTGGGAGGCCAAGATGGGCGGATTGCTTGAGGCCAGGTGTTCAAGACCACCCTGGGCAACATGGTGACACGCCGTCTTTACAAAAAGAAATTAGCCCAGTGTTGTGGTATGCACCTGTAGTCCCAGCTATTCAGAAGACTGAGGCAGGAGGATTGCTTGGTCTTGCTCTGTCTACTGATTGCTATGTGGCACGATCATAGCTCACTGCAGCCTTGAACTCCTGGGCTCAAGCCATCTTCCTGCCTCAGCCTCCTGAGTAGCTGGGACTACAGGTGTGTGCCACTACTCCCTGCTTGTCTTGTGTTTACTCATTCAAATACCTTTATTAAGGGTGCTCTCTGTGCTTGATCTTACTCTGGGGGCTGTTTCCTAAAAATATAATCTGGAGAGGCTGTGGTTGTTGCCCTCTGGAGGGCCTCTTTCGTTTAGTTGAGACAGGTTGGGCTGTGAACCAATAGCTATAGTCGAGTGTTAAATAAGACAAAAATAGGTCCAGGGGTTTGTAGGAGCAGAAAGAACTATCTTTTGTTCTGTTTGAGCTGGTGGACTGGAGTATGGGGACGGGATATGGTAATCCTCTTATGCTTTGGCCATAATAAATTATTTTTCTCTATCTTTTGTATTTAAAAAGGCTTTTTCTTTTCACACTGTTTCACATTAGGGAACCAGTAGATGGGAGGAAAGATGGGATGATGGGGGTGTAGGGAGTGAGTAGTCAGATGCCCCTTCAGCAGCCTCAGAAAATAAGTCAGCATCTTCCACAGCACTGGGTCAACCTGTGATGGCCCCAGACAGGGTAAAACAATTTTTATGATTTGTCTTCAGATCCTTTTCTGCTTTCGCCTTCAGGGTGACCTGTGCTTGTCAGATCTCCACAGCAGTTGTTATTCTCAAGTGAGGTAACAGTGGCACAATGCTAATGAGAAGGCAGAATGCTTGTCCAGGGTGGCCTTGGTGGCTGCCGGGCGCCAGCATCTTTATCAGCTCTGACATGCTGCTCAGAAGACCAGCTCTCTGGGCCAAGTGCTGCTTTTTTTTTTTTTTTTTTTTTCAAATGAGAGGAGTGACTATCCCTCCGAAAGCTGCTGATTAGCACTGAGGCTTGAAAGGCTCCTTGCTAATATGTAGTTTGCTACAAAGATGCCAGGGCTTGGTATGGTCACTAAATTATTTTCCCTTCTCTGATAATTGGCTGGTTGATACTAATGAATAGAGGCAACTATTTTCATTATATTATTATTGAATACCCTCGAAACCACCCATCCCAGGAACTTGGGACTTATCAGTAACTCACATCTATCTATGACATCCTCTCTTCTTCCATGCTCTGCCACCTGACCCAGCAGCCACTGTTCAAAACTTCATTTTCTTGTTCAGCTTCTGTCTTGTTGCTGACTGCTATGGTCTGAATGTTTGTGTCCCTCCAAAATTCATATGTTGAAATCTAATCCCCAATGTGATAGTATTAAGAGGTGTGGGGCCTTTCAGGAGGTGATTAAATCAGAGGGAGGAGCCCTTCTGAATGGGGTTCATGCCCTTATAAAAGAAGCTGGAGGGAGTTTGTTTGCTCCTTCTGCCATTTGAGTACACAGCTAGAAGTGCCGTCTATCAAGCAGAGAGGAGGCCCTTACCAGATGCCAAATTTGCTGGCGCCTTGATCTTGGATGTTCCAGCCCCCAGAGCTGTGAGCAGTAACTTTCTGTTGTTCATAAATTGCCCAGTCTAAGGTGCTTTGTTTTAGTAGGCTGAGCAGACACTGGCCCTGGGTTTACCATTCAAAAGTGTTGCCCTAGGCATCAGCCTCTGGCTGCCAGCCTCTACAGGCCCAGCTCACTTTGTGGGGATGGGTGGGGTAGGACTGTCCTTAGGGACTTGTGAGATAAACAGTGTCTTAAGAGCATGTTTTAGCCAGGATCTTTTAAAAGACATTCTTTAATCCTATGGGGCCAACTGTCTCCTTTTTAACACCATTTTGTAATGCTATCTTTACCATGCAGAATGCAAGTCACAGATAATGTAACCCAACAACAAACACAATTCTCCCCCTCAAAAAATCAATGCAATTTCCTAACTGTACTGTGAAAGAAAAAAAAAAAAAAGGAAAGTCACCCGTAGTCAAACAGGCATTTCATCATGTAAATGCATGGGCCCACCTGTCCTAAGACAAAATGAAGTAGCCACATCCTGAAATCCTATACATTTCAACCTATAAATGTAACATCTCCAAATACAGGATTGATTTGGTGACTCACATTAAAGGAGTGGCTTTATCATCGAGAATACAACTTTTTTATGGTTAATAACTTGTAAAGTTCAGGACAGAAAGTATGTTGTGTGCTCATTATACATGGTAGTTGTATTCTGGGACAATTTTAAATGTGTCAGAACTATGCAAAAAGTACTTTATCCCCATAGGTGTTCCTGACCAGTGGGTCTTGTTGTGCACAAAAGGTCAGAAACCCTTGGGTGCTCATTTATAATGCAGATTTGAGTTCCATCGCTGCGATTCAGCAAGTGTGAGGTAGGGCTCTGGAATCTGCATTTTTAACGAACATCCCAGGTTATCCCCAGTGCAGTTAGTGGGTTCAAGGGTAAGCCTTGGGCAACACTATTTGAAACTGTCTTTAATCTTGAGCGCTATCAGGGGGATATTCTAGGGATAGGGAACACCCAGGGCTTGCTGATTGTAATGTTTGTCAAGAACACTTGGTTTTTCACGTAAGCTAAGGATCAGTCACAGGTTGACTAAGGAGATTTTTGGTGAGGCTTGTAAGGAATATTTCTAGTGCCTTTGATTTTTACATGTTGTTCTCTTCCGAAAGCTCAGGTGATGGGACATTCTGAAATCCTAGTGCTCCCTAGGGTTTTCTAAGGCATAAGGGTGTGCGGAGGCTGAATGGAAGAGAGGACAGGGGCTGAACTGGATTCCAACTCTTTACTGCTTGTGACCTTGGACGAGTCACTCCACCAGAGCCATGTTGTGACTCTTAGGGCCCAAGACTGGGTTTAGTAGACCCCTTTCTCCATTTAAAATAAAAAAAATTCTATTTTTATGACCAGAGTGAATTGTATTCATTTTTTCCTTCTGACTTTAAAAGAAGTAAAATTCTCATGGGCCCCTAAAAGTTTTGTGGGCCTTTTGGGCACTTGATTAAGTTGGCCTCACACCTCTCTGGACATTCATTTCTTCACCTGAAAAATGTGATGGTAGCTGCTTTGCAGGTATGTTGTGGGGATTTGATCTGGTGGGAGTAATTCCCTCTGAGTACTTACTACCTGGCACAAGCTGTAGTTACCATACATGGGCCAAGAGAAAGCATTCCATTTAACAGTGACTCTTTATATAGGTACTTATAAAAGGATCAGATTTGTCTAATCACTGTGTAATTTTTTTTAATTAACCATGCTGTATATATGGAGATTCTTTTCCCTCCCAATCTTCATTCTTATTCATGCTAGCACTCATTTCATGCATCCTGGTGATTCCCACCATCTATGGGGTTAGACAGCTCTCCCACCCTTTGGGAGGATGGTGCAGTCACGTATTCATCTGTTAAAGAAGAATGAATGGAGATGCACTGGGCCTTTCTGCTGTTGGATTTCTTAATCTCAGTACGAGAAATTCTGATTTCTGTCTAAGTCCCCTGTTCTATACTGTGCCCCTTTCTTCCTTGGCTAATGAGATTAAGTCTCAAAATTGAATTGAGAGACTCAAAAGAAAACTTGGTAGTTAACAAGTGGTATGATGTCCCGTGGTTAAGTGAGGGCCTTGGCTAGCCAGAACTATGATGGAGCAGAAACAAGATGTCATGGAAGGTAAGAGAGCTGGCCAGTTGGTAGAGGGGATAATTGGGCACATGAAAAAAAGAAACAGATGCTGGTGGGAGAGGGAGTGAGAATGAAGGGCATAACCCCAGGAAGGAGATTTTAGTCTCTTTCCTGTAGGAACCCAGGAAATCACTACTCCTTGAAACCAAGGAGATTGACT
This sequence comes from Colobus angolensis palliatus, assembly GCF_000951035.1. NCBI lineage: Eukaryota > Metazoa > Chordata > Mammalia > Primates > Cercopithecidae > Colobus > Colobus angolensis. The sequence continues at coordinate 3,897,253 of NW_012114799.1, forward strand.
AACACTGCACCTTTTTAAGATGACTTGATATTGCTCTTCAACTATGAAACCATTCTGTCAGCTTGTGAACAGGTATCTCTCTGGGGATACTATGGGAAAAGCCCTGCCCTCCGTGTAGTTTGCTGGAAGAGAGTCACACTCCATTGACAAACAATTAAGACTGCTTCAGGTCTTCCAAAGCGTTCTGAAAAGACAAAGGCAGGAAGAAAGGGCGGTGAGTGGTTGCTTTTGGTAGGCTGGGATGATAACTGAAATGTTGCAGGTGAGGCTTCAGGGAAGGCAAGGATGATCATACTTAGAACTGCAGGAAGAGTGTTCACAGCAGAAGGAGCAGCAAAGGCCATGGGTCAGGAACAAGCCTCGGCATGTTCCAGGAGAGGACAGAAGGCCAGAGTTGTGTGCATGGCATGTGAGTAAGAAGAGGAGTGGGAGAGAGGTCAAGGGGTAGGCAGTGTCCAGACAGTGTAGGTCATGGTCCAGTTTGGAGTTTGCGTGTAGCCAGAAGCCCCTGATAATTTTATACCTGTGAGTGACATCCTCTGACATTTACACTTGAGAAAGATGGCTTTTAGCCCTGTGGAGGGTGGGGCTAGAGCAGGCAGGAAGACGAGCTAGGAGCCTATTGCTGTCATGTGGGTGGGAGGTGAGGGTAGCTTGGAATGAGATTGAAATAGTGGAGATAGTGAAAATAGATTTGGGATGCATTTTGGAGGCAGAGCTGGTAGATACTGATGGGTTAAATATGAGGGGTGGGAAGGAGTGAAGAGAACGTACACATGAGGGCTAAGGGTCTTGTTGGAGCAGCCTGAGTGGGAGATGCTGTTTGCTGAGCTACTGGGTGCATCTGTCTGAAAGCAGCGGCTCTGTTTCCGGCCTGCTAAGCTGGGGATGTGTACTAAACACTGAAGTGGAGCTCATGAGTGGCACGTGGACGTTTGGATCTGGACCTTGTTCAGGTGAGGGGTCGAGGATATACATGCATGAATTTGAGAGCCTCCACTTACAGTTGGCATTTGCAATCATGGGACAGGGTGCACTTGCTAAGGGAGAGAATACAGATAGAGAAGAGATTTGAGGAAAGAGCCCAGGGGTGTCCCAACAAGGTGAGTTCTGGGAGAGAAGTCAGCTGGGGAATTGCTGCAGTGTCCTGAAGGCAGATCAATGAGAAGGAACGGTTCTATAAATAGAAATCCCTGCAGAGATGTTAGAAAACCAGCATTACAGCATGCCAAGAGATAGAACAGTGATTAATAGGTGCTTAAAAGTATATGTTCTGCCACTGGAATGCTAGGAAAGCTACCCAAAAAGGCTATTCCTAATTGAGGAATATGGTTCTTAAATGTTTACATTGCCTTATATTTGTGATAGGGATTATTGGCTTTGTGAGCAAAGCTCTTTGACATTTGTGGATGGAGTGTACTCATTATTGAGAGGAATTCTCTGAAATGAATGTCAGTTCCTTTTTTCCCCTAAGCTTTGCTTTGAATTACTATACAGTTTACTTAAGAAACCTGTGATCAGCGAGAGGAAAGCGAAGTGATTTCTGAAGCTTCTAATGGCCATTTCCTGCTGAGTCTCAGCATTCTATCATGCCAAGTATGCTAATGGGAGAAGGAGCAGCATGTCTGAATACGAAGGATCCCCAGGATACTGATGTGAATAGTAGGGGTGAGCTAGTTCTGTCCCCTTGCCCAGAACTTCTCCTGATCTGTAGCACACATTTGGGAGACAGGAGCTGTATTAATTACCTATTGCTGCTATAACAAATTATTACACTTAGTGGCGTAAAACATGTTTATTTTATGGTTCTGGAGGTCAGCAATCTGAAACGGCCCTGTAGTAGGCTAACAACCTCCAGGTGTTAGGCTCTAACTCATGGAACATGCGGATGTAGCCTCATGTGGAAAAAGGGTCTTTGCAGATGGGATTCAGCATCTTGAGATAGGGCAATTATCTTGGATTGTCAAGATAGGCCCCAAATGCCACCTCAGGCGTTCTTCTCACAGAGATGCAGAGGAGGATTACTCAGAAGAGAAGGCAGTGTGACCACAAAAGTAGGAATTGCCATGCTGTGTCCACAAGCCAAAAAATACATGCAGCCACCAGAAGCTGGACGAGGCAAGGAACTGACTGTCCCTAGAGCCTCTGGAGGCAGCACAGCCCTGTCCTGCCTATCCCTTCACTTCTACCCAGTGATACCGATTTCAGACTTCTGGAGTCTGGAACTGTGAGAGAAGAGTTCTCTGTTGTTTGAAGCCACTAAGTATATGTAATCATTAATGACAATTTGTTATAGCAGCAATAGGGAATCAATGCAGAGTCTCACTGGGCTAATCCAGTGTCAGCAGGACTGTGTTGTCTTCAGGAGGCTCTTAGAATCTGTTTTCTTGACTCTTCCAGCTTCTAGAGCCTGTCCACATTTCTTCACTCACGGCTTCTTATGTCTTTAAGCTGGTTTTTGACACTTTTTAGTGATTCTTCTGCTTCCCTCTTCTGCATTTAAGGACCCTGTGATTGCATTGGACCCTCCTCGATAATTATCTTAAGGTCAGCTGATTAACTACCTTAACTCCATCTGCATCCTTAATTACCCTTTGCCATGTAAGGTGTAACATACTCAGATTCTGGGGTTCTGACAGAGACATCTTTAGGAGCTGTTATTTTGCCTTAAAAAAGGAGGCAATTAAGTATATAAGGTGAAGAGATAGGTCTTTCTCTTCAGGAAACCTAACTTGTCATTCAGAGGTTACCGTGCATGGGTATCTTCTTCCAGTTGCCTGAGCCAGCCAGACTTTCACATTGGAGCCTTCAGATTGGGCTTTATTTCTCCAGACATGTGGCAAACCTCACGATGACATTGAAAGGTTAAAAAAAAAGAAAAAGACAGTTGCTTACCAGAGATACTGATCATTTACTTCTGCTAGACTCAGAAGACATTTTAAGAGCTTAGTGGCAAATCCTGACCTTGGAAAGCCCTGCCTTACAGGGAGTCTTGTGCACAGGTGTTATTGAGATCAGACACCAGGTTGCAGTGATATGTATCATTTGTGCTCTTGCCATCTACCGCCCCCTGCCTGCCACCAAGCCAACCTCAGGAGGTCTTTGCCCTGAGTCTTGGCAAGATGACTTTCAACAGCTCGGGGAGGTTTTAAGGAGAAGGATTAGCATTGACTCTAATGCCTTGTTGGTTTGTGTGTCATAACTCAAAGGTTCTTGCTTCTCAGCTGGCCAGTGGTCACACCTGATTGGAAGGTGAAAAGACTTTGTGTTCTACTTCTAAAAGTTTTCACATTTGTCACACTGTACTAACCCTATCAGCTTTGTTGCTGTCATTGTAGTGAGGCCTGCCTAGGGATGATAAGTGAAGGATCCCCAAAGACACATCAAGACAGCACATAGAACCGGAGCTTTCTGACTCTTGGCTGAACTTTTTGTTTGTTTGTTTGTTTTTAGCAGACTAGTATTTTCCAAACTTCAGACTTAATTTCCACCGTATTCACCTTACCACCTATACTAGTTACTTAACATATTTTCTTCAGTTTATCCTGAATCAACTTACTTATTTTAATTTGGTCTCAGTCTAATTGACAGCATATAGCAGCTTATGAATTTGATGTGCTTATGCATGTTACAACAAACACTTAACTATTAGTATGTATGCTACAGTGTAAATGTACCACACTCAGAAAAAACCTATATTAGACCATCCTGACTGTTTAGGAAGCTTGGTGCCCAAGGGAAATAGTCTTTGACCATCAGCCAGAATTTGGTTAGTTTCAGCAGGTAAGAGAGTAGCTGGTAAACTACTTAGGAACATTTTAAGTAGAATATGTGAGAAATGAGGATAGGATATGCCTTTTTTCCCAGCAGGCAAAAACATGCATTTATTTACAATAGCTGTTATAAATAACATAGATGCATATGTATACCAGAAACATGGTCTTTATCCCATTTGCGGATAAAAGCTAAGGAAGAACTTGTATTACTTATGTATGAAATGCCTAAGGGAGCAGAGCCTAGACAAGTTCTGAAACTTAATATCTAGGGAATGTAAAAATTTAATAAAACATTACCTTACCCACCTATGTGGCCTTTCTTGGCTGGACTTCTAAAAAATTTTGTTTTTATACCATATTCTTTGTTTTAGGAAAACGTTATCTTACTCCCAGCCTCTGGGGAAAATAAGTTAAATAACCAAAAGAATCAATAAAGAAACGCCCCAGTGTTGTGGTCAGTGTCTGTTTTTCCCTAGTGTCCTGGGAGCAGGGTTTCCCAGTGTTCTGTTACATCGGCATGAAGGAGGCCTTGTGCATGGGAAGACCACGCCTCGCTTCCCCTGTGTCACTTGCAGTCACTTGTCTTCCTCTTTTGTTTTTGTGTATTAGGGATGAGGAGGTGGGTGGGCAGAGGGATTGGGAAGACCCACGCCTCGCTTCCCCTGTGTCACTTGCAGTCACTTGTCTTCCTCTATTGTTTTTGTGTATTAGGGATGAGGAGGTGGGTGGGCAGAGGGATTGTGTATAGAATTGGCTTATTTTTAACATAACAACATAAAACCCCTTAAAATGATGAACTTGATCTTTGGGCTGCCTCTTGCCCAGCCTTGGGAGGGTGTTAAATCAGAGCCCTCTGGAAATTTAGGACAACTCCAACTTCATGAAAAATCAAGGATCGAGTTTTCCATGGAAAATGGTGGGAAGAGGTTGGATTTCCCCATGCTTTCAGTCTGTTTCCCTCTTCATTGTTTTCTTGCAAGTATCTCTTCTCCAGAGATACTCCTCTATTATTCAGTTCCAGTGTATCCAACTATTACCTTCCAGAGAGAGGGAAGATATCAGTAAAACCTTGTTTTTATACCTTGTTTTATAAGAGAGACTTACGTGTCTCTTGAGTGATGGCGTAAGTGAGCCAGCTTGAATGCTGAGCTTCAATGGGCATAGAATGCTGATTTGCTGAAGTTGATGCATGTGGGAAAATGTTTGTGTCATCTTCTCCTTGACATTGAGATACTGTTTTGCTCTTTGGAAGAGTCAGGTCTGCATAGGCCTTTTGGATATTTGCATTTTATTTTCAGGGAGTCTTTGCTGCTGACCTGGGTAAAAGTATCACTTTGCATACCCCACAGTTCATTTTCTTAGAGAAAAGAAAGGCAACCAGATGACAGGCTGGTAACAAATTGGACTATTGGGCTGAATATGCAGGTTGATAAATAGGTGGCCCAGGTGGTGAAATGAAGTTGTGTTCAATCAGATATTGGACTGGCTTTGCAAACGTATTAAACACATCCAGGTGAGGGAGACTAGGGAGTTCTCCTCACCCCCTTTTAAATCTCATGTTCTAAAATGAAGAGGGTGAGTGTCAAAAATTCTGTTTCTCAAAATACTTGTGACACCAAATGTGGGTGTGTTTTCCCCTCGCACCAATGGATTATCCAACTCTCCAGGTAATAACCGGGTGTCCTATAATTCATTTTGGACACTACCAGGGGTTATTGCATACCCTACAAGGTTAGGGCTCAGTCCCACAAAACTGTCCCCACTTCAGACACCAGTCACAAGTCCCATGTTGTTACCTGTACTTCTGACCAGTTGGCTGTACATTGGGGGGTTCCTACAACCCCCTCTTTAATTTGATAATTTGCTATAATGGCTCATAAAACTCAGAAACGTTTACTTATATTTGCTGGTTTGTTGTAAAGGATATTACTAAGGATATAAATGTTCAGGTGAAGAAGTACATTTGATGATGTTCAGAAGGGTCCTAAACACAGGAGCCTCTGTTCTTGTGGAGTTGGGGTGTGCCACCTTCTTTGCACATGGTTGTGTTCAGCAACCTGGAAGTTCCCTGAACCCTCTCATGTGGGGCTTTATGGAGGCCTCATGATGTAGGGACGATTGATTAAATCAATGTCCACCCTTTCTTCCCTCCCTAGAGATTTTGGGGGTAGGACTGAAAGTTCCAATCCTCTAGTCATACAGTGGTCTTTGTGGTAGCCAGTCCCAACCCGAAGCTATTTAGGGACCTCAGCCACCAGTCATTAGCATACAAAAAGGCACTTTTCACTTTAGAGCAGGAGTGTTCAATCTTTTGGCTTCCCTGGGCCACACTGGAAGAAGAATTGTCTTGGGCCACACATGATATACACTAACGATCGTTGATGAGCTAAAAAAAAAAAAAAATTGCAAAACCAATTTATGTTTTAAGAAAGTTTATGAATTTGTTTTGGGCCGCATCATTCAAAACTGTCCTGGGCTGCATGCAGCCCTCGGGCCATCGTTGGACAAGCTAGCTATAGAGCTTTCAAGCTCTTTTGAAGGGAACTGGGGAATAAGACCAAATATTCTAACAAAAGATACTCTTCTCATCCTATCACTTAGGAAATTATGAGAGTCTTAGGGAGCTCTGTATTAGGAATACAGGGGGTGGGGTGGGGAGGAACAAATATTTCTTATGTCACAACCAAACAGCCAACCAACATTTTAAGTCATTGAGGTAACTTAGTAAGCAAACCAGTACCCTTGATTTTAGTTTTAACTTTTGATACATATTATATGCAGAAAAATACACTTCACACATGTAGAGCTTGATGAATTTCAAATGGACACCCACCCAACCACCAGATAGACAGAGCATTCTCAGCCCATCGGAAGTCCCCTTATGTTCTCTCTTCCAGCCACTACCTACCTCTACAGTCCCCACGCCTCAATCCTGACTGGTTTTGCACTCAGTATAAATGAACTCATAAAAGGTAAACTATTTTATGTTTGCTTTCTTTTGCTCAGTACTGTTTGTGAAATTCATGTATATTGTTGCATGTAATCATTCTCATTGCTGTATAGTATTCCATTGTGTGCATATACCAAAATTGATTGATCCACCCATTCTACCATAGATGGGCATTTAGATAATTTCCAGTTTTCGGCCACTAGGATTAGTGCTTCTCTAGTGTATGATATACACATTGCCATTGAATGGTGAACAGAGGTACATATTACAGTTGACTATTGTCTTAGGCTGTTAGGTGTTGCTATAATACAACACCTGGGACTGGATAGCTTGTAAAGAAAAGAAGTTTGTTTGTTTTTTTAGCTCACAGTTCTGGAGGCTGGGAAGTTCAAGACTGGGTGGCTACATCTGCTCAGCTTCTGGTGAGGGCCTTATGCTGCACGAAGATGCAGTGGAAAAGTGGAAGAAGAACAGGCATGTGTGGGGAGGGACCAAACATGAGAAGGGATTTGGCTTTATTAACAACCCGCTCTCAAGGAAGCTTATCCATTCTCAAGAGACTGTAGAACTCAGTCACTCTCTTGATACTGCATTAATTCTATTCATAAGGGATCCAGCTCCATGACCCAAACACATCCCAACTGAAGTCAGCTAAACTGCCGTGTAAGTTTTGGCCAGTAAATCCATATCCAACCCATAGCAAGTATATACTTAGAAGTGGGATTTTGGGATCATGGGGGTACACATGTTTAGCAATATGAGATACTGCCAGTTTTCCTAAGTGGTTGTATCAATCAATATATAATTGTACCAGCAGTGCATGAGAGCTTCCCTCCCTCACATACTCACCATGGTTGGTATTTGTCTTTTTCACGTTAGCCATTCTGGTGAATGTGTAGTGGAATTAGGCTGTGGTTTTAATCCCATCCTTTATTTTTGATTCTGAAAGACTTGGTTATCTGCTTGATTTTTTTAATGGACTCTAATCTCCACTGTTTTTAGATGGTGTCCTTAGAAAAGCATTATTATTAACTTTTCAGAAAGGCTGATGTGTTCCAATAGATTCCATCATCTCTCAGCGGTTCTGTAAGAAGCTGGTAAAGTCAGTGTCTTGTACTGAATTATATTCTGCTCTCACCATATGTTTGGTTTGTTGCAGTGAGATCAGCAGAAATAAGGAACCAAGTCCAAATGAGGCAAGCTTAATTTGAGCTAGCAGAATTTATTAGTACTAAACCAGGACATTTATAGTTCTATACAGGGCAGTCAATGGGTGAAAGATGGCTAAGTCTGAAGCTTGTTCATGTTGTTGTCCTATGAGACCTAACTTGATTTTCAGGTTTTGAGAGGGAAATTCCCATGTCATGATCCAGTACACTTCCAGGATAGAGAATGAAGACGATGACGAAAGGTGAAGTAGTTTAAAACCACTTGACATCTGAAAGCACAGCCATTGTGTTTCTTCCTTACCATGCAGTCCAGGTTTTTCTGTTTGCGAGGCAATTTCAGGATCTACAGAATTTACTGTGAAAATCTTGAAGGAAAATGAAAGCTTGACTAGGAAGATGAAAGCTTGGCACAGGAAGCATGCTAAAGAGACCCAGGTCGCCCTGTGTGATGGCGAAATGTGATTCATCCTCGAGCTGTGTTCCTGAGACAGTTCACACCTGACATAGGAAGGTGATTAATAAAGATGAATTTGGTATGATTTTTTATGCTGTTACTCTTGCCATTTCTGCTCTCCATCTAGGCGTGATCCTTGTGGCTTCTCAGGTGCCCGGTGAATGAAGGAGGTGGGAGTGGGATCCTGAGGGGGGCTGGGGAGATGTGACCATTGCTGTGCTTGACAGTTGAGAGCCATAGGAATAGATGGGCGCTGTAGCCTGCACATGACAGGAATCTTGCTTAGCTTAAACCCTTTTGTCAGAAAATAAAGCCATGATGGGCTTGGCAGAAGACCATCTTTAGTAAGGTAACGGGATGCTGTTTCCTAGGGCTGCGGTGGCTGGTTTCTCATAAACTATCTCTGTGGATTGTAGATGGAGGTTGTTGGTATCCCTTCGTGGAAGAGAATAGTCCCGGGAGGCTGGCAGGATCCTTAGGGGCCCCACGTTGACCATACCTAGCATGGTGTTGGGTAAAAGTTTGATGAATGAAATGTGGTTTTTGAGAATGATTTTCATAACTTAGGCTATTGCTGGTATTGCAAATGTGACTTGAGCAGAAGGGGATGAGTGGGGTCTGAGGGAGACAGAGGTTTTGTTTATGTGTGTGAGTGTGTGTGTGTGTGTGTGTGTGTAAAATGTACCAAATGTGTTTTAGTAGCTGAAAGGAAGGAAATACATCTTTTTTGAGCACTTACAAGGGTCTGGGCTGTGCCAAACCTTTGGGCTTTCATGTTAAATTATCTCATTCAATCTTAGAGTTTTCACTGTATGTATGTGAAACTGAGGCTCACGGGGCTTAATCTGCTAGAGTTACCTGAGAAAGTAGGTGTGGGTAGCTGAGAACTGAACTTGAAAGCCACTGTCAAGAGGAAATACATCATGGAAAGACACTGCATCGGCTGCCAATGTAGCAATTAACCTCAGTAAGAACATTCATTAAAGTCCTTCATTTAAGAAGTATGGTTGACTTTGGGTGATTCCCCAAACAGATGGCTGTAAATAAGGTTGATTTTGTTACCTGGGCTTTTTCATTTTAGAAGACAAGCCCTGGGGCTCACTACCTGCTGTGGATTTCTGACTTACAGTCAGAAAAAATAAGATTGGGCTCTTATTTGGTCCTCTTCTGAGAGAAAAGGACCATTTAGTTCCACCAGATGAGTCCCTGAGGGCAGAAGACCTTGTCTCTTGTATGCTAGATGTGAGTACAGTACTAGGTATTTAAAGATGTTCTTATGCCTTGCCCTTTCCCTAAAGGATTTGACATCCTCACCAAAAATTGAGATTCTTTGAGAGCTGATTCATGTGACAGATGATGTACATACAGGGAGAGTAAGACAGTTGATCAATAAACACTGCTATTACTATTACTGGCTGGCAGAGGGTGTCAGTGGAAGTGAGAAGCAGGTTCTTGGTCCTACTCTTCCACCACTTTTCCTTTTCAAGAAAGCTTATCCAAATGCACAAGTGAGTCACAGTGGTATAGATGAGGGTGATGATGAATCTACACTAAATCACTTGCAAAATTCAGAAATACTTTGTGCAAATGCCCCCACAGCAGATCATGATGTATCTTGACTTGTTGCAACACTATGTTTAAGAACTGGTTCTCAGTGTGACACAGAACAAAGACACATAGCTCCAGCCTTCTAGGAACTTCACTGTCATAAATTAGACTGTTCATTAATTCAACGTATCAGCTAGCTGTTACCACATGACACCCTGTCCCAAAACTTAATGGCTTAAAACAGTAAACCTTCATTGGTGTTCACTAGTCTATGGGTGAGTTGGGTGGTTCTTTTGGTCTTAGCCAGGTTCACTAGTGATGCAGGGGGTGGGTTGATGGGTCAGGCTGCTGGCCTCAGCTGGGCTTTCTCATGCATTTGAGGGGTAGGCTGGCTGGATCTGGTCTAGGATGGCTTCCGTGGGGCTCCCTTCCGCATGGTCCGCCGTCCTGTGGCAGGCTAGCCCAGGCCATCTGCTTGGTTCTAAGAAGGAAGTAGAATCGTGCAGTACCTTTGGAGACCCAGGTTGGGACCTGGTGTACTGTGACTTCTGCATTTTGTCAGCCAGAGCAAGACTAGCCCAGATTCAAAGGGTAAGGATGTAGACTTGTTGATGGTAGTTGCTGTTGAGTCTTATTGCAAGGGGAATGGGATACAGGGAGACTCTTAATTGGGACCATTCATTCGATTAGCCTGCCACATCCTTTCTTTTATTCATTGATTCTGTTATACTTCACTTGGTTCCTTAAGCAGTGCTTCGTTCTGTTGTTCCATTCTTTACTAATTAAAACTTATTAAAGGCTGTGTATTGTTTACTGTCCATAGTCTCTGGAAAAGCCATGGAGATGAGTAAGATAACAGTCCTGCTTTGCAGAAGTTGATAAGCAAAGGGCTGGGGGAGATGGACATGTCAGTGGCCAGTAACTAGAGAATTTGGGGAATCCCAGGATGGTGTGAGTGTGGTAAAGTGGGCTGGGAACCCCGAGGAAGGAGCAGCGAGCCACCTGTGTGGGTAGAGCGGCTTTGTAGAGGAGGAGCTCAGTCACCCAGGAGCAGGAAATGGCTGAGCGACAAGGCAAGAAGAGAGCACATGTGGCAGGTACAGGGGTGTCCGAGGTGGGCAGCAAGGCCTGTGTAGCTGCTTGTGCAGTACACAGTTTGCTGTAGGGGTGGGAGTGGCAGGAGACAAGGCTGGAAAAGCCCACCTGGGCCAGATGGAAAAGGCTGCTGTGAGGCGAGGGCTCCGATGTTTTTGATGGCTAAGAAGGAAGTTAACAGGATTCTTCTCTTTCCCGTGCCGGTGACTCATCTACTTTAACGAACAGACAGTTCACTTATTGCACCCTAATGCTTTTTCCTCACCAGAATGAGGAAGCCAGGATAATACAGGTCTGTGAATTCCAAACTATGTCCTGGAGTGCCACAGCAAAGTCACAAGGCTGGCATGGGATATTTTAAAACTTTGAGGAAACACAGAGAGACATCTGTCAGGCACCACTTAACCATCACTACTAAGTTGTTGGGACCTAACTACTCAGTAAATGGAGCTTTTATGAGTTCTTTCAGGAGATCCTGAAAGAATTACGGAATCACCAAAACACAGTAAAGTGGGAGTGTTTGAATTTGAGAACTTCTGGTGAAGTTGTTAGGAGTATTGGTTTCAAATCTTGTTCCTGCCTCCTGTCCCTTGGGCAAGAGAGTTACTTTCTTGAACTTTCTTGACCTGTTTCCTCTGTACAGTGGAGATGGCACTACTCCCTTACTTGGTTGAGTTATTGAGAGGAACAACTGAATTCATAGGAGTAAAGGAATTTAAATGGAGCTTGGCACAGTGTAAACACTAATAATTAGCATTATTAAGTAATGCCACAGTACCTGGGCTGTTGCAAGGTCATTATCTTGTGAAGGCAGCAAATGCATGGCACAGGTACCCCTGTTCAGGGAAGGAGGACTGGCAGACTAGTTGAGGAGGCTCAGAACAACGGTAAGTAGGATTTTATATTCTGTATGAAATTGCAGCATTATAGTGTTGCACAGCTTTATGCTCTTTGATGGAAAACTAGTTCTTCCCCAGCCTCTCATTTCAGGAGACTGCATTTCCAAATGCAGTTCTAGTTTCAGAGTAATGTCCTTGGGCACATTCATTCCATTTTTCTTTCCCATGTATCCCTCACCCCAACCAAGTGAAATGACCTGTCTGCCATAAATGGCTCAGATAAAAGGCACATAAGATGATGTCTCTACCTTGTTTCCTGCACTAATGGAAAGGAGCAGGATGGCCCAATAATAGTTGTTGGGGTTGGTGGGGGGGTGTCTCCTGCCAGTGCCAGGAAATCTGCTCCACACACCAAGAAGGCTTCAGTCTGTAATTAAGAGCTGGTTTGTGATGGTTTAGCCAGCCCATTGTGCCCCATCTCCATTTAGTTTCCTCTCTTTTTCACTTAAGAGGGCCTCAGATTACACTGGGTTAGATTTTCTGTCCTTAGTGCGTATATGTACGTGTATGCACGCTGCTGCTGTTTTTGCTTTCTGTAGCAGGAATCGGCCTTCTCCCCCTCCCCACCCTCCTCCTTCCTTTGCTTCAGTCTGTGTGCTTGCTCTTGTCCAGGGAACTTCTTTTTCATCTTCCCATGTGTTGCTGACTGCTTCTCACTCTGATTTGTAGCAGGGAGTTAGCTGTGGCCTCATTGCTCATTCTGATGGTGTTCTTTTTGGATTCTGCCAAATCTCTTTTGCATTTGTTTTTCACCTCAGCACTCCACGCTGTCGGCAGTTAAGCAAGCCCTTTTCAAGCTAATTTTTCCCCATTTACTTTTTAATTAGTTTTCTTTTCCTGCTTCTTCACCCCCCTGTCCTGCAGTTTTTTGTGGATAATAGTTACGAGCCCCACTTTTTCTTGTGTGATTTTTAAGAAAATGTGGGTGTTGACAAAAAGAGTCAAACTCTGTAAAATATTGGAAGAGATTTATTCTGAGCCAAATATGAATAACCATGGCCCGTGACACAGCTCTGAGGAGGTCCTGAGAACATGTGCCCAAGGTGGTTGGGGTACAGCTTGGTTTTATGTATTTTAGGAAGGCATGAGACATCAATCCAATACATTTAAGAAATGCATTGGCTTGGTTCAGAAAGGCGGGACAACTCAAAGTGGGGACTTCCAGGATATAGGTAAATTTAAACATTTTCTAGTTGACAGTTGGTTGAGTTTATCTGAAGACCTGGGATTAATGGAAAGAAATACTCAGGTTAAGGTAAAGGATTGTGGAGACCAAGTTTTCTTGTGCAGAAGAATCTCTCAGCAGACTTCAGAGAGAGAGAGCAGGTTGTAAAATGTTGCTTATCAGACCTAAAAGGATGTCTGGCTCTTAGTTGATTATCTCCTGGGAAGGAAGGAAGGAAAACAAGGGGAAAGGGGATTCTCGATAGAATGTGGATTTTTTTCCCACAAGAGACTTTGCAGGACAATTTCAAGTTATGGCAAGGAAATATATTTTGGGGTAAAACATTTGTATTTTCTTACTTGTTATGCCAGAGTCAGATTGGAAAGTAAGTCACTATATACAGTGTCAAATAAACCCCTTCTGATGAGAGTTCATGGTTTGTAGGGCATGTCTCCCCAGACCTCTTACATAGAAAGTGGGGCAAGATAAAAAATCAGAGCTTAGTCCTCAGTCCCCTCTCTTAGCCAAAAATCATTCCACAGAAGGCATGTGCAGGCCAACAGCAGCAGGTCCCATGGCTCTAGGAACGCTCATTCCTAGAATTGTCTGATTTGGTAATTTATCGAGGTCCCATGGTGCTAGAAAGGCTCGTTTCTCTGATTTGATGGTAATAGTTTTAAATATTAGCGATCTGGATAATGGGGAGAGGACATGGTCTGACCTGATGCAGTAGCCATTTCTTTAAGAGGTGAGATGGATTCAGGCCTAGGGTTTAGTCTAAATCATGATAGATCAGATCTATTTTCTGAGCTATCATGATCTGGGTCTTTAATTGTGCCTTTCCTTCTGCTGTGTCTGGCATAACATTTACAAGGAATGTCTAATGTTAATATAGTAACAAATATCATAAAGATACTGAAGATGTGGACATTCCAGGGCTATAGGTGGAATCTGAGGGCAGTAAACAACCCAGTCAGCCAGAAAAAAACCCTGTGTGCATCATTATATTCTTTGACTAGACTTACAATGTGTTGACCCTCCTTATTAAGGGTTATTTGAACTCTGTGATAAATCTTATTTGAAAATTGTGGGACCAGCATTTAATTAGAATTTAATAAATTTAATTTCTTTTCCAGCCAATTTATCTCCATAGGTATAGTATCCTGAGGAGGTATCAATTAAATGCAAAGAGTGCTGGTCCTTGGTGTTCAAATTCTTAGACTTGTTAACAGCAGATAAATCTATTTTTCCCATCACTTTTGTATTGCACCATATACTAGTATTTGGGAGAGAAAAGGTTTTCTCACAGGAGAAGTCATATAATTCTGCAGTGTTATTTTTTCCTCATCAGGACTCCCTACGGCTGAGGGCTTTAAGAGTCAAAAGACTTATAGCCAATAAATTATTCTAGGCCATGTAGGAATGGATGTGGACAGGCATTCATTGCTTCTTAAAATTATTAAGTAAAAACTGACAATAAAACCAAAAGGCAAAGTTAAAAGACGGACATTTTTAACTTTTATGTGTTAAGCTACTGTAAGCTTAGTTTCTGTTAGACTTACAGCAATTAGCTATACAAAACATAAGCATTGTTCTGAAAAATAATTTAAAATACATATATATCTATATATATTTATCTTCACAAGTTATAATTGGGAGTATTATACCCAAGAGGCTTTGTTACAAAGTATTTTATCCTATTAGTAAATATTTTCCCTTAATTTTGTAGTAAACAGAAAATTTTTATGGCTGGGGTGAATGCAAAAGTAACACATAATAGTTTAGAAAGCAACTGAACTTGTTTTCGCAGCTGTTCAGGCATTTTTTGTACTCCCTTCTTGATTTGGAGGGTTTGATCTTGTCCTAATTTTATCCCTCAAAGTGGACCTTACCATCTTATGCGCCCACCTTTTCTGCGTTAGTCCCTGGGCCTAGAGCAGGTCAGCTCCTATAGTTTTAGCAACAGCATTAGCAGTGAAACAGATCCGGGGCAAGTGGAATGCTCAGTGAGAGAGTCTTATCTCTGGTCTTCAGAATACCATGATTTTTGTTTTTGTCTCCTTGGAAGTAAAACATTTATATTTTGACAGTTGTAAGAGTAATTTGTATGATAGAACAGAAAAAGGAACCTCTTCCATTAGGGTACCAACTAAAAATGTGAGGAAAAATTATAATATGCTACTTTCTAGAGGATTATTGTAGCCAAGAAATAATGCTTTAATCTGCACTCACAAAGTTAGGGCTGAAATGTAGTATTAAGTGTTAAGTTTTACCCTTGAAACAGTTTTTTTTAAGCTACTGTTTTTTTAGTAAAGAGAATATTATAGCAAGGCCAATTTATGTGCAACATTAGTTTTATGCTTGCCTGATTATTTACATAAAATGCAGCAAGAAATTTCTTGACTGGCCGTATAGACTCCTTTTAAAGTTGGTTTTGCTGAAACTTTACCTAAAAATAGGCCATTTTAGTTTCAGTCTTGGTAAAATAACCAGTGTCTCCAATTGTTTAAAAAACTATTATTGAACTTATACAGACAACTGTAATGTCATAAAATTACAATCTGAACTTTGGAGAATTCAAGTAAATGTACTTACAAAAACATACTTTACCCAAATAACTTAAAAGAAAAAGACTGTCTTGATCCTTCTTTAACCACAGCAGCAGCTTTTAAAACAAGATGTTTGTTTGCCTTGGAAATACCATTTACAAAGTGAACATGGGTTTGAGCAATGTTGGTCATGGCATTTATTTATTGTTCCCAAGGTTGTGGCTTTGTCTTTAAATTTGGGGTTTTATTCATCTGTCATCTTGCTCAATGATAGATAAAATATGGGTCGTATTAGCAGGCGTTTCATGATCTGTGGAAAGTTTCCAGAGAGGTACTTGGTATCTCCGGTAACTATTAGTCAGAAAGGATTTGTATAAAGTGCTACGAGTGAGTGATAACCCGTGTCTTTAAAGTATGTCTTTTGGAAGACAGGGAGGCAGCTTCCTTTTATAAATGAGATTGGGATACAGTCAATGAAACACCTAAAATGTTAACCTTTAGTATCTGAATTTTGAGGGAGAAGAGTGTTTATAGCTTTTACTTAAACACTGTAGCCCTCAAATATTAGGATCTCCGGCCTGGGTTATTTAGAAAGCCCTTGAGAGATTTGAAATGATAATGAGTGATCTGAAAGAAAAGGATGGGAGCACACACCTGTTTCTTTTAAGAATAAAGCCTAGGCACTTAGTTAGACCAGTCTAGGTCTCCAAAACTATGACATCCAAAAAAAGCTATGGTAAAGAGTTTTCTGCCTGTACCAATTCTTACCTCTTAGGGTTGATTGCTAATGGACCGTTAGATGCTTAATGGAATAAAAGACAATGATCGTTGGGTGCCTTAGGAATTTCCAATCTAGGCCAGGCATGGCGGCTCATACCTGTAATCCCAGCACTTTGGGAGGCCAAGGTGGGAGGATCACCTAAGCCCAGGAGTTCGAGACCAGCCAGGGCAACATGGGGAAACCCCATCTCTACAAAAAATACAAAAATTAGCCAGGTGTGGTGTCATGCACCTGTAGTCCCATCTGAGGTGGGAGGATTGCTTGAGCCTGGGGGGGCGGAGGCTTCAGTGAGTTATGATCTTACTGCATGCCAGCCTGGGTGACAGTGAGGCTCTGTCTCAAAAAAAAAAAGAGGAATTTCTAATCTCAAGGCATCACATCAGGCTCTGTCCTCTGTGACAAGAGCTCTGCTAACTCAAGGAATGTGGTATCTGCTGCAAGGAACAGAGGTAGTTATGGGTTCCCACTGGTGCTCCTGGATCCTTTGTTCTCGGGGGTGGGCCACAAACTGGCAGTTTCAGCAACACCTGGGAGCTTGTTAGAAATGCAGTGTCCTTAGGCCTGCTGATTCAGAATCTGAATGACCAGATCCCCAGGTGAGTCACACAACAGCGATGTTCAAGGAGCAGTTATAGGCTCAGCCTGTTTCATGGGCAGCAGTGATGGCCACATCTCAGAGGCATTGTGTTGTGGGCATGGACTTGCCGTGTTTTAGTTTAAGTTCTGATTTTCCTATGATTTTTATGATAAATTCTAACACAAAGTGATCTAGTTATATATCCATATGTCAGTGTATGTGATTTGGTTTTGTACCGTTCTGTGGGTATTCACATGCAAGTGTATAGATCAGGAGAGAATTCTTTATTATCTTCCATGAGGTCTCAGGATGGGAAGATAACAGTGCCTATTGTATACAGTCAATATAGAAGGTGCTGGAGATAGAAGCAGTAAGACACTGCTTCTACATTTGATAAGTCTGGTCTGGGGAGATAAGTATGTCAAGGGAAAACTTTATCTCAATAAGCTATCTCTTGTGTTAGCATAAGGGACCAGACAGAATAGCGTGTAGTTCTTTTTTTTTTTGAGACGGAGTCTCCCTGTGTCTCCCAGACTGGAGTGCAGTGGCACGATCTTGGCTCACTGCAAGCTCCACCTCCTGGGTTCACGCCATTCTCCTGCCTCAGCCTCCTGAGTAGCTGGGACTACAGGCGCCTGCTACCACGCCCAGCTAATTTTTTGTATTTTTAGTAGAGACGGGGTTTCACCTTGTTAGCCAGGATGGTCTCAATCTCCTGACCTCGTGATGCACCCACCTCGGCCTCTCAAAGTGCTGGGATTACAGGGGTGAGCCACCGCGCCCGGCCACGTGTAGTTATTTATCCCGCTGCTGGGGTGCCACTAACAGTGTACTTGGGTAGGTGGACAACTTTATATGATAAAGACAGTTTTAGAGCTTTACCAGACTTTTGGCCTCTTCTGGGAGCTGTCCTGATTCCTCTTCAGACCGAATGATAGCACCTTCTGTGTTTTAAGTACTCTAAACAGTCCTTTGTTTAGTTGCCACCTGCTGGTGTGTAGCCTTAGGAGAAGAGTGTTTATTGTTGAGTGGTGGTTCTGCTCTGCCCCTTGGCTAAGGATTTCTGCTTTCCATTAAATGGTATGACTGCCGTCTCTTTTTGTCTTTGAACTCAAATGGAAGGCATGTTATCTTCACATCTTTAAAGCTTTTCCTTCCAAATTGCCTAGTTGATGCATGGTCACTAGTCCTTGTAGTAGAATTAACCCTAATTGAAGACTTAGCAGGTGGATTTTGGCTTTCTTAATGCAAGATTTCTTAAGAGTTTTGCAGAAGAGAGATGCAATAACCATATAACATATCTACTTTTTGTCCATAAGTATGGAATAAAGACTATGTGGGAAACCAGAGTGTTTCCAATCAGCCTATTGCCTTTTCTTAAAAACTGGAAGTTCTTTTTCTATATTTCTCTCTACTTGCTTTTCCTGTATTCTTTTTCTGTGTTTCTACTTGCTTTTACATATTCCTTTGCTTTGGTGTCACATAAACTTGGGATGAAATCATATTTCATATTTACTAGGTAGGTGGGTTTGGAAGTTCATACTCTGTACCACACATGTAAAATAGGAAGCAAGTATTTCAAGATGATGTTAAGAATGAAATGAGCTAGTGTAGACAGAGGGTCTGGTAGAGTTCATGTAGTCCTTTATTTGATTTGAGCCCCCAGCACCTAGCAGGTACAGTTCCTGGGAATTGTATGCTAGGCAGTGTGTTGAAATACGCTTACAGAGAAAAATGGACAAAAACGGACATGCCATGCCCTTACGGGGTTTATGATTCTTTAGTACACGACTAAAACACCAGCAGGGGCTGGGCAGGTCACACAGGTATGTAAAGCAGCCTGCATTGGTTCTGTGGCAATCGGAAAGCCATGCCCCCAATTCTTCATTCCTGCCAAAGTCTTCTCACAGGAAAATGGTTCTGTGGTACCAGATGGTCCTTTTTTTTTTTTTTTGGAGAGGCCAGAAACTCGGATTTTTATGTGAAATCTCCGTTTTTCAAATGTTGGTAACTAATAAACTTCCTAAGCTCTGACTTGTAGTTTAGCATCAAATACCAAGGGTATTTCCTTATCAATGAGTGTAACTTTGGTGTTTTGTTCTCTCTGGCCCATCAATGATAACACAAAGAATGGCTCCCATCTGCTTTCCCATACTCTCTCCCACTGATAGGAGACATCCTTGGGCTCTGTATTTCAGGGCTTTGCCTCTTCTCTCCTTGTGAATTATGAACTGCAACAGTAAGAAACTGGACCCTGACGTGGCCCCTTGTCTTTGGGGAAACAAACAGTTAAAAAGGCCCATACTGGATTGAGCTCTGGGTATGGTCTTCTTAATACTGTGTTTTAGTTGTTCCTTTCTCTTGAGGCCAAAGATGAGAACCTGAAGTGGTAAGCTTCAGAGACTAGCTATTCCTGGCAGGTAGGACCTGACTATTTACTCATTCACTACAGAGTTTAGCATGTATGAGCAGTCAAATACTGAGCTACAAATTATTGCCTAAAACAAATAAAAAATAATACCTCTCAAACCTCTTTTGTTAGTATGGGTACAGGCTGTATTCTGGAAAAGGTAAACACTAACCCATATCTACTTACCTTTGAATTGGATTGCCCATTCCTGGGTGTGACCTTGGGAGGGAAAGCTTTTTCAAGAAGGAAGGCTCTTGGTTTACTCTAGGATCCTCTTCCAGCTGTGATTTTCTTAGCATCTTGTATGGACTCAAAAGAGTTCTGGTTCATGGATTGTATTCTTCAGACAGTCCATGAGCTTTGGCGTGGCAGCTGATGATATTAATGAGATGGTTTTGGCAATGGCTCTGGGGCAGAACAGGTAGGAATAAGCCACATTATTTTACTTAGACAGGGCTGGTTGGCAGGCTTTTCACTCACCTGCCAGACGTTAGGTAGACAATGCAGCCTGGTTTAAATACTTGAGACAGTGAAGAATTGGACCCAGAAAATACCAGACTCAAGGAGATGATTTCCATATGAGAATTTTAGCACAAAATAGAACGAATGTTTACACAAGGAGCAATCTTTTTGATAAAAGAGGAAAGGTGGGGATCCTCTTGTCATTTTAAGGTATAGTTTCAGCAGATCACAGCATTTGTGTGAGACCAGTCACGGGAACAATGTCTGTTAGTGATGAATGTTTGTGTGTGTGTGTGTGTGTGTGTGTGTGTGTGTGTTTAGGATGGTAGAAAAGAATGGGTGCAGTGGAAAGTAAGAAAGGTGTTTCTTGGAAGGGGAAAGTGACCGATTTCACAGGAAAGCTGAGAGTTGTTCTTAGCATTGTAGATGTTTAAATGCTTAGAGTCAATTACAGGGTAAGAAAAGCCCTGATAAGAATCCTTATTTTTACTTTTGGTGCCCTAGTTGCCTAAAATGTCCTCTAGTCAGAGAATAAACAAGTGTTTTTCCCCCGGATAAATATCTGACATTTCCCAGATGTTTTTGACTCTAGTACAAATGCCATTTATTGATTTATGGCCTCTCAACTTCACCCCTTTTCCTTGCTCTGTGAAAATGGATCTGGGCCTCTTGAATATTTTTCCTTTGCAGCTGGTACAATGTTAAGCTTTGCCAGTAGAGGGCGCTGGAGAAACATTGCAGGAGGCAGAGAGTTTCGCTTCCTGCTTTCCAGTGGTTTCTGGGAAGTCTCTTCCAGAGTGTGTCCTCTCAGGTGATCTTTTATGATGTGTGGTAGCCAGCAGCTTCCTCTGGCACCCCCTTGGGGTGTCTTGTAGCAGAGTGCTGGCAGTGTGCTACCTCCCTGTGATCAGCTTTCCGGCACCATAGAGGGCATCGTCACCACAGTGACTTTTCTGCCATCTAGTGAGTTGTAGTTGTGTCTTCTCCAACAAAGTCAGGGTCTCAGTTCCCCAGCTGGGTATTTTCATGGATGTTTCATATTCATGGATGTTTTCTCAGTCTGAGGGATAGTGGCTACTTCTTATATCTGGCCTTTCTATATGCTCGAGAGTTCCTTGCATTACTTCTTACTAGTTAACATCCTGTTAGCCGAATCCCAGGTTGTAGTTAATAATTGTTTATATTAAGCATTCCCAGTTCAAATTAGTATGTTTTCCATCTGCTCATTGGACCCTAACTGATAGAACAAACCTTACCAAAAAAATTATATCAAGAAAAATTGTGGAAGACTCAGAAATGGGCAAAACAGATTAAAATCTAAGGTAACCTTCTAGGTTATCTGTGTCTTTCGTTTTCTTTGAACTGATTTACATTTTGGCAAGTTATAGGAAAGTGATAGTAATGGAAATGGTTCTTGTTCATAGAATTGCACATGAATTTTGCCCAGTAGAGGTATTACTGATCCCTCCCAAAAAGCATTTTTATATATTAACAGATTGGCATTCCCGATTGCCTACACACGTGTGTTTTGTATTTGTTGGACCTGTTGTAACATCTTTCTGGTTCCTGCATTAATTATTGAGCTAAATAAGGTCTTTGATGTGTTTATTTTATATTTGTAAAAGTTACGATTTTATCTTTTAAAATATTCTGCAACTGATATATTAAGGAGCTTACAAGATATGCCCATATATGTTAAAAATGCCACAGAAAATGTACATATGAATTGTTAGAAAAATGATTTAAATGAATTTTAGTACTTTATAACTGGACAGACATGGATGAAATCATCTTACGAACTAAAAAGTATCACTATGTATTGAAAATAGAACATTCATAACATACCCACAGAATGGGAGAAAATATTTGCAAATAATATCTGATAAGAGACACGTATTTAGAATATGTAAATAACTCCTACGACTCAATGACAAAGACAGATGAGCCAATTAATAAATGAACAAAGGATCTGAACAGATATTTCCCCCAAAAGAAATACAAATAACCAATAACTACATGAAAAGATAACATGCTCACTCTCTTCAGTCAGCAGGAAAATGGAAATCAAAACCACAATGAAATAGCACTTGACATCTGTTAAGATGGCTGTCATCAAAAAGACAGATGGGAAAGATGGAGGAAGGGAAGGATAGGGAGAGATTCATTAAAACAGCAATCCCCAAACTTTTTGGCACCAGGGACTGGTTTCATGGAGGATAATTTTTCCACAGATGGGGGGGTTATTCTGGGATGAAACTGTTCTACCTCAGATCATCAGGCATTAGATTCTCATAAGGAGTGTGCATCCTGGATCCCTCACACATGCAGTTCACAATAGGGTTCGTGTTCCTATGAGAATCTAATGCAACTGCTGATAGGACAGCAGGTGGAGCTCTGGTGGTAATACTCACTTGCTGGCTGCTTGCCTCCTGCTGTGTGGCCCAGTTCCTAACAGGCCAAAGACTAGTACGGGTCTACAGCCTGGGGGTTGGGGACCCCTGTGTTAAAGGATACCAGATTACAGCTAGATAGGTGAAATAAGTTCTAGTGTTCTGTACCACTGTATAGATATATAGTTAACCATAATATAGTTTCAAATAGGATATTGAACCTTTCCAACACAAATCATAAATGTTTGAGATGATGGCTATGCAATTACCCTAATCCGCTCTTTATACATTCTATGTATTAAAACATCACTATGTACCCCTTGACTACGTACAATTATTATTTGTCAATTTAAAAAACTGTTAAAGAGACAAATAAGTGTTGGCAAGAAATTGGAACCTCCTACACTGGTGGTGGGAATGTAAAATGGTGTAGCTACTGTGGAAAACATTTTAGCAGTTCCTCAAAATGTTAAATACACAGGTATCATATGACCCAGTAATTCTACTCCTAGGTATATACTCAAGGAGAGTGAAAACACACAAACACACACACACACACACCCCAAGTCATACACAAATGCACATAGCAGTTTTATTCGTAATAGCATCAACTGATGAATAGATCAACAAAATGTGATACATCTATTCAATGGAATATTGTTTGGCTGTAAACAAAATGAAGTACTGATATATTGGACCTTGTGAAAGAAAGCTGTCAAAGAACACTGCATATTATGATTCCATTTATAGCAAGTGTCCATAATAGGCATATCTGTAGAGTCACTAAAGTAGATGAGTGCTTGCTTAGAGCTGGAGTGGGGAGGAGGAGGGGTTAGGAGTTGGTAGCTAAAGGGTATGCATTTCTTTTGGGTATGGTAAAATGTATGAAATTCTCTACAGCCACACTAACTTGAATGTGTCCAATCTGTTCTGATACTGGAAGCTAAGCAGAGTTGAGCCTGGTTAGCACTTATATGGGAGAAAACCTATAAAGCTGATTGTTGTAATGCTTGTACAACTCTGAGCACAGTAAAAACCATTGTATTGTACATTTTAGATTGGTTAATTGTATGGCATGTGAATTATATCTCAGTAAACTGTTACAAAAAAGGTTTATAACCTAGACAAATAATTATCAAATAAACTGCATTCCTCTGTGGTGGGTGGTAAATGCTTCCTGTGTAGCAATGTATAAATTCCCCTGTCAAATCTTCATAGGCTGTCTTGATGCCCTGTCATGGAATTCTTCCTTTCACTTTGGAACACCATTTCTTAAAGGGATTATGGTAAAATGAAATGATGAGTTGGTTGATTTCTTGATGGATGGTTCCCTTCATCCATCCTCTAGAGTTTAGTTCTTTTAATAGAAATGTTAGAAGCCCAGACCCTCTATAACCTGTGGGAAGCAGCTTGGTTGAGTAGCTCTCTACCCACTGGAGGTATTTGGGGTCAGATGACTGGGTTTGTGACTGGCTGTGAAAATGATCTGACCAGGGCAGGGCCAAGTGGCTGACATGGCTGAATAGTAGCTAGTCCTTCTTGCCTGCTGTGCCAAGTTGTCTGTCCCCTGGTACTTTCCACCCAGTGAGTTGAGGAAGAAGGAATTACCTCTCTAGATAAAGACGGTTCTGTCTGCAACATATGATATAGCACTATTGCTCGGTGGAACCTTCAGGCAGCCATCCTCCCTCACAGACCAGCTCCTCCATTTTCCTGTCTTGATGAATGACATGTCACCTTTTCCTCAGCTGCTCAAGCTGGAAGCCTAGTAGTCATTCCGTACTACTACTAGTACTACTCCACCTCTGCCTCCCGCTGCCTCTTCCCTCATTACTTCCAGTTCGTCATTGCCCATTGTCCTGCTGATTTGACCTCTTACATATTTCTAGCACTTGGTTTCTTTACTTACTATGACTGGACTGCCACTATCCTGTTCAGGCCTTTATTGGACTCATTTCTCACCCAGATTTTCATGAGCAACCCAACGGGACCCAAACCTGCCCCCTCAAAACCAACCCCCGCAAAACAACCAATATCAAATATGGTGGCCTCACCACTGTTAAATGTCTTCAGTGATTTACCTCCCAGTTGGTGGTGGTAACACGGGAGGAGTTTCCGATCATCTAGGAACCAGAACCCTTTTCAGAGTGTTTAGGTGTAGACCCATAAGCTGAAGAGGGGCCTTGGGAAAGGGCTTCTACGTCTTGAAAAATCTCCCCAAACAGGACAATACGCAATAAGCAATGCTTACAAAACAATTTCTTTTGAAATAATTTCTCAGGAAGTTGTAAAAATAGTACAAAGAGACCCACGGACCCATCTTCCCCCAAATTTCATGTTCTGTTACAATTTCAAACTAGGAAATTGATACTAAAAAGTTACTGTTTATAGACCCCAGACCTATGTAATGTTTTTATTTTTAATGCCCGTTTTTCTTGCTAGGTTGGAGTGTGGCACTTCCTGCTAACCTGAGATGTTGGATTGTTTCTTAACTGGGACACATTCTCATTTAAGAATGGCATGGGTCTTCTCGATTCTGTGGGTGGTGGTGGTTATGGTGTGTCTTGTATGTACGTGTGTGAGATGTTGGTGGCAATTACCAGTTTTCCCTTGTAGAGTGAATTACATCCCCAAAGAGCTTACCAAGAATACGTTTGAGTAATATAATTGTATCTAGTGACCTAAGGTCATCCCTTTCTTGTATTAAAAAGTTAAAACTGCCACAACAGCTTTTATGCTAGAAGAATAGTATAAACATTGATTCTTCTTGAATCCAAGATTCAGTTAGCTTAAAATGATGTCATTGTGAATTGTTTTCCAGATATGTGTAAATCTGATTTTATCTTATGTAGATTGTAAAATATAAGGGTACGAGGCTGGTTTTATTTTTTTGTTTTCTGGACTTACTTTGTTCATAAGCCTAAAATACAGCGTCTACCAGGGAGTGGCTCTATGCAGTGAATCAGAGTGTAGTTTTGCTTTGAGAGATGGGGTATTATTATGGGTCATAATGAATTCAGTGGAATGAATTTCAGACTTTTAGGTACTGACCCAGAAAATTCTTTGAAGTAGCAATCTTTACCAATACTAGGAATGGGCTAGTCTGCTTTGCTTCCTCATCAAAACTGATGGACAAGATAGAAAATTCCTTTGTATCAGTTACAGTAACATTTTGCTGACACTTGGTGCATTTTTTTGTGTGTTTTCATACAGATATGCTTACATCCTTTGAGAAAAGGAACTGAAGGGGAGAAAGAAAACCACAACTGCTTTAGAATAAAACTAGGTCAGCAAAGCAGATCTTGTATTTAGATCAGGCAGAAGCCTAGGTCCTTCCACCTTACTCACAGAGGCCTCTGGGGCTCATTGTAGGAGTCATGAGACTTCTCCAGTAACTCTCACCAAGGATCAGTCACTAGACTAGGCCCTTTGCAAATTTAAACCCTGCAGGTAGCCATTTTACAGATGAGGAAACTTGGATCTTCATTTCTGTAACTTCAGGAGGGCACAGGGCTGACTTATGTCAGTGCAGAGATTTTAATCTAGATCTAATTCCCAAACCTCTCTACCATACAAGATTGCCTCTCTATCCATGCACAACACTCTAGGTTTGGCTCTGGTTCTCTTGAATAATTCCGAAGCAGGCTTCTAAGAGAGGATTGCAAAGGCCAACTTCTTTCACAGCTGAGAAACTGCCTTCTGAGGTGTATCTCTGAGTGGAGAAATCAGAACACTAGATGCTATGTCCTTTCATGATGGGTAATAATCTCATTAGAGCAGGGAGACTTTGTGGTACAAAGAGGGAAGGAAACAGTCAAAAGAAACTCACGCATGTCATTCATCTGTCTGTCTCACACATACTTAGTGATGGAAGGAAGCAACCAGCGACGGACAAAGAAGCTGGGGATCGGGGGCAGGGGTTGGTAGGAGTCAAGACATAGAGGTTCTTCCAAGAAATTCCTAGAGCAGTGATGCCTGTAGTTTGCAAGGGCACCACCAGCAGCCATCTTTGTCAACCAAGGGGGCTACAAGGACGTTTCCCAACAAATATTAGGTAGTCAGTTCACAGAAAGATTTGAATCTCTTCCTTCAAGAAGTTTGAATCTCAACAGGGAGTAGATTGTAAAGCTAAAAGTCAAATGTATGTATGTAGCAAGAATTTTAAGACCATGGGAGTCCATGCATAAGACAGAAATGTGGCTCTGTCCTTCAACTAGGGTGTGACCCTGGGCAAGTCACTTAAGCTTTCTGGATTCTGGGGCCCACTTCTCTCTCACCAGGTGCTTTTAAATTCCCTCCTTTCTTGGGATTAGCGATGAGGTGTGACTAAGTTCCAAGCTTGTGTTGGGTGGTGAATGAGGGCTGGAAGCCAGTGCTCAGAATCCTTTGAAAGTGATGAGCAGAAGTCAGTATTTGAGAACAATACCAGCTGCTGTTTAGAAAGTCTGGAATAGTTGAGCAGTTAGGATAAAGTAACAGACACCTATCATGAGGTGGACTGAGCAGGTGTGTGAGATTGTAAACTGCTTTCAATTCAAGGTCTTGTATATTTGCCTCAGTGTTTTATTTATAAGACTCCACAGCATCAAGTACTTAGGGTAGTGGTTGTAAGGAAGGTTGCGGATGTGTTTTATTTGGACCACCCAGAATTCTTTTTTTAATCTCAATTAGCACCAGCATTTAAAAATACACAGATTTGACCAAAACTCTGGGTTTCTTTCTTCTTTGGAAAATTGGAAGATCTGGCTAACCCAGGCTGTCTTAGCTCAAGGTGTCTGGTGGTTAGAGCTGAGAAGTGGCTGCCCTATCCGAGGGGTACCTGGTCTTTGGTTCAACAGAGCCACCATCTTCCCTGCCATGCTCCGCCACCTCTTACCTGTTTCTCTTCCCTCAGTACCCTTCTACCCACTTTTCTGCCTGGGAAGGTGGTTATCTTAGCTCAATGGTTCTCAACTCTGGCTACACCTTACAGTCTCTTGGAATTGCTTTAAATTATACTGCTTTCCTGGCCCTGTCTACACCAATTGAATTATGATCTTGGGGAGGGCTACCATTTATATTTAAAAAGTCTTCCAAACATGATCGTGATACCCAGTGAGGGCTGAGAAACTAGTACCTCAGCTTGATCCTGGGGTGGGTTTTGGTGGAGAGAGAGAAGAGCCACAGAGCAGAGGAATTGAGGAAAATAACCTAATCCAATGGATAGGGCCAATAACATCATGGGCTGAATGTTAACTGAGCACCCTGGGAAAAATCAGAGCACTTTAAAAAAAGGAATATCCAAATGATGTATTCATGGCACGTTTTGCTAAGGTATTAATAAACTCCCCCCACCCCAGATCCTGCTGTACTGCTGTAGGCATTTAAATCATTATATTAATAGGATTTTTTTTCCATGGAGTGTTTGTAAAAGTATTTTTGATGGGCTTATAAATCTAGCGGTCATGAGAGGCAACTGACATAGATTTAGTGCATTTGAGGCAAGGGATAAAAAGGGGAGGGGGCACAGTCAAATTAGCTTTGGTTTTCTGTTGTGCATAATGACTTCATTCATCTATAATTCTCACTGTAACTCAAGCTTCTGTCTGTTGCTCACCCTCCCCTTCCTACCGTGATCACATTCTAGGCTGTGAGTGTCATCAACCTGAATTAGTGAAAACATCCAAGTAGCTGGAAAATACAGACCTGTTTTTCTCAGTTAAGTTGAAAATGGAAGAGCCTCAGACACCACCTATTTCTGCTGCTTAATTTTATGGGCAAACGAAACCAAGGTTTTGAGATAAGTGACTTGTTCAAAGCTCTGCCTCTAGCCCTGGAACTCTGTGCAGCATTCAGAGTTGTTCTTTGCAGGCAATGGTTCCAGGAACTTCTTTTTCTTCACCTTTTATTCCTGGTGTTTAGCCTGGACCTTGAGATTAGTTGAAGGGATATGAAGGGATGAGACCCAGTTTAGGCCACAGGATCTCCATGAAACCTCTTGAGCCTTCTCTTTAGCCCAAGGAAGCCTCTGATATGGTTTGGCTGTGTCCCCACCCAAATCTCATCTTAATAGTTCCCATAATCCACACGTGTCGTGGGAGGTAATTTAATCACAGTGGCAGTTACCCTCCTGCTGTTCTTGTGATAGTGAGTTCTTACGAGATCTAATGGTTTTATAAGGACTTTTTCCTCCCTTTTGCTTGACACTTCTTGCTGCCACCATGTGAAGAAGGACGTGTTTGCTTCCCCTTCCCTGAGGCCTCAGCAGCCATGCTGAACTGTGAATCAATTAAACCTCTCTCCTTGATAAATTACCCAGTCTCAGGTATGTCTTTCTTAGCAGTGTGAGAACAGACTAATACCGGGACACACCAATAGGGCCCCTGATTTCAGCGTGTTCTGGCTGCTCTGTGGGAGTGGTGAGTGGGTGTGTGCATGTTTGGAGGATGTTTCTAAGTGCAGGGACTCTGTCTTGTACCCTCAGTGTTTTCTCCTCAATACTTTAGCATTATTGGGAGCACCCAGCAGGCCCCTTCCATGAATATTTGTCTGATGAGGTTGCAACTCTCTAGTTGGCCTCTTACCTTCATTTTATATAGTTTTCATCCTGTGGAAGATACTCTAATGTCACTTTGATATAATTGCAAGAGAAAAATAGTAAGATTTGAATCTTTCTAAACTCAACAAATGTGCTAATAATCTCTCCTTTTCCTCAGGGTAGCCTCTGCAAGTTTAAGATAGGTAGATAGGTTATCTAGAAGGAGTGCGTGTGTGTGTGTGTGTGTGTGTGTGCACGTGTGTGAATTTTTACCCTCTTGGTCTGTACTTAACTGCTGAGCTCTAAAAGAATTGCTGTGCTCACCGCCTAAATTTTACTTGTGCCTCCTAATGTCTTTGAAATTAAGTCATGTGAGACTTCTCACTCGGCCATTCTGGATTCTACTTTCTGTCATGGGGCGCAAGACACCTCCTAGCAGAGATGCTGCACTGGCTTGGGGAAGGATATAAGTAAATGTTAACAGAATAATCTGGGAAGTTTTATTTTTAAATTTCCAGATATAAACCAAACCTATAATGACCAAAGCAGTACTAGGGAAGGGAGGACAAAGGAGTAACTGTTTTTTGAAACTTTCCCCAGGTGGGAATACATAATACCTGCCTGGCTCCTCATTTGAAAATAGCTGACTAGCAGAGCTTCCTGGATGAAATTCGTGGGAAAGCCTATCACTCAAAGGAACTCAACTTACATAAATGATTTAATTATCTTTTTTTTCTTTTTTTGAGATGGAGTCTTGCTCTGTTGCCCAGGTTGGAGTGCAGTGGTGTGATCTCGGCTCACTGCAGCCTCTGCCTTCTGAGTTCAAGAGATTCTCCTGCCTCAGCCTCCTGAGTAACTGGGATTACAGACGTGCACCACCACCCTCAGCTAATTTTTGTATTTTTAGTGGCGATGGGGTTTCACCATGTTGGCCAGGCTGGTCTCCAACTTCTGACCTTGTGATCTGCCCACCTTGGCCTCCCAAAGTGCTGGGATTACAGGCGTGAGCCACCGTGCCTGGCCTCCTCTCATTTTTTTTCTAGACTTGTTCCATTTATTCATTTCATAAGTTTGGAGACCTTCTAAATGTGAAGCTCTCTGAGAGGTACTGAGCCACTAGAGAACACTGATTAAAGAGCCTGATACCCAGTCTGCAACAGCTGTACTACCTGGTAGCGGTGTGACATTGAACCGATTGCTTAGTTCTTTGTGCCTCCATTTTCCCTACTCTGAATGGAGACAGTCATCACCTACTTCACAGGCTTAGAGTAAACATTAGAAGAGAGAAAGTCTGTTAAGGATCATGGTCTGTAATTGTTAGCTTTTCTTACAGTGATAATTAAGATCATCTTACCTTCATAGAGCATAAAGTTAGGTGGAAACATAAAGGAGAGGTTCAGAGGAGAAGTAATGTGATACAAATGACACATGTGGCCTTTGACCTTATCTGTGCTTTCCCCACCCTTGTCATGTCTTGCTTAATGTATCCTTGTCAGGAGTTCAGCTATAAGACTTTTCTGGGATCATCCCGCAAGTCTGTATTACATCCTGTTTACAAAAGATGTGGTGTCATTATGTGATGCTTCCAGGCAGTTGTGAGATATATAAGGCTGTTGCCCAGATGAAATATGGCCCTAGGCCAGGCATGGTGGCTCACGCCTATAATCCCAGCACTTTGGGAGGCTAAGATGGGCAGATCACCTGAGGTCAGGAGTTCAAGACCAGCCTGGCCAACATGGTGAAACCCTGTCTCTACTAAAAATACAAAATTATCCAGCATGGTGGTGCATGCCTGTAATCCCAGCTACTGGGGAGACTGAGGTGGGAGAATCGCTTGAATCCAGGAGGTGGAGGTTGAGGTGAGCAGAGATCATGCCACTACTGCACTCCAGCCTGAGCGACGAGTGAAACTCCATCTCAAAAAGAAACAAACAACAACAACAACAAAAAGAATTATTGCCTGAAACGTGTTTTATTTATTTTTTGTTTGTTTTGAGACCGAGTCTTGCTCTGTCACCCAGGCTGGAGTACAGTGACGCCATCTTGGCCCACTGCAACCTCCACCTCCTGGGTTCAAGCGATTCTCCTGCCTCAGTCTCCCGAGTAGCTGGGACTACAGGCACGTGCCACCATGCCTGGCTAATTTTTTGTATTTTTAGTAGAAGTGAGGTTTCACCGTGTTAACCAGGATGGTCTCGATCTCCTGACCTTGTGATCCGCCTGCCCTATCCTGCCAAAGTGCTAGGATTACAGGTGTGAGCCACCGCGCCCGGCCCTGTTGTTTTCTGCTCTATATATCTTGGAGTTTTGCCCTCAGTATTATCGATTACTTTTTGGGGCTGTCACCTTTGTTAGGGAGCTCCCTCTTCTTATATTTCTAATCTGATTACTATTAGAATAGAACCAAAAGTTACCGGATAAACCAAATAACCAGACTTGTTAAATCAATAACCTTGATTTATGCAAACCACTTAATAGTCTGAGCGGTCTTGAGGAAAGATGGTTGACATCCTTCTGACGTACCCTCTAACTCCCTCTTCTACTTTTAATGACCCTGTGATAACATTGAGCCCACCTAGGTAGTCTAGAATCTTCTTCCCCTTTCAAGGTCAGCTGATTAACTTTAATTCCATCTAATACCTTGATTTCCCTTTGCCATTTATGTCCTGGGGATGAGGATGTGGATGGATTTGGGAGGCTGGTATTCTGCCTGCCATCGCTATCTTGCTCTTTTTGTTTAATTATGATATGTTCCAGAAAGGAGTAAAACATGTAATACAAGAAGATAAAAATACATTTACTATTAAGTAAGAAAAAAGATAAGGAGAAGAGGTAGGAAAATGAGTCAGGACTGGGATTTATACAAAAAATTAGTCCACTTTACTTCCTGAAGTAGACGGTGAGCTTTTCTTGCCAGCCTTCTTGAAGAGAGAGAAGCACTGTCAGTTATGTTGTAGGGTGTCGATCTAGTAAAATCCAACCAGTTGTTCAGATACCTAGATGGATATTGATACGCAGATGAAAGAAAAACTTCTTCCCTAAGTCTTCATGGATACATAAAGTGTATACTGAGCAAAACCTTTGACATGTTCACAGGAAACCCAATGGTATGTTTCACCTGGACTTTGTGTTCTTTCTTTTACTGCTTTATATTTAAGGTCGAATACGAATTGCTTTGAAGATCTCTTGTAAGACGTGTGGTCCAGGGTCAGGCCAAATGCTGGAATTTGCAACAGCTGGAGCAGTGATTCCCATCTGGTGGCTCTCACCCCCTAGGGATTTTTGAGGGTGCCCTGAGCTTTCATTCTAAAATGACAGTGATACGTTCTTTACCATTTGTATTTTTGAAGGACATAAATTAGGTATTTACGTCTATAATCCCTGATCTCCCCTTAAGATGGAAGAGTGTAAAAGCCTACCAGTATTTATTAAGAGCTTGGATATGGTGGTTAGTTGCAGTCGGAAGAGTGATCTGCACTAGCAGTCTGTGAGGTTTTGAACCATTATATGTTACATTTTAACAAAAAAATTTATATTCTTAATGGAGTGCTGTTTAAAGACAGGATGCATTAAGAAAAGTTAGATTGAAGTGTAAATTATTGAGGAGTATATGAGAATTCTGTTGATTTTCCTCGTGTTATTTTCCCTTAGTCAAAAGTTGGCATTCATCTGAAATCTTTTGGCATATCTGATAGTATTTTTTTAAAAATCAATATTTAGAAATAGAAAATATTATGACTGTTATAGTCATTTTGTCTTTTTTTATTAGGACTGAAGATTCATACACCTGTAATGTGTTACTTGTGGTGAAATGCTTTCAAATAGCTGCTGGAAAACCACCTGTCTTAGCCTGATATTTAGAAACACAACTGGAAAAAATATATAAAAATAAACTTTCGAGATATTGGAGATGGCAATTAATCACATCCTTCCTCCCTTTTGGATTCTGAACTAGAGGAAACAGAAGAAGCTAGACAAAAATTAAAATACAGTACCAGTTTTTTTAGTGTAAAGCAAAGTTGGGAGATGTATTTTGGGTGTAAGACTTCCTTATCCACCCTAAATGTAATCTTCATAGCCACCCAGGTGATGACTGAGCATCTGCGGGTGGGTTCTGCTCATTTAACCCGTGGGAGCAGGAACAGAGAGTGTGTCCAGCAGCCTGTTCAAGTTGAAATGCTGTCCTTCCCCCTCTGGGAGAACTGTGAGTACCCCAAAGATGGAGCAGGCATAGTTCCGCACTGTGGTTTCTTCCTGGGAAATGGGGTGAACGTTCTGCTGGAAAACATGTTCAAAGGAAGCAATGAGTTCTCTTATAAACTTTTGGATTTGTTTTGAAGTCCAGAGGTAAGAAATGCAAACATTGGACAGTTTGTCTAGTTGGGGGTGGTAAGTCGATTGCTGTCTGTTTTGAATATGCATTTGGTCCTCACACCAAATACATACTAACAAGTATGTAAATTCAGAATGAATTTTATTGACAAATTATACTTTTTTACCGACATAATTAAGTTAAATGCTGTGTGTTACAGGTTAAATGGGCAAATGGTAATTTGCCATTAATCATTTGGAACATTAACAAAGATGGTATCAAAATGAACTTCATAAACTTTCAATACCTTGTTTCAGAAGTGGATTATGACTTTAATACCCTATCTTTCTCATATGTATGTAAACACTGAGAAGTGACTGAAAAGTTTCTAAAGGGTCCGGAGTGTATGTATGTGTGAGTGAGAGATTATATATTATTGTTAAAAGGCTCAGTGGTCATAAGAGGTTGGGCAAAGCCAATTTAGAGCAATGGATGGATTGTGTATCCCTTAAGTCATCTTTCAAATACAATTTCTTTCAACCTAACTTTGAAAGACTTTCAGAGGCTCTGAAGTCACTGAAGTACCCTGGAAAATATTGGAATTAGAATCATTTCCAGAAACTTTTAACTATTGGTTGAAATACTTTTATGCAAAATTAAGGCACCTAATGAGCATGCTTATCTCAGTTGAAGGCTATTTCACTTTGAAGTCAACTGGGAAAGTACTTGTGATTGCAAAGCACTTGTTCCAAAGAGAGCACTTTGGATTATAAAACAACAAAAACTCAAGCCCCCACCTTGCCAGTGCAAGGTATGTGTTGGGTACCTGCATGAGGCACTTTGCTGTGTGGAATTACTGCTTTATCAGAGTTAGATGTTTGGAAAACATGTATCCAAAAAACATATATCCAAACTGTCTTTGATTTTAACCTAATGGATCAAAACGTTTGCTTTTTGTCAGCAACTAGAAAGCAGGACCAGTTGTCCTATAAGCACTCGTAGTTCACAGTGATTAAAACTTTGCCATTTATGATATAATGCTCATCTCAGCTGGATATGTGTCAGTAGGATGTACATCCAGCTTATTCAAAAGTAATATAAGTTCCGTACGTGTTATGAAGAGAATTGTGCCATGTTCTCTGTCATCCTCCACTGGAAATTAGGATCTGATCTGCCCCTGCTCTTACTCTCCTAGATAAGGTAAAAAGCAGTGCTTCTCATGTACACAAGCAAATAACCTTGCAGTCTGGTTATAAACACCAATTGATTCTATGGTTTTGGGGTTGGGCCTAAGATACTGCATTTTTAACAACCTACCAGATCATTTCCATGCTACCTTTCCATAGACGAGAGTTTGAGTAGCGATGTTACAGAGATGCTGGTTGCTAAAAGCATTGTAGACATTGAGGCCATTAGGCTAGCCTCAAATCATTTCTCATCTTTGGAGCCAAATGCCCAGGAGATGTTAATAAAAGCTGTATTAGTTCAGCATTATTCTCTACAAGTCCTTCCATAGTGTGGGCTGATCTAACAAGGCTCTGTGGTAGACTAGCTGTTGAAAGTCTGGCTGTTCACATTGGCCTAAGAAGACCAGCTTGTGATTCCTTTAAGGAGCAAACAAGCCTACCTTGGCAGATGAATTATCTAGTAAGCCAATGACTACACTTGTGGGGTGGGAGAAGAGCAGAGAGCTTACCTCTTGAGATTCTAGAATGGATCACGTTTTGGGTTTCACTAGATAGGGCCAATAGAGTTGTTATAGAATGTCTTAAAAGTTCTTATGCCTGGCTGTGTATTAAAATCATCTAAGCAGCTTAAAATAAAAATAGCTCTGTTTAGGCCACACCTCAGACAAAGTAAATCAAAATCTTTGGGTGTGAGAGCTGGGCATCTCCTATTTTTTAAAAAGCAGTCCAGGTGCTTCTATGTACAGCAGAGTTGGGAAGTCCTGGTTTAGTTAGTCCTAAGCTCTGAGGGCAAGAAACTCTCCTGAGAGGCTCCATTTTTAGCTTGAGCTGGCTTATCATTTGTGCAAACTGAGGGTTTGTGACCAGAAACCAGTCAGGTTGACCCAAGTTATTTGCAGTGTTTGGGAGAGTTGACCTTGGTATATACATTAAAGAACGAGTGAACTTACCAGGAAGCATTTAACCAGTAATTTCTTCCCTAAGAAAATTCAGACCTTGGCTTTTATGACTCTGGGTCTGTTAAAGCTTAGGGCTGTGCCATCAAGTTGCTTGACTACTGTAGCCTTATTTTAGAAATGATGAGAAATTCTTTATCAGGTTAAGTTGGATAAGCCTGAGTGGTCACTTAAGATTGTGCATGTGTGTGTACACGTATGTATTTCTTCACTGATTAGCTAGTTCAGTTTTTTAACCAAATCAGATTTGGGGATGACTGTCCCTTTTATGCAAATAGGGCAGCTAGAAGACTCCTTGGGGTAGGCCAGCACCCAGCCTGTGCTCCTCCCTAGGTGGAGGAGAGAGGTATTAGGGGTCAGGGTGATTGAGGTGGAGGAGAGAGGTATTAGGGGTCAGGGTGATTGGGCAGGAGGGCTTAGGAAACATTTGTTAAATAATGAGCTTTATCTTGAAGGCATTACCCATATTTTTAAAACAAGTGTGGTGATTTTTGTGACTGTGATTTTCTTTATTACTGGGGCCATTTTAGCCTGTTGTCATTCTTGTTTTTCTTCTAGATGTAGAGTGTTGCCAGAAGTCTGATCCTCAGAGAAAAGGTGCATTTTACACTTATTATAAAATTTCTTTGTGGCTTTACTGTCCTTTGAGAGTAGAAGTGAATCTTTTGAGTGTTTTCATTCAACATTAAGGAGACCTACCTGACAAATTGACATGCTGTGTGATCTTTTCACAGACGATTCTTTCTTTCTTCTTAGAGAGTCATTATCGACCTGTCTTAAAGCCTGTTCATGGTTTCCTGGGCCAGAAGCCAAGTGACAATCCTAGCAGTTTTTTCTTTTTTTTCCCTAATGGCTGTCTGATGAAGCAGTATCCAGATTTTGGTCTTCCTCAAAGCCTTCTTCCGTATGCTCATTGATTTATGGACTAGGTCATTGGAGCAGAGGCCCAGTGCCTTATACTCATTAGTAAATTGGGCACAGCTAGCCGAGGAATGAGATTCTCAGTTGGTGCCCAGACAGCACTGAGAGATGTGGAGAAAATGAGACTCATTTATCAGTCACCTTGAGACAGCATCAGCAGTCAGCCACCTTCCTTCACTCTGAGGCCTTCCACAGCCTCAACACAGGCTTCTGAGCCTGCTGGTCTTCAGGGGTGGTGATGGACTCCCAGGTTCACCTTGGTCTGCTTCTCTCTCACTCTGCAATCTAGTCACATGGGCAGAACCTGTCTGAGTATCTTCCAGTGGGTGAATAAGATCCTGTTAATTTTAAGGCAGTCCCTCTCAACCGAGGCATTTTTGGCAGTATTGAGAGACTTTTTTGATCGTCACAGCCCCGTAGTTATGGAGGGTTATTGGAGGGCTCTCATGGCATCTAGTGGCTAGAGGCCAGCAATGCTGCTAAACCTCTAATAGCTTCCCACAACAAAAATTATTCAGACCCATATGTCAATTATGCAAAGATTGAGAAACATTGGATTAAAGCGATTTATTTCATTTTTCAGGGACTCATGCTTTGTTTTGGTTTAGTAGTTGTTTTCAGAAATCTTTTTTTTTTCTTTTTTCTTTTTTTGAGGTAGAGTCTTGCTTTGTCGCCCAGGCTGGAGTGCAGTGGTGCGATCTCGGCTCACTGCAAGCTCCGCTTCCCGGGTTCACACCATTCTCCTGCCTCAGCCT
The DNA here is from genome assembly GCF_000951035.1 of Colobus angolensis palliatus. Lineage (NCBI taxonomy): Eukaryota > Metazoa > Chordata > Mammalia > Primates > Cercopithecidae > Colobus > Colobus angolensis. The sequence continues at coordinate 3,934,126 of NW_012114799.1, forward strand.
CCGGAGTAGCTGGGAATACAGGTGCCCACCACCATGCCCAGCTAATTTTCTGTATTTTTAGTAGACGCAGGGTTTCACCAAGTTAGCCAGGATGGTCACAATCTCTCAACCTCGTGATCCAGCCCCCTCTGCCTCCCAAAGTGCTGGGATTACAGGCATGAGCCACTGCACCCGGCCCCTCAGAATTCTTGGAGTTACTGCTGTTGCCTTTTTTTGTTGTTAGGAAATTCTGTCAACTGTGAATATCGTATGGGCCTGGTGAATGAAACTCACAGAACATGTGAAGATCTTATGTGCTCCAGCAGCCACAGCTTCCTTCTCACTCTTGTCCTCTTTCCCTTTTGTCCACCTGCCAGTAATGTGCACATCCAAGAGACTAAGTCAGGATAAAATCATCAAGTGTTGATTTTCTCTTCCCCCATCCACGCCCTCTAGTGGCCTGCTTTGCCTCTAAAGCTGCTTTGCCTGTCCCTTCCTCCTTCTCTACTTCTTCTTTTAACACCAACTGTATTTAGGTGAAGACTGCCCCCATCCCTGTTCCATCTCTCTTCTTTATACCTGTGAATGGCAGAGAACAGCTGGGGTCAGTGTGGCGGAAACTGGGAATAGAGAAGGCAGGAAGAAGAATGCATGTTCTGGACCCACATTTACCTGCCCTGTTACGGTGTTTGGAAATTTATTTTGCTATTGATGCCAGATATGGAGCCCTGAACTCCACTGAGTGGATGGTGTAACTGCAAGACAAATATCTGCTTCGGGTGGGTGGTGTTGGAGGTTTTCCTTTCTCTGCCCACAGGACAAATGCAAGTGTAGCATAATGAATTAAAACTCTGGGTACAGGACTGTCTTGCTTTGATCACTTCAAATGTAAGAGGGGATGGGCTGTTTAAAACCCAGATATTCTAAGAGTCTTCCCAAGATATCAAAGGTGTGTTGTTTTTAGCTGGTGTCTTTCAGCTAGTTAATTAAAATAAGACTACTTTAGCCAGTTCCAAAGGGAACAGACTGTTTTCACTTAGAATGTGTTTTTCCTGTTTACAAAAAAAAAAAAAAGGACCCAGGTCCTGAAAGTGAAGGGTCTTTGTTCATACCTATTCTTGGGCAGCACGCCTGTCTGCTGCTGAGCTCCTTTGCTTCCTAGAGCTAGAAGAGAGTCGGTGGCATCACAGCTGTCAGGGATTCACAGTTGAGCTTTGGGCACCTACTGAGTGGGCTCTGTCAGGTTGGTGGCACTGGGCCATCTGGGGGAGTGAATGACCTCAGAGCTTCTTCCCAGGAATTTGGATTTATTTTAGAAGAGAAAGCTGCTTTGCCTGTCCCTTCCTCCTCCTCTGCTTCTCCTTTTAACACCAACTGTATTTAGATGAAGACTGCCCCCCATCCCTGTTCCATCTGTCTTTCTTATACCAGTAATGCTGTAAATGTGTATTTTTCTCCCTTTCATGTGTTGATTCAACCCTTGAGGTTGGTGGGACATTCCATTAGACTCATGGCTTCTTAATAATACTGGACTTTGGTTTCTGTTTTGTGTTTCATACAGAGAGGTCTCTTCCTTTCTGAGTTTCTGCATGCAGCTGGCAGACTCAGCTTGGTTTGGCGGAGGCCGTGTAGTATTAGGAGGCAGGACTAGGGTGCTGGTTTGATTCTGATTCTGACCGGAAAACATAACATTTTCTGGCCTCAGGGTCTTCCTCTATAAATTGAGGGTTTGCATTTGATTATTTTCCTAAACAAAACCAGACGTTGTCTTCCAATCTGTAAAAAGGTATTTTATACATTTAAATTTATCATATTTCCTGTTAAAGTTGATTGATACACCAGCAAGATGTGGTTCTGTGGTGACCACAAAACCAGGAGCTTTGTAAGATGTTGTGCAGTCATTGCAAGGTTAGCACCCAGATGATTTCTGCACTGTGTTTTGGTTCAGAGTAGAAGCAATCCAGATTCCTCTAATTATGAATGGGAGTGGCTACTATTTTAAAAAATAATTTACCAAGCACTCTAAGTTGCTTTTAATGGAAATTGACATGGAGGCTGAAAAGAGAAGTAGTAGAAATTGTTTCAAAGTTGAATTATTAACATCTAAAGACAATTGTCACTTAAAACATGGAAGTCAGGCAAGCAGCCTTGGAACTTCAAGACGTGTGACCCACTCTCACCTGACATTTAATTAGGATAGTGCTTTTTTGTCATATAATTTCATGTGAATAGATATATGGGCCTGAATTTTAAAAAATACGTAAACTAGACCACTACTGAGCATTAATTTTGTGACCAGTAAGGTGTGAATTTGAAGTTCAAACTCCAATGTATGGAGGTAGCCAGGACAGTTTTGCTGAGTCTCTGCAGTATAAATTGATATGTATATTGATTGTCTCTAGTATCTTAGGATTTGGCATGTCAAACTTCTTTTTGAAAAATGTTTAAAAACATTTTAAACAAAACCAAAAGTCAAATGAAACATTTGTGGAACCTCTGGAACATCTCTGTGAATGAATTTTTGATGTTCTTTGGAGCACAGTTTGAGAACCAATAACTCGGTTGCTCACCCCTCCACCTCCAACTCTAACAGTGTTCTGTGGTTCTGGAACTTTCTCCATGTTATACATGCGGAAACTGAGATGGACACACTTAGGATCACACAATGCCAATGGTAGAACAAGCTGCAGATCAAAGATTTTCAGGGTTTTGATGCAAGGTTCTCTCAGTTTCTCCTCGTCACCCTTTCAGGTGTTATTTCCTGTGATCTTCTCAGCATAACAGTGACAAGACAAGTAGCCTCCGAGAAAGGTTCCCTGGTGCTTTCCCCTCCATGCCTTGTCTTAGACATATTTTGTTTCTGTAATCTCACTGCCCTGCCCCCCTAGAATTTTTTTCTGGTGTGTTTTCCAGTTTTCTTCTCTGTTAATGCCTGACTGCCATCATATCCACTTTAGTTTAACCCTGCCTCTTCAAGGGTTTCACTACTAAGGGTAAAATCTTGCAAAAGGTAAGGTGCAAATGTACTGTCAGAATGCCCAGGTTCTGTGGCTGATACCAGAAGGAGGTCTTGGAGATCTTTGCTAATTTGCATTTCTTCACCTCATTTCCACCATCCTGTCCTTTTTTCTAGCAAACACTTAATGACCACCCTCTGTGTGCAAGGCATGGCAACCGCCGGCATGTCTTGTCTTTGGGGGCCTCACAGACCCCATAGGCGAGATGAAACGGGACAGTCCTGTAGAGCAAGGAAGGAGCACGAACTGCTATGAGTACGAGTATTCCACGGAAGGGGAGTGAGTACGAGTACTCCAAGGAAGGGGAGCTCCCCTCAGTCTAGGGAGCCCCTGGAGGCTTTATGCAGGAGGTGGGGTGAGATTGGAGGCTGGAGATGTGGGTGGGATTTTCCAAGGAAATTGAGTGGACACAGCCGACTTAGGATTTCTTGAAGGTTACTGTACAGGGTGAAGCTAAATGTAGGCCCCCTAGCCACCATTTAAGGATGTCTATGAAGGAGCTCAGGTGGTACACAGAGAGGACAGAGAGGTCTGGGGACCATTAAGTTAAAGCAGCGCTGTCCTACGTGAATGTGGCACACGGGTGGTATTGTCCTGCAGGGCTATTGGAAGAGACCAAATCTCTGCTTGGGGCTGACATTGCTTCTGAAGGGATGGGCTTTTCTGCCTTTGTTTATCCTCTGATAAACAAAGGATGTCAGGAGGCAGGCCCTTGGGTAAGAAATAGGGCCTCCAGGGATGTTGGAGGAACTGCTGCGTTGGTCTGGTTCTCACTCCATGGGAACTGGGCTGCTGCTCGGTGTTCTCAGGTGGGTTGAGAAATTGGTATTTGCCAGGAGCCTTGTTAAGGGAGGCCTGTGAGGTTGTGATCCAGAGGTTATAAGAGCGGTCTTATGTGGTGAACTGTAAGTAGATCGCTGTGAGCTGCTTCTGTTGCTAGGCCCATGGCCAGCCCTTAGTTCCTGCCCTGGTCTTGGCTGTGCTACCTGGTCTTGGCTGTGCTAGGCCCATGACACTCATCTGCCTGCTCTAAGCCAAACTCCTCCTTTTCCCCATAGCTTTAGAGGTGGACTTGCTGTTTTTTTTTTTTTTTTGAGATATGATACACATATCATACCCATCCTCCCATTTAAAAGTGTACGACTCCATGGCTTTTGGTATGTCCACAGAATTATACTCCCATCACCACAATTTTTAGAACCTTTTTGTTGCACCCTAGAAAAACCCTATACACCTAACCTATCACCTCTCATTTCCTCCATTCTCCATACCCCAGCCCTAAGCAAGTACTAATGTATTTTCTGCCTTTACAGATTTGCCTATTCTAGACATTTAATATAAATGGGATCATGCAATATGTGTTTTTTTGTGACTTTTTTTTCGCTTAGTAGAATGTTCTTAAGAGTCGTCTATGTGTAGCATAATCAGTTCATTCCTTTCTATAGCCAGATAATATTTAATTGCATGGATATGGCAGTTTTGTTTCCTCAGTTGATGCACATTGGGCTAGTTTCCCTTTTGTTTATTATGGATAATACTGCTGAGTATGGATAGTGCTGCTGAATGCTTCCATGTACAAGTTTTTGTGTAGACACGTATTTTCATTTCTCTTGGGAGAATTCCTAGAAGCAGAATTGTTTGGGTCATATGGTAACTCCATGTTTAACTATTTGAGGAACTGCCAGATTATTTCCCACCCTGGCTGCGCCATTTGACATTCCCACCAGTGGTAGATGAGGGTTCCAATTTCTCCACATCTTCACCAGCACTTGTTCTTATCTGTATGTCCTTAAGAGTGTGAAGTTGGTATCTCATTGTGGTTTTGATTTGTATTTCCTCTAATGACTAATGATGTTAAGCATTTTTTCATGTGCCTTTTTTTTTGTTTTCAGGAGAATTGACACATTTCTTTGCCAGAGATCTCTGACTATCTTTAGAAAGGTGGAAGATGATTTTGTTGTGTTGAGGCATGAGTAGGAAGGAGCAAGGTGATTGCTACCCTTTTAGGAAGTAGGAGGATAGAGGGAATGCATGTTGAAGTGGCTAATTCTGCAAACAGACTTGGTGCAAACTTTTTTCTGGAGGTGAATTGATGAAGTCACAGCCATGAGCTGACATTACTGTGGTTGGCAACAAGGTCTTCTGAGATCCACTGTATAGTCCCACTGTGCCCACTGGATGCACTTAGCTAGAGGACCCAGCTGTTAGAAGGTCTGGAGATAGGCATCTTCTTAGCTCCGGCAACAACTTCTTGATCACTGTTAGTCTGGGGCTTCCTCATTAATTGTCAGGTCATTCCTGATGATCCTCCTTGTCATTTTGTGGCATCAAGACTCTCTGTGAGGATTATCCTCCTCGTTGTCCACCTGTTACTGTGAGAGATAAGGGTGTCTCCTGAATAATGCTTTTGAAAAGTCTTAAGTTCTGTCATCTCAATAGGAATTGTAGAGATGCATTCTGTGATTCTCTATGTGTGCTGTGTGTATGCTGATATCGTTTCTATCATTTCAAGCTCTAAGTACCACTGGAGAAGAGAAATTTCCTGGCACTTCTATAGTCACTTAAAATCTGGGCCCTCCCTAATCAGAACTGTACTCTGAACTCCTCTTAGGTAGGGATTTTCGCTTCAAATTTGCATGTCTCTGAAGTGGGATAATTTTACCTAGGCTGAGATTTTTTGGCCATCTCTTTTCCCCTGTGATATACCATCTAGATGTGTTGGACCCTCTCCAAGGCAAGGACGGAGAAGAAGCCTTCTACCTTCTAAGGAAGCCATCGTTCAGGTCCTAGCCCTTGATCTTTGTTTTAACTCCACAGCTTGAGCAGCCTATTTAGTAGGGTTAATTGAGGAAGTAGAGTGGGGCTTCCTGTCTGAAAGTGGACAGCTAATTCCTGCCAGTGATTTGGGCTCTTTACTAAAATAGTGAAAGAAAATCACCTTTTTTTGATATAGCACCTCACTGGCTTGCCCTAGGAAAATTCCTTCAGCCCTGGGGTAAAATTAAGTAATGAGTATGGGTTATTAAAAAAAAAGCCAATTCCCAAGGAGCTAGGTGCAGCATCTAGTTCGTAATGTGGCTTTCAGAGTGTCAGCCCCTTTGGGTAGAAACTCCATCTTGTTCACTGTTCAGTCACCAGGGCCTGATGACAGCTCATGCTCAATATAGACTTGGAGCGGAGCGGAGTGGAGGAAGGAAAGAGGGCAGGTGCTGGTTGGTTGGCCTGCAGTTAGAAGGGCTGAACAAAAGCCTGTAGTGCCTTAGGCGACTTATTCACTTGGCAGATACTTTATTGTGCCACTGTGGTCAGTGCCTTTCTCTGGGAAGGTGTGTGTTGGGGGAGGGGCTTCCTAAAGTATGTCATGGAGTCACACATAGAAACTTTAAACAATCCAAGGTGGACCGTTGTTTTTAACTCGTAATACTCCTTTATTCCCTGTTTTAAAATTTTTTAAATTTGATACAATAATTATACATAATAATGGAGTACAATGTGAGATTGAATCCACATATACCTTGTGAAATGACCAAATTTGGGTAGTTAGCATGCACATCACCCCCAAATAATTATCATTACTTTTGTGGTGAGAACACTTAAAATTGTCTCTTTTAGAAATACACATTATTATTAACCATAGTCACCTTGCTGTGCAATAGAACACCAGAATTTATTCCTCCTAACTGTAACTATTTACCCACTGACCACTCCCTCCACATCCCCTTCTCTCCTCCCCACCCCTGGTAACCACTGTTCTTTTATCTCCTATGATACCAACTTTTTAGCGTCTGCATGTGAGATTGTAGAGTATTTGCCTTCCTGTGCCTGGATTATTTTATTTAGCATAATGTCCTTCAGGTTTATCCTTGTTGCTGCAAAAGATAGAATTTCTCTCTTTTTTTCTGGTTGAATAGTATTCCATTGTCAAAAGTGTTGTAAGACTAGGAAAGGAACACTGCAGGCTGGAGCCCTGGAGAAAGTGGTCTGAGGCAGGTGGGACTGGAGCTGGGGTTTGGCAGACAGGCTGGGTTTGATTGTCAGCATAATGGAGAGCACTCATGTGCCAGCCGGGTGGGAGGAGCAGCCGAGTGAAGACTGGGAAGCCCCTCAGGAAGCATGTGCAGGGTTTGTGGTGATGAGCAGACCAGCAGGTACGCAGGGGGAGATGAGTGTGATGGGGCAGAGGAACTTATGTCGTGATAGTATAAGACAGAAGTTGAGCCTCATTTTAATGGGCATTGTGGTGGTATTGAATAGTGATGGAATATATGGGTCTGGAATCAGACTGCCTGGTCAAGGGCTCTGAAAGTTAAGTGTGCATCAGAATCACCTCGAGACTTGTTAAAGTGTAGGCTGCGGACCACATCTCCCCAGTTGCTGATTCAGTGGGTGTGGGTGGGGCCTGAAAATTCACATTTCTCACTGGCAATGCTGCTGTTACTGAGTTTGGGACCACATTTGGAGAACCACTGGTCTAGAATTGAGAGGTTGGCAAATCTTTTCTGTTAAGAGGTAGGTAGTAAATATTTTAGGCCTTGTGGGTTATATAGAGTATCAGTTACATATTCTTTATTGCTTTTCATGACCCATTAAGCATATACATATCATTGTCTGCCATATACACACAGGCTGTTGGGGGAGTGAGGATGACATAGGGAAGGTGGGGCATGGTTTAATAACCCCTGGGCCATGCCTAGATGGTCAGTCCTCTGCCACATAGCTGGCTGACCTTCGCCAAGTTAATGACCTTTTGCCTTTCTTTTCTCATGTTTCTCATAAAACAGAGATGATAATATTCACACTTCTTACCATACAGAACTTCTGAGGATTCAGTGAGCTAAGCCACAAAAGATTGTGTGTCACAATGTCTGGGACATAGCTAGAATTTATAATTTATTTTTATTAATGGTAGTACTACCAACTACTGGTTACTCGGTTGATAGGCAAGGGGAAAACAGTAAGAGGCAGACCAACAGTGATCCAGGGCTCTGAAAGCTAATTGCTTCAAGATCCTGCTACCATTTTCTTTTGGGCTGCTTGCAAAGAAGAATCCTTTAAAGCATATAGGTACACTCTGAAGTACATCCTGGGTTAGTCCCTTATAAGGGATCGGGATCATTGCTCAGTGTGTCCCTTGCGTGGCACTTAGAAAATGGCGCTGTTCGTAAGCTGACTGGTATTGGGCCCAGGACTCTGGCTGAAGGGATGAGCATACTGCTAACCATTTGCAACCTGTGCTTAGGTCCTACTTGTTGGAAGCCCTGATTGAGAAGAGTGGCCTGGTCTGTACTTGCATTAGATAGGATCTGGCTGCATTAATATTGAAACTACTCTGCCTTTTAATGTCTCATTTTGCCTCATGGTGGGAGTGAAAGTGAGAACCACAGAAAATCTGCCTGCCAGGTGTTCCACATTTCTTGTGCTACAGCATGCAACTGAGCAGTGAGGTATAGCTTTCCCTCATGTAGCTGGGAAAGCGGTACCCCCTCTTGTACCTCTGGCATATCTTCTCTGTGCTGGTGCACCTAGAGAGGTTGCCTGGTGGCCCTGAGAGAGCCATCTCATCTCTAAACACTGATAGCGAAAGCTGGCCATGCTCAAATAAGATGGAGCAATCTACCTCTTCCTTGTCTAGTTACCCCCAAGGGGACATCCACTTTCTTGCTCACCTCACCAGTTGCATATTCTAGTCCTTGCCAGAAGCACATAATAATAACTTTGTAAGCTTAAGTTACAGGCACACAAAAGTGCCTGATGGTGATATGACTCCACCCTCTGCTTGGGTTTTTGCTGACATTCAGTGAAATATCCTTCCATCTCCTCCCCACCTTGCAAAACAAACTTCCTGTTTTGAATTTGGTCCAGGCTGGAACAGCCCCACTACACCTGTTAACACACGCAGACACACACTTCCCCCTTCATATTTGCTTAGCTTCTTGTTGCCTAGCCAGATTTCCTCTCAGCTTACAGATCCTGAATCATAAGGTATTGAACTAGGAAATTTAAGAGTTGACATTTTACTTAGAGGTATTCAAGTGAAAACATGGCTTCTGGTTTATTTTGCTGTATTGTGCCATGACTACTTTGCTAATTCTTCTCCTCCTTCACAGCAGAATGGAAGTGAGGAAAGGCAATCAGCTGACACAGGAGCCAGAGTGAGACCAGCAGACTCTCACACTCAACCTACACCATGAATTTGTGTCTATCTTCTACGCATTAAGAGCCAAGGACAGGTGAAGTTGCTGGAGAGCAATGGCTGTCTTTACTCCGTGGAAGTTGTCCTCTCAGAAGCTGGGCTTTTTCCTGGTGACTTTTGGCTTCATTTGGGGTATGATGCTTCTGCACTTTACCATCCAGCAGCGAACTCAGCCTGAAAGCAGCTCCATGCTGCGTGAGCAGATCCTGGACCTCAGCAAAAGGTACATCAAGGCACTGGCAGAAGAAAACAGGAATGTGGTGGATGGGCCATATGCTGGAGTCATGACAGCTTATGGTAAGCACTGTGTTTCTGGGACCTCTCCATTAAGGTGTGCCTTGGCCTTGAAATGGCCCTAGAAGCTCCCAGACATGGTCTTGTCATGGACTGACACTTGCCATTGCCTTCATAAGCAGTGAATTGCACACAGAGAGGCATCTTTAGGAAATTAAAGCAATGCCATTTTCATTGTTCTGAGCTGGTGTATGCAGACACACTTTCCCCTGGAATCAATGGGTTAGGATAGTTAGGGCTCTTTTGGTTGTGTTTGCAGCTAGCTCCTTCTTCCTGACCACATTTCAGGAGCCATGTGATCTCATGTGGGAGTGAGTTCAGGGAATGCTGAAAAATATTCTCATCGTTCCCTAAACAAAACTTAATTAAGGCTGGTAGGGGTGAGGTGAAGAGGATGGGGAGGAATGGAAGCCAGTAAACTTAGAGCCAATTGTGTGCCTCCCTCCAGCCGATAAGTAGGACACTGGCACTCATCCTGGTGAGTTTTAATCTTTGGCTTCTTGAGGTGATGTTGCTCTTCTTCTTGCCCTTGTCTCTAATTGCCCTCACTTTGAAAGGAATCTTTGTGTACTTGTTGCTTTTTTTTAAAAGAATTTTTTTTCAGAATTATTTTTGAAATCATAAAGAGTAAAAAGATACACATATGGAATGTAACTTATTTTTCTTTTATGTTTAATATAGAAAAAGTTGGAAGCTGTAGACAAGCAAAAAAAGAAAAAAATTACACATAAGTCTACTACTCCAGGCAATAACCACAATTAACATTTCAGTGTGTATTTTTCTGATATTCTGCATATACACACAAAAATATATATATATACACAAATACTTACAAAAAAATTGCAAATGGGATTTAGATTATGCTGTGTTTTGCAGAGCAGAATTGGTCTGTAGCAGATGACCTGTTGTTGAGTGAAAGAGTCTGATCATTGAATTGAGGTTTCAGTGGTCTCACTGAAGTGGTCTCCATGATAGTATAGATGAGATACAAGAATGGGGTTAGGTGAAGTGGAGAAAGTGGAGTTCTGTTTTGTGACCCACTCAAGGAAGGTGCCCTGAAGTGTGCAGAGTTCAAATCGTGATTCCCAAAAATGTGCAGCAACAGTTCAGTGCAGATTGAGTTCAGACACAGGAAATCATACTCAGTTATACATGTACTTTTTTCTTTCCAAAAGGGGAAAAAAAACTTGTTTTTAAAAATATGTAAAATTTTATACATACGTGTGTGTGTGTGTGTGTGTGTATGTTTATTAGAAGATGCTTCTAGGGAACATTGTAGAAATTCTTTTCTAGCTCTTACTGTGTAAATAATCATACTCTCTGCTTTTAATCTGTTAAAAGTGTAGGCATTGGCTTTTAATATATCTAAATAAAATGGTACCTTTTTTGAACTGATGGCTTTAAAAAATGGGATTCGACTGTGGGAACTTACACTGAAAAAACAACTAGCTAGTTTTTCCTAGAGTTGCATTTTAAAATTGCTCATTGACTCACACTTCTGTAACGTTTCCAGTGTAGTTTAGATAAACCAACAGAAAATAAAGCTGATTGTCACCATTAGTGTTACCAATGTATATAACATAGCAGGTAACACAGGTACAGTTTTAAAGTTTCTGGTTGTATGCATTTCGTGTTATAGCTTTGAAGGGAAAGAGTTACAGCTCAGTGGTAATTTTCTCTTGTTTCTCTTAGTCTGTCAGACCTTTTCTATCGCCAAGAAGAAGCTCCACAAATAGCAAATTTGTAGGCTTTAAATTTCTCCAGTTGTTTTGGCTGTTTTTACTTCTTGTGTACTGCTAAAAATCTCATAGGGAAGGCTTCCCTACTTAAGGATAATAATTTGGTCTTAGCTTTTCAGCCTCACAGAGATATTATTTTTTAAGTTACAAAAAATCCCAGAATAGACTGTTAGAATTTCAGCCACCTTATATGCCTGTAATCATAGGACTTTGCATCTCAAAGAAACTATAGACATTATTCATTCCAACTTACTTTTGTAGATGAACCTTAGCAAAATAATTTGTCTTTTTCTCAAAAACAGCAAAGAAACAATCAAACAGGTCACATGAACAACTCTAACTCACACTGCTAGTCTTCTCTTTCTTCTAATCAACTTTAACATATCAAAGTGGTTTTGGGAGCTGAGTCTCTGGAATTTAATTGGACTTGTATGCATGTGCTTGAGGTACTGGGGGTTATCACATGGTGAGATCCTACTAATACACAGTGTCTCATTTGGTGCTATTGACATTTCGGTCTAAATAGGTCTTGATTGTGGATAGGATATCAGCAGCATCTCTGGGGTCTCTACCCACTAGATGCCAGTAACAGCACCCTAGTTGTGACAGTCAAAATGTCTTTAGACATGTGATAATTGTCCCCTTCCTGCCACCTTGGAGAACTGTACTAAGAGTGGAAACCACAAACGCCATCTGACATCATCTTTTTAAGGATGTTATCAAGCAGATAACTGGTTTTAGGTTTTTTGTTTGTTTCTGAGATAGTGTCTTGCTTTGTTGCCCAGGCTGGAATGCAATGGTATGATCTTGGCTCACTGCAACCTCCGCCTCCCAGGTTCAAGCCTCAGCCTCCAGAGTAGCTGGGATTACAGGCACACACCACCACGCCCAGCTGCTTGTTGTATTTTTAGTAGAGATGGGGTTTCACCATGTTGGCCAGGCTGGTCTCGGACACCTGACCTCAGGTGGTCCGCCCGCCTTGACCTCCCAAAGTGCTGGGATTATAGGTGTGAGCCACCGTGCCTGGCCTGATTTTAGTTATTTTAAACTCGAAAGCCTAGTCTTCCCCCTGGTTTCCAGTTCTGGCACCAACAATTTGGATTAAACGAGAGGATCGTACTAGGGATTAGTATAGTCTAGGGCCAGTCCTAGAAGCTGGAGAGCCATTCTGATGACATATGCTTCCCTTGGAATCTGTCAGTATCAGTAACATTGTGTGACATGCAGGCAGCCCTGGCAGTTAATGTCACATGGTGTTGCAGAGACTGGAGGATTCTTAGTGGTGTGGCTGGGCTGGCAGAACGGTATTGGGGATGCATGGGCCATTAGTTTGCAGTCTCTTTTTTGCCATAAATGCAGCCTATGTGCAGTGCACTGCCTACACATCTGCTTTGAAAGAGTGAAGAGTTGATCCTGTATGGCTGGGATTTGTGTCTGGTTTAAACGAATCCAGCAAAATGAAGAAAAAAATTCCTTCTTTCTCTCATCTCCATATTGGTATAATCAGAGGCTCTCAGGATAAATGGGTCTACAGTAGGTATTTGAGGGATTGTAGTAGCTGATTTTAGATGATTGCTGATTTATTAGAATTTCTGGTTAGAGATTCCAGGGCAGCAGGGCTCGGTGAACCTGTGCTCTAAATTCAGGACCTTTGTCTGATTGTGTAAATAGTTTTATTGGAACACCTCCACTCCCACTTGTTTGTAACAAATGCAATAACAGATAAACATGATAATTCCAGTATTTATTTCATAATACATCTGAAACATTCTGAATCCATCGATCAGCAGTCACCATAGTTATTCTAAATACTCATCTGATCAAGTTCCTTATTGATTCAGCTACTTCCCAGGACTCCCATGGTCTAAGGCAGAGTCATCAAACCATGATCTATGGGCCAAGTCTTCCTTGGTACCTGTGTTTGTAAAGAAAGCCATGCCCATTTGATTATATGCAGTCTGTGGCTGCTTTTACACAGTAGTGGCAGAGTTGAGTAGTTGTCATACAGACTGCAAAGCCTAAATATTTACTGTCTGATTCTTTACCAAAAATGTTTATCAGTCTCTGACCTCGATAGTCTCTTGGTGAGTCTCTCTATCTACTGGATTTTAGTATCCCAAAATCCAGTGTCCCAAGTCTCTTTCACGCTTGTGTTTGGATTCACTCATGACATCTTCATAAGGTGCACATATATAAATGCAGCGTTTCTCTAGCCTCTGAAAATGCTTCTTCTAAGTGGCAGGTCGAGAGATGTAGTGGTTAGGAGCATGGGTTTTGGAGCCAACTGGTTTGTCTTTGCCACATCCTGCCTGCATGACTTAGGCCCTAGAAGCACAAAACTGCTTTAAAGTGGGGTGTCAGTGCCTCTCACCAAGGACTGTGAGACATGAGCAAGGTGCTGTGTGTCAGGTGCCTGACATTGTGTGCTTATTGTTAGCTGTTAGTGTGGCTTGTGACTAGTACTCAAACAATAATAGAACTTGAAGAATATCTTCCCTGCCCCAACCCATCCTTGCTTTGGTGATTTGAAAAGAGACTTCTGAACTTCTTTTGGATTTGGCGACTCCAAAGTGATACCCGGAAGATCTCCTGGGCAGCCCGTGTGGAACATTCGGTGCATTTGTTACTGGAGTGTGGAGGGCTTTTCTGTGTATTACTCTGCCAGTCTAGAGAGGAGTGTGTTGGCTTTTGCCTCCCAGGCAAGTGTAGAGCCAGAGCCCTCTGCAGGTCAGCCCCATCTGCATCTCCCAGCCAGTGTGGCAGGGGCCATGCCTGCCAGTGACGTCTCGGGAATTGTGTCATGGATGGTGCCACTCACCCGAGTCAATGCGATTCTTGTTTCTGAGGTGAATTGATCTCTGTCTCCAACAGCCTGACCCAAATTCTGATCCTTAGTGATACCTCTTACCTAACGGCACAGACCCGGTCCGCTTGTGTTCTCTAATGAACAGTAATGGAAACCTGAGGCGAGGTGACATTTCCCCTCATGGTCCATCCACACCTTGTTAACCCTGGCTTCTCTGGGCTGGGGCACTGTCCTAGAAAAGCTGCCAGCTCAGGCTCAAGCAGCTGTGGGCTCCCAGTTTCTCTCTGCTGACTCCCATCCCACTTGCCTGCTGCCTGATTCCTCCTTGACCTCCCGGTTCTGTGTGCCTGCTCTTCCCTACCTTCTGCCTGTCTCCTGGTTCCCTGAGCTTTTTAGTCCTAGACTGGCCCTTTGGCTTCTGTTTTTCAAGCCTGGTCCTTCAGGAAATGTCTGTCATTGGCTGGACTATCCCCCACATTTTGTGCATACAGTGAGAAACAGACGGACAAAGGCCCTGCTCTCATAGATGCTTTGTTGTCTTTGGAAGGAAGAAATAATAAACAAGAGAAAGTGAGATAGCAGAGTACATTCCAGGAAGAAAAATGGGGATTAAAATATCTGAGGGGTGGCCGGGTACGGTGGCTGATGCCTGTAATCCCAGCACTTTGGGAGGCCGAGGCGGGTGGACTACAAGGTCAGGAGATCGAGACCATCCTGGCTAACACGGTGAAACCCCGTCTCTACTAAAAATACAAAAAACGTAGCCGGGCATGGTGGCGGGCGCCTGTAGTCCCAGCTACTCGGGAGGCTGAGGCAGGAGAATGGTGTGAACCTGGGAGGCGGAGCTTGTAGTGAGCCGAGATTGTGCCACTGCACTCCAGCCTGGGTGACAGAGCGAGACTCCGTCTCAAAAAATAAATAAAATAAACAAATAAATAAATAATAAAAAATATCTGAGAGACTACTTTGCAAAGGTCACCTCTCTCTCTGGAGGTAACTTTTAACCAAATGACACAAAGGAGCAGCCAGGTACAGTGGAAAGAGAGGTGGAGGCAGAGCATGCCAGGGAGAAGGCATGGTGTGTGTTAGGCCCTAAGGCCAGCATATGCACTCCAGAGTAGAAGGGAGGCCACTGTAGCTAGAACAAAGTGAGCAAGGAGTGGCATGAAAGGTGTTTGAGGCGGTGAGAAGCCAGCAGCTCATGCAGAGCCCTGTAGGCTGTGACTTCTGGTATCAGTATGGGTGTTCTTATGCGGAAACCAGACCTTGACCTCACCCTATAGTTCACTGCTTTCTCTGTGGGAGGAAGGAAGTTTTTTCCTTAAGGAGGCACACACCGGGGTTGGAGAACCAGCATAGGGCTTTTGGTTGCTGGTTGGGGGCAGTGGAGAGGTAACTGCAGTGGGCTTGATTGACCCCCATTGGCTTAGGATGCTGTATCTAAGATGTTAACACCATCTAGGACTGCTGAAGATTGCTCTGAAAGGTTAGCAGCTGCTGTGTGTTGCAGATCCAGATAATGTTCTGAGATTCGAATGAGACCTTTTGCAAGTGTTGCCTTCCACCTCTCTTGTGAAAAAGGAATAAAAACAGGTTGGCTTTCATTAAAGATGCAAGCATGTAGAGGGTTTTTTAGTTAGTTTTTTTTTTTTTTCCTCACTTTTCTTTTGTGTCTCTCTTCCTACAAATAGGGAAATACGGTCAAGGAATAGGAGTGGTTTCTTTTTTTTCTTTCTTTCTTTTTTTTTTGAGGACTGGGACTGTTGTGGGATAATGTGGAAAACCACTGTTGCCAAAGTAGAAATTCTCTGCCCTTGAGGGAAATGCACTGTTCTTGGAGTGAAACTGGTAGGGAAAAAAATAGCTGGGCTGTTTGGTGTGTCTGAGAAGGCTTTAGTTACTCTATGGTGACGTGGCTGATGTGATTAAAGAAACGGCTTTTTGGTTTAAAAAGCTTGGAACCTAAAAATGGGCCTCTCTGTGGCTTGGGACTTTTCCAGCCATCCTGTGGTAGAGTCCAGCCTGCCCAGTATCCTCATCAAAGTCAGGCCAAGTTCATAAGCACACCCAGGCCAGTCAAAAGGTCTGAGGAAGACCTTGGGAATGTTTTAGACAGGAGAAGTAAACTCAGAATAAGGGGCTTATTCTTCTACTCCTCAGTCATTAAAGACCCTTTCTTTCATGCAGCACCACTACTTCAAGTCTGGATTGAGAAGGGATTGCATGCACATGTGTGGGGTTGGAGTCTGCCACTGCCATGTTCGAATGATAAGGCTCAGAATGTCCTTTGTCTTAGCTGGCGGCCATAGCTCTCTATGACCCTCTGCTTCTTCCCAACTGTGTCCTGGTGCTCTTTTGCTGTCAGAAGTGCTTGGGCAGACCTCGTGCTGCTGCGGACACCCTAAAAAGCTCCGCACCCTCTCAAGTCTTCTAGGACGAGACTGTTGCATGGTGGCTGGGCATTCACCTGTCTCTGCGCCTCTGCATTTGCTCTCCCCCACCACTTCCTGTCTTCCTTCTTTGTTTGTAAATAAAGTTTGTTAGAACACAACCATGCCCATTCCTTCTGTTTCAGAGAAGTTAGCCTTCCCTCCTTCACAGGAGGGCCCAAGCCCACTGTTACTCTCATTCTTTATAACACTCAAGCTACTTAGCATCAAGTATTTGTTGTATGAGCTGATCGTGTGTCTCTCCTGCTTACAATGTAAGTTCTGGAAGAGCAGGGACTTTGGTCTGTTTTGTTCCCCGCTGTGCCCCAGAACGTAGTACCTTTTGCCTGGCACATAGTAGGAGCCATGAATGAATAGCAGCAGCCCCTGGCGAAACTCTGTGATGTTCTGTGTGGTACAGTTACAGCTGGGACTCATTTGAAAATCACAATAATGTTTTTAGTGAAGCAGGAAATGAGAAGAAATTCCCTATGGGCTCTGCATCTAAGAGACTCCAAGTGGCTCTTATGCATGATCCTGACATGGAAACTATTGTTTATTCTGGAAGGTAGTTAGTGTTTCTGTTGGAGGGATAGAACACGTTGTGTTCCTTACTGATGTGTGACCTTCAACAAGTCACCGATCATCTTAAAGCTTACTTCCTCTTTTGTAAAACAGACAGTATAATACACTTAATCTCAGAGGCTTGTTGTGAGGATTACAAATGACAAAGTTTATTAAGGCACTTAGATTGACTTAGATTATTCTTGTACTTTTTTTTTTTTGGTGTTTTTGTTTTATTTTTGTTTTGTCTTGTTTTGGAGATAGTCTTGCTGTGTCACAAAGGCTGAAGTACAGTAGTGTGATCATGGCTCTAGCAACCTCTGCCTCCCAGACTCAAGCCTTATGCCCACCTCAGCCTCCAGAGTGTAGGCATGTGCCACCACACTAGGCTAATTTAAAACAAAAAAGTTATTTTTTCTAAAGATGGAATCTCACTGTGTTGCCCAGGCTGGTCTCAAACTCCTGGCCTCAAGTGATTCTCCCACCTCGGCTTCCCAAAGTACTGGGATTACAGGTGTGAGCCACTGTGCCCAACTAGTACTTAATCAAAGTGCATTCTTTCCTATTAGTTATCACTAACTCTGACTTGAATGTACCTGCATCTGTTACCACCCAGCCATAACTGTTCATGTAGATCTGGCATTGTTCATTCATTTGAACACAGGGCTTCAGCAACCTGTTTATGTAGCTGTTCTTAGCATTTACAGGGGTAGAACCTGACCAGATGTGAGAGGAAATATGCTCTGTTTCAGAAGAGGTGAGGCTTGCCACCACCCTCCTAAACTAGGAGATGTGGTTGTCATTGCCCTCTTCAAAAGATACAGTTTTCCTCTGTGGGCTGTAAGATAAGCTGGCTGTGGCCAAGTTCACCTTTGTATCTAACCAGGGCATTGGTGGTGGTGGTGTTTCTGGCATGGTACAGTGAGCAGGAAGGAGTAGTGTACAAGGCCACCCTTTCCAAGAAGCTGCGGGCCCTGGCGTCAGGTGGGGGACAATGGATGACAATAGGCTTGACCTCTCAGCACTTCTCTGATTCCTTACCTTTTCTATAAAAAAGGCTACAAGTCTTTGTTTCTATTCCATGCAGCTGGCTACGTGTTAGGAAAATTCAGAGAATAGCCTAAGAACTCTATTCGGGATGTTAACAGATTCCATAAAGCACTTAATATCATCAATAGGCCTAGATAGGATCCTTTACCACATTCCAATGCATGGAAATTTCCTCGATAGTAATGACACCCTCTGCATCACTTTAGGAAAAACATTCGCTTCTGGGCAGAAGTTCTGGTGAAATCTTAAATCTGTAGTTCTAACTCAGAAGAGAAGGCTAGTCAGTGTTGCCGAGCATCTGAGCTGCTCTTTGACTTTGTGATAATTGTTTTATGCCCTTTTGTGTCCAGAATCTGCTGCCTGGGACAACTGCACGGTGGAAGCCACCTTTGTCAGTTCAGGAGCAAATTATCCACCATGTGGCTTTAAAATTCAAGTGAGATAAGGCAGTAAGGGTCACTAAGATGTTTCTGGTGGGTAATGCCTTACATGACTTTAGGGTACTGGTGGCACTATCTTTGATTTCTTTTTTTTTTCTTTTTTTTTTTTGAGACGGAGTCTCGCTCTGTCACCCAGGCTGGAGTG